>NC_138859.1:40908711-41372048 GCF_965183815.1 Platalea leucorodia
CCGCTTTCTCGTCCGCGGTTCTTAGGATCCAATCACGTCGTAGGATCGAATCACGTCGGGGTCACCATTTGTGGCAATTAATCACGGACTCTGCGTATGAGTTTAGGCGAAGATAAGCGAAGACAAGTGAAGACAAGCGAAGAAGACGACGACAATGGCAATGGCGATGACAATGACAACGACAATGACACTTTATTTTTACAATCTATCCCTTTTATAATATGATGTAGTGTTCACGAGCAAGCAAAACCCATTTCATTGGCTACTGTCTTGCGTCCACGCGTCTCTTCAGCGTTACTTATTGGTTCTTCAAGCTGGTGCATGCGAATTCCTCTTTCAGGGATGTATCCAATCTCATCCTTATTTTTCTGCCTCTGAGTTTCACAGACTTGTTTGTAACAAGCCTCAAGGCCACAGCTGCATTCCTGCGAACCTGTTTGTAACAAGCCTCAAGGGCACAGCTGCATCTTGTCAAAGTAAAACACTATCTATCTCATTTATTCCCACATTGACCCTATAATCTAATTGTCCAATTAAACTTTTCCTAAGGGAAGAAGATACTTTTTAACATAATCTGACTTGTCCACAAGACAATGTCCAGCTGTGGTGGTTTAACCTTGGCTGACTGCCAGATTCCCACCCAGTCACTCTCTCACTCACCCTTTCTCAACGGGGGGGGGGGAAGAAAATAAGATGAAAAAGCTCGAGGAGTGAGATAAAGACAGGAAGATCACTTACCAGTTACCATCATAGGCGAAACAGACTTGATGTGAGGAAAATTAATTTAATTTATTGCCAATTAAAAATAGAGTAGCATGGTGAGAAACAAAGATGAAAACTAAAACACCTCCCACCTTCTTCCCAGACTCAACTTCACTCCTTCATTCCTGACTCTTCTACCTCCTCCCCCAAACACTCAACAGCACAGGGAGGGTGGGTGTCATGGTTTTACCCCGGTAGGCAGCTAAGCACCACACAGCCACTCGCTCACTCCCCCACCCAGTGCAGCTTCCTTCAGGACATATCCACCTGCTCCCCATGGTCTCCTCCAAAGGTTGCAGGCGAATCTCTGCTCTGGAGCACCTCCTTCTTCTCTGACCTTGGTGTCTGCAGGATTGTTTCTCACACATTTTTTTTCTTCTCTCACTTCTCTCTCTCACACGCTGTTGCGCAGCGTTTTTACACTTTCTTAAATATGTTCTTACAGAGGCGCCACCCAGCTTCACTGATTGGCTCAGCTTTGGCCTGCAGTGGGTCCATTTTACAGTGGGCTCTATGCGACATGGGGGCAGCCCCTAATCTCTGCTCACAGAGGCCACCCCTGCAGCCCCCCCTGCTACCAAAATCTTGCAATGTAAACCCAATGCATGGGGTTAAAAAAATGCCATAATTACTGCAACTTTTCATGATCTCTAAAACAAGCGTGTGCGTAGAGCCAGAGGGCATTTTTCCTTTTTGTCAGCACAAAGTATATTGTCACTGACCCTAGTTCAGAAGAGATGTTTTGAATGCCAGAATCCCTAAAGAAAAACATTTATGTCTTTTCCACCTCACCTTTGTGGAGACTAGTTGCTTTTCAGCATTCGCTTCCATGCCTGATATTATGCCATTGGAGTATTTTCAGGAGTCTTGATTTTTCTTTTGAGGCTTTTTGACCATAGCATGTTGTTTCCCTAGTAGTTCAGGACAGGCTTTTGAATATCTAAAGTAAAGAAGATGATTGGTATCTTTTAAAATTCAGTAGTTCTATATATTTTAATGAGCAAAAGTAAACTTGGTTTTATTGTCCAGTTGTTGTGGGTTTACCTTGGTAGGCAGCTAAGCACCACAGAGTTGCTCGCTCACTTCCCCCCCACCCCCAGTGGGATGGGGAAAGAGAAAAGGAAGAGTAAAAGCAATAAAACTTGTGGGTCAAGATAAAAATAATTTAATAAGAGAAGAAGTGGAATAAGAGAGAAAGATAACAAAACAAGTGATGCAAAGGCAATCACTTACCATCTCCCACAGGGAGACTGATGCCCAGCCAGTTCTCAAGCAAAAGATGGCTAACCTACCTAAACCCCCCTCCTCTCTCTGAGCATGACATTATATGGCATGAGCTCTCTCTTTGGTTAGTTCAGGTCATCTACCTGTTTGTGTCCCCTCTCAACCTCTTCTACGCAAAATCTATGACACCAGATATGGTGTCCAAATACTTGATCTCATAATCTTATTCTTATTTGGCATTTACTTAAATCTGTATGAGGGTAATGACAATCTCTCTATTACTGCATTTCCCACTCATTCATCCTCCAACCCCCTTCAACATGTGACAAACCTGGCCACAAAAGGGTGGCTGTCACTGCAGACCCAATACCATATTTTTCATGTTTATGGTTGATCATTCAAATTATTAGGTTAACTAACTCATCAGTTTCATAAAGCTTTCTTTAAAATAGGGTATAATTTTCCCATTGAGTTAACCTACTCTCTAAATAAAATAGGTATCTATCTCCTCAGTATAAGCTGATGAATGTATATCCTATAAGCCCTGCAAAGACAGTGCTGTATTGAAAAACATAATCTTTATTAGTAAAAATAGAGACAGCTCTTAGGGGCAGTAAAAAAAAAAAATCACAATTCCAACAAAACAGAAATACTCTAAATCATTTATGCATTAAAAATTTTCTGCTTTACCAAATTTTCTCAGTATTCCATTCCCTTTTCTTTTATCCTTAATTCTGTATTTTTCTTCCCAGCCCTGTCCAGCTGAAAAAGCTTTCATATCTCTTGGTATCACAAGGCCTGTCTCCCATCTCTCATGAAAACACATCTTCCATTCTTTTTTTTTCTTTTTCTCCCCCCCTCAACCTCCCTCCATCTGCACCTGGTCTTGCATGAGATATGTTCCTATTTGCATTATATTTTAGTTAGACCATGGGTTATTTGGGGAAATCTGTGCCTTCTTAACTTTATAAAACACCGTGCAAGTTAACATCATAAAAACAGGTAATGAACAGGCAGTAGACTATTTAAATTGCTAACTCTGAAACTCGTAGATTATTTTCAGGAAACTCAAAGGGGTTGAACAGATTATAGAAATATGATCTCACAAAGGTTTTATAAAGATGGTCCCTTTCAACAATACACATTTCTGCTAGACTTATTTCAGTAGAACAGGTCCGTATAAACACATCTTAAAAATCAGGAAGATCCTTAAAATGCAATTGCATAGTTGGATGGGTATACTGGTTTTGGCTGGGATGGAATCAATTTTCTTCATAGCAGCTTGTATGGTGTTGTGCTTTAGATTTGTGACCAAAACAATGCTGATAACGTTATGGATTCTCCCAAAAGATTGGACTAGTTGCAAAACCAAATTGCTTTCACAAGTAATCATGCATTGGTAAATCAATACTACTAGTGCTATCTTTAATTTCTCCATGTTCAAGTTCACACTACTATAATCAGTATTCTCTAAATGCTTTCTCATTCAACATAACAGTTCCTGATGACTATCAATTTTTCCTGGAAATCTTCAACCTCAATTGCCCTGTGGGCTCCGAAGTCCACTGTTTCTGCTCAGGAAGTGGCGCCTTCTTCACTCTCGTATAATGAATCCAAGAATCCACTCCTTCTACCTTTACTGCGGTGTAAGTTCATTCTTAACAACACAGTATATGGTCCTTTCCACTTTTCCTTTAATGGTTCGTCCTTCCCAGTCCTTATGTAGACTAAGTCTCCCAGTTGAAAGGAATGAACAGGGGTGTCCAATGGTAACGGTGTCCTCTGGTTCAAGTATCTATGTAAAGAAGATAAAACCTGTGAAAGAGAGATTAAATACTCTTTGATTGTCTCTTGTCCTTCAATATGCATCTGATCCCCCCTTATCGTAATGGTATTAGCAGGATATGGTTTTCCATACAGTATCTCAAAGGGACTTACTTTTTCTTTAAGTCTTGGAGTTATCCTGATCCTCAATAGGGCTAGAGGCAGGGCCTCTACCCATTTAAGATGGGCTTTCTGACATAATTTTGAAATTTGTCTTTTGAGAGTCTGATTCATTTGCTCTACTTTCCCACTGGACTGAGGCCTCCATGGAGTGTGGAGATCCCATTTTATCTTTAGAAGTTTAGACACTCCCTGTACTACTTCCACTATGAAATGAGGTCAATTATCCAAAGATATTCCTTCTGGAATACCGAATCTCAGAATAATTTCTTTTAGCATTACCTTAACCACCTCTCTACCTTTATTGGTGCGGCAGGGGAAAGCTTCAGGCCAACCAGAGAAAGTATCTACTAAAACCAGCAGATATTTATATTGATTACACCTAGGTAACTCTGAGAAATCTATTTGCCAATACTCTTCGGGCACTATTCCTTGTTTTACATTTCCTCCTGGTGTCTTCTTTTCAATTTTTGGATTATTGGTACAGCATACTGGGCATTTCTTTACCACTATATCTGCAAGGCTCTGCATTTTTGGTCCTATGACATATTTCTTTGCAACGAGAACCAATGCATCAGAGCTCATGTGTGTTTCCTGGTGTAATTTCTTCAATACAAATTCCATTGTTGGCTCAGGAATTAAGAGTTGCTTTAAAGGTGTCATCCACCATCCTTGTTCGATTTTGGTACAGTCTAGATGTTCAGCTAGTTGATCTTCTCTTTCTATATATCGTGGAGGGGTCAGGCTTAGGGAACATTCTGGAACTAGAGCTCCTTCTATTTTTAGGGGTTTTAGGGCCACCTCTTTGGGGGCTGCATCTGCCCTCCGATTTCCTCTGATTACTTCATTGTTTCCCTTCTGGTGTGCTTTACAATGGATTATTGCAACTTTTTCTGGCTGTAAACCAACTTGTAACAATTTCATAGTTTCAGCACCATATTTAACAGGGGTTCCTTGTGAATTTAGGAGGCCCCTTTCTCTCCAAATTGCCCCATGTGCATGGACTACTCCAAAGGCATATTTTGAGTCAGTGTATATATTAACTTTCTTCTGAATCTGAATCTGAATTCTCTCAGTGCCAGGAGGCACACAAGGCGCGAACATCGTTCTTCCACTTCAATCGGTCTGCGGCTGCATGCTCTGGAGTCCCAAGGGCCACAGCGCAGTCTTCTGTTGGTTTTTTCCTCAAGACATGACCGATCCAGTTCCATCTCCTCCTCCTCACTTCATTACTGATTTTCTCCATCTCCAAGTTGATGCTCGTCGTTTCTGCAACTTTTTTTTTTTTTTTTTCTTTTTTTTTTCCTGGGAGGAGGTAGTTGGCCTCCTGCCCAACCCCCATGACTTGGAGGGCCAGTGGTTTTTCTGTCAGGGTGGCCTTCCCTTAGGCTGCGTTGGTTCGCGGCACCTTCTTCAATTTTATCTGGTGCACCCTCCAGAGAGGGATCCCCTATCCACCACCCAGGGGACGTGCCTTCTAGCCGTGCAGCCCCAGCCGAAGGTATTAACTTTCTTTCCAGTACTTATTTCTAAAGCTCAAATCAGAGCAATCAGTTCAGCTTTCTGGACTGAAGTATTATGAGGTAGAGATTCAGCTTCCAAAATACAGTCTCTGCTTACTACTGCATATCCAGCACATCGCTTTCCTGCAGACATATAACTGCTCCCATCTGTATATAATTCTTAATCAAATCTGAAAGAGGAGCATCTTGCAAATCCGGTCTGCTAGAATAAACTTGCTCAATTGTTGTCAAGCAGTCATGCTGTAATTCGTCTTGTTCTGAAATTGGCAGTAAAGTCACAGGATTTAAGGTAGTAGCTATTGAAAAGGTGACATTGTCCCGCTCCAGCAAGGCAGCCTGGTATTTACCCAGTCTGCTAGGAGAAATCCAATGGGGTCCTTTATTCTCTAGGAGAGAGATCACAGCATGGGGTACAAATACAGTTATACGTTGTCCCAAAGTCACTTTCCTGGCCTCTTCAATCAAAATCACTGCTGCAGCAACAGCTCTCAGGCAAGCAGGCCATCCTTTACTGACCTCATCCAACTGTTTAGAAAAATACCCCACAGGTCTCTTCCAACTTCCCAACATTTGGGTTAGGACTCCTAGGGCTCCTTGCTGCCTCTCATGTACATATAGCTGAAAGGGTTTCTCCAAATTAGGAAGACCTAATGCAGGAGCCTCCATTAGTCTTTTCTTGATGTCATCAAACCCTTTTCGGCATTTGGCAGTCCACTCCAGCAGTCCTTCTGGCCCTTTAATAGCAGCATATAACGGTTTAGCAATCAGCCCAAAATTAGTGTTCCACAGCTGACACCATCCGGCCATACTGTCGTGGTTTAACCCCAGCCAGCAACTAAGCACCACGCAGCCGCTCGCTCACTCCCCACCAGTGGGGTGGGGGAGAGAATCAGAAGGGTAAAAGGGAGGAAACTCGTGGGTTGAGATAAGAACAGTTTAATAATTGAAGTAAAATAAATTAGAACAGTTAAATAGGCAAAGCAAAAACCGTGCACGCAAACAAAACAAAACAAGGAATTCATTCACTACTTCCCATCGGCAGGCAGGTGTTCAGCCATCCCCAGGAAAGCAGGGCTCCATCACGCGTAACGGTTACTTGGGAGGACAAACGCCATCACGCCCAATGTCCCCCCCCCCCCTTCCTTCTTCTTCCCCCAGCTTATATACTGAGCATGACGTCATATGGTATGGAATAGCCCTTTGGCCAGTCTGGGCCAGCACTCCCCCTGGCTGTGCCCCCTCCCAGCTTCTTGTGCCCCCGGCAGAGCAGGGGAAGCTGAAAAGTCCTTGACCAGTGTGAGCGCCACTTAGCACCTATTCAGAGACAGCTTAGCACTACTTAGCAAGAACCAAAGCATCAGTGTATCATCGACATTGTTCTCATCCTAAACCCAAAACACAGCCCCATACCGGCTACCAAGACGAAAATTAACTCTATCCCAGCTGAAACCAGGACACATACCCAAGAATCCTCTTAATTGTTTCTTTGAAGTGGGTACCGCAGTTCTGCAAATTGCTTCTTTTCGTTCTGCACTTAACTCCCTCTCTCCCTGCATGATGTCAAATCCCAGGTATCAAACTCTGTCTTTTACTATTTGTGCCTTTTTCTTGGAAACATGATATCCTGCAAGTCCTAAGAAATTCAATAAACTAATATTAGCTTCAAGGCACTCGCTGTAATCATTTGAGCCAGTTAATAAATCATCAACGTACTGTAACAAAGTTATATGTTCATTATCACCTTGCCATTGTTCCAATTCTTTTGCCAATATGTTACCAAATAACGTGGGACTATTCTTAAAACCTTGTGGCAATACAGTCCAACATAACTGGGTTTTCCTTCCAGTAGTCGGGTTTTACCATTTGAAAGCAAAAATGAGCTGACTCTGTTCATCCATCAGGATGCAAAAGAAAGCATCTTTCAAGTCTAGAACTGTAAAATACATGTTATTTTTAGGAATAGAAGCAAGCAGCGTATACGGGTTTGGTACCACAGGGTGGACATCAACTGTCCGAATGTTAATTTCTCGCAAGTCTTGAACTAATGTATATTCTTGAGAATTAGGTTTTCTTACCAGTAAGATGGGAGTATTAAATTCTGATTGGCATTTCCTTAACAGTCCATATTCTAAGAAGGAGTTGATAAGTGGTTCCAGTTTTCTCCTCGCTTCCAATTTTATTGGGTATTGGGGTTTTTTCTTACTGGTTGTGCTCCAGGTTTCAATTCAGTTTTGATTGGAGTCATATTCTTTGCTCGTCCTGGTTTTCCTGATGCCCATACCAATGGTATTACTGCATTAAATACCTCTTCCGGAATACTTGCATCTGCATCGTTTTCCTCTTGAATCAGCAAACATATCTGTGCCTTCCAAGCATTTTCTGGGGGAATATGTAACGGTACAGAATTTTCAGAGAAAGTTACTTGCGCGTTCAATTTACACAATAAATCTCGCCCCAACAGTGGCAGGGGACACTCTAGCATATAGAGAAAGGAATGAGTTACCTTAGTGTTTCCAATTGTGCGCTCCATCGGTTGCAAAAATGGTTTTAAAGTCCTTTTCCCGGTGGCACCAATTACACTAGTTTTGATTTTACTTAATGGTCCCTTACAGTCTGTAAGTACAGAATGTGTTGCCCCCCTATCTATTAAAAAAATCTATTGTTTCATTCCCTAGCTTTACTGGAACCAGAGGATTAGCTGGGGAAACTTTAACAGATTCCTCCAGTCCCCTCCAATCTAATCCTATTTCTGCCAGTACCTCAGCGGCTGTCTCCGTCCCTTTTTTCCTGACTATTTGACTGATGCTAACAATTTTTTTTTTTCCCAGTGACCATCCTGCTTACAATGAGCACATTGATTAGGTCCTAAAGGGGTATTGCACCGATTCCCTCTCGAATTTCCACGGCCTCCTCCTCGGCCCCTAAATCCACTTGGTGAATTTCCTCTGCCTCTTCCTCTACCTCTCCCTTGTCTTTCTGCCAAGGCAGCTAACAAGGAAGCCTGTAGCTTTGGCTTTGTTTTTTTCTCCTTTGTTTTTTTTCTCTGTTTTTTTTTCTCTTCCACTTCATTCCAATTGTTATAAATTTTATATGCAATTGACATCAATTGTGAAATTGTCATTCTGTCTGCACCATCCACTTTTTGCAATTTCTTCCTAATATTTGACACTGATTGGCCAATAAACAACATATTAAACAATTTAATATTACTAGCATCATCCAGATCCAAATTTGTACCCATTTTCAAGCTAATTCACACATTCTTTCATAAAAAGCAGACGATATTGTGGCCACCGTTGATTACAATATCTTTTCAATTTATCTTTTGTCATGGGGTCCCCACAGAAATTATTCCAATGTTTTAGGATGCATCCTAGAGGAGAACAAAGGGGTGCCTCCTGAGAAGCAGTAGAGCCCATTTCAGTACCGGAAAGAATTTAACACTTATTCCCCTGCCACGTATCCTTCTTGATGCGCCTTACGCAGGGTGATGCCACTGCCGCGTATCCTCTCTGATACGCCTTACACAGGGCTTACCAGTGGCTTACTGCTTCTCAAGAGATTTCACCCGTCCTCCCCCTTTTCACAATATTTTAAAATACCTCTTTTTTTAAAAGCGTTGCACCATTGTGTTGCTTACTGCCCGACTGTAGGAGAGGAGCCGATGGAGCCCCCGATCAACAGGTCGGTGTGTGCTGGAATCCACTCAGTTCCCTTCTCCCGTCGGGTGTGGCAAGACAAACCGGGCAAGGCTGTCAGCGTTGTCCCATCTGGGTCGCCAAAAGCTGTTGTCCCAAAAACTTGGGTCCGTTACCCGGTGTGCGTCGCCCAATTCACACACAGAGTCGAGGTATTTTCCTTTATTACGTAAATGTGCAAATACGGGTGCGTGGTACAAACCAGCACACCATTGATGTAAACTAACAATTATTTATACAATCATCTAATACATATTCCTTGTCCTTTATTAAATGATTGGCTAAAATTCTTCACCTGCCATGTAAATTACAGTTAAACAGAAAATTACAGTTAAGAGACACAGTTAAACATGAAACTGCCCTAATGATATTAGAGCCATACACCCAAAGAACTCATTTAAGAGGCTCAGATGAACAGACTTACTTATTTTAAAAGGGAAAAGCTCACATCTCAAAGTAGTAAGTATTTATAAAAAGTGCAGCATTACTACCATTGTCATGCCATTGGAGAACCTGCTAAGTGGGGCAGGCCACACAACTTCTTGCAGAGAGCAACACGAATGACATATCTTCAACCCATTCTCACTGTGTGACTGGAGTCATGTTTGTGACATACACCAAAACTGCAGAGAAGGTGGAAGAAGGGGATGGGAATGTGTTTTGGTTACTGATGGCCACATACTTAAAGCCATGTGACAGGGAGGAGTTTCAGGGCCCTTGGGAATAAGAGTGGCCAGGAGTGAGCTGCTAGGATAACTCAGCAAGCCTGCAGCCTGCTCTGTGACATGTCAGCTTTGGAAAAGCATGATACTGAAAAATGCAATAAATGAACAAAATAAAGAAAAGCAACAGGACGGTACAATAATGACTGAAACGTTTACAGCTTTGATTGCTCTTAAAGCACAAGAGCTAAAACCAAATGGTCTTGCCTGTTGTTGCTTCTCCAACTTCTCCTCTATGAGAAACTCTGTCTGTTGTCCCAAAAAGTAGGGTTCTTTTACCCGGTGTGCAAACAGCCAAATAACACACAGAGTCGAGATATTTGTTTATTTCATGTCTGCGCAGAGATGGGTGCTAGGTGGTAACTCCACAAAGCTAGCACACCTCGGTTAACATACAGTGACATTTTATACATTCTGAGTAGCTGTTATCAGTATTTTCACAATTCCACTTATTCATCCTTGCTTCTATTGGTTCTCACAAGCCTTGTCTCCACTTAAAGGTACAGTGTGTTTTAAATTTACAGCGCATGCTCAGTGGGTAGGGGTCTTTGCTTGGGCCGGGGCCTTCATTGCTGGAGGTGTGGTTTTTACTATGTTAATTAGTATAGTTCTCTCATGGTTCAAGTGATTCTCACTTCGGCTTTATCGGTGGCCTTGTTTTCTCGTGCTTCTCTTGGTATTTCCTTGCTACACTGTTTTGTGGTGTCCTCCTGTTTCTTCTCTCAGGCCAGGTCTTGTTAACTTTTTACAGAGGTTGATTAACGTCCTCTGCCTTAACGTCCTTTGTCTTATTTCTTACATATCTCCAACATATCCATTCATCTTTGGGTATTAGGCATTTGCCTCAGAAGCTGTGGTGGATTGACCCCAGCTAGTAGTTAAACACCCACCCTGCCTGTCACTCGCTCCTCTCTCCTAGGGGATAGGGAGAAAGTAGAAGGAAGGTGAAAAGACTTGTGGATTGAGATAATGACAGTTTAAATAAAGAAAGCAAAAGCTGTGTGCACAAGCAAAGCAAAAAGACAAATTCATTCACTCTTTCCCATCAGCTGACAGATGTCCAGACATTTCCTGGAAAGCAGGGCCTCAGCACACGTCATGATTACTTGGGAAGACAAATGCCATAACTCTGAACATCCCCCCTTCTTCCTCCTTTCCCAGAGTGTTTATTGCTGAGCACGATGTCAAACCTCTGGTCAATTTGGTCAGCTGTCCTGGCCATGTCCCCTCCCAACTTCTTGCCCACCCCCAGCCTACTCACTTTTGGAAAAGGGGAGGGAAAAGAGAAAGCCTTTATGCTGTGGGAGCACTGTTCAGCAGTAGCCAAAACATTGGTGTGTTATCAACACTGTTTTAGCCACAAATGCAAAGCACAGCACCATACGGGCTGCTATGAAGGCAGTTAACTCCATCCCAGCCAGACCCAGTACAGAAGCTAATTCCCATCTTCATTTCTATTTCTTTTGCTCTCTTAGGTCATTCTTCTAGTCCCTCATTTGTGACACATTCCTCATCTTTCTGTCCACAGCCCTCATCCTTACATTGTGCCACCTTAGGTTGTGTTCAGAGCTCTCACCTTCCAGGCATCCCTCTGTTTGCATGGCAAGGATTTGCGGGGGGGGGGGGGGGCTACAGGGGTGGCTTCTGTGAGAAGCTGCTAGAAGTTTCCCCTATGTCCAATAGAGCCAATACCAGCCGGCTCAAAGACGGATCCACCACTGGCCAAGGCCGAGCCAATCAGCGATGGTGGTAGCGCCTCTGTGATAACATACTTAAGAAGGGGAAAGAAAAAAAAACCTGTGCAACTGCAGTCGGAGAGAGGAGTGAGAATATGTGAGAGGAAGAACTATGCAGACACCAAGGTCAGTGAAGAAGGAGGGGGAGGAGGAGGAGGCGCTCCAGGCGCCGGAGCAGAGATTCCCCTGCAGCCTGTGGTGAAGACCATGGTGAGGCAGGCTGTCCTCCTGCAGCCCATGGAGGTTAACGGTGGAGCAGATATCCACCTGCAGCCTGTGGAGGACCCTATGCCGGAGCAGGTGGATGCCCGAAGGACGCTGTGACCCCACAGGAAGCCCGTGCTGGAGCAGGCTTCTGGCAGGACCTGTGGAGAGAGGAGCCCACGCTGGAGCAGCTTTGCAGGCAGGACTCGTGACTCCGTGGGGGACCTACGCTGGAGCAGTCTGTTCCTGAAGGACTGCACCCCATAGAAAGGACCCACGTTGGAGCAGTTTGTGAAGGACTGTCTCCTGTGGGTGGGACCCCACGCTGAAGCAGGGGAAGAGTGTGAGGAGTCCTCCCCCTGAGGAGGAAGGAGCAGCAGAAACAACTAGTGATGAACTGACCGCAACCACCATTCCCTGTCCCCCTGCACCGCTGGGGGGAAAGAGGTAGAGAAAATCGGGAGTAAAGTTAAGCCTGGGAAGAAGGGGGGATGGGGGGAAGGTGTTTTAAGATTTAGTTTTTATTTTCTCATTACCCTACTCTGATTTGATTGTTAATAAATTAAGCTAATTTCCCCAAGTTGAGTCTGTTTTGCCTGTGACGGTAATTGGTGAATGATCTCTCCCTGTCCTTATCTTGACCCATGAGCCTTTCATTATATTTTCTCTCCCCTGTCCAGCTGAGGAGGGGAGTGATAGAGCGGCTTTGGTGGGCACCTGGCATCCAGCTGCTGAGGGTTAACTGGAAATTAATTATTAGGAAAGAGGATGTACTTAATAGATAGACAGATTGTAGGAGTGTAGTCTGATGGATGGTGTTCATATATTAAAAGTTTAAATATAACCAGGATGTCCTTTGAAATGTCAGTAATAATTGATTTTGGATTCTTTGTTGTAAACCAACCAAGGACACTATGAAAACAGTGGACAACATACCTGTCCTTTCTATGAACTATCCTCATTATAATACTAAAAATCACACCCCCTACTGTGGGACCCTCCTCTGATTAAGGGGACCCCTACTCTCTGAGCATGCTTTGTACTTATCTTGTTACCAAATTAGGAATGTATTTTAACATATACCAATTAGGTAGCAAAAAGGCTATGTAATGGATTACGTATGTTATGTTTGTACTGTATAAAAAGGGCTGTTGGTAGAAATCTCGTGTGCTTGATTTGTGGGAAAACACCAAGCACCCAGGCTTGCGCAAACCTGAAATAAATAATCAATGTCTCTCCTGAGTGTGTGATTATTGGCCTATTGCACACTGGGCAAAGAATCTGCTTTTCAGACAACACAGCTGGGGTCAACCCACCACACCTTCCAAACCTGTTTTGCACCCAGGTCCACTCCTTCTCCCTCTTCTGCTCTAAGTCTGTCATCCCTCTCGTCTTGTCTCCAAATTTCCTCCTTCTCCACTGGATGCCTCCTTATCATGCATGCCTTTCTTCAGTAGAAGGCCCATTTTCCATATGAACAAGACATTTGGCCATTGGAAAATACAGGAGAGAAGAGAGAAACTAGATAAAGACGGGCCCTCAATTAGAGGTAATTGTTGTTGGACTAACATTAGGAGGAAAGATTTAATTTATCTTCATCTCAAAGGGACTTTAACTTTCCCAGATATTTGTCCCATCCAAGCACCAAGACAAACTAAGGAAATCAAGAAGCCATTTTGCAGAATGAGCCACTTGAGTGCCAGAGATCAAAGAAGTACAAAAGAAGCAGGCATAGCTGTAGCTGCAGCAAACCTTCCCTGCCTGTTGGTCCACTGGGATGGGCTCCTGTAGTTGGCTAAGCTAACTTGGATGCTTTACAGCAAAATATTAGGGAATCAGAACTTACATATTTAAAACAGATATTATGCCCTCAGATCACTTAAACTGACTCAAGTTACAAGCTTTGCTTGTCTTATAACTCTCACGTGGACTCGGAACTCCATTTACATTTTTATAAAGTCAGACCTGGACTTCTCAATTCAAGTTGATTTAGGATGAAGTACTTAAACAATGCTGAGAGGTATGCTGAGAGTATGTGTGTGACTGTTCGATTGATTTGATGAGGCCAGCATGGAGCCTTGTGCCAAGGCCTTTGCTACCCTGACTTTGCCTAGAAAAGCCTCCAGGCAACTTTGCAGTTGACAGTCTGCCTGGGAAACTCCAACCTCTCTCTGGCTGCTACTAACGAAATTCAATTCCTTTTTCAACTTAGTTCTCGCTACTTTTCTTTCTCCCGCGTGCACATCTGGTGCTGCTCCCCTGTGCATGAGGGAGAATGACATTGTGGTAGTATCTGAGAGATTTCAATTCTATTTCAAGTGAAATGTTTAACATAATCTTAAATCACCAGTGTTGCTCTACTGATATATGTAGGCTGGAGAATGGGGGGTGGAGTGAATTAGAAAGGTGATGCAAGTGAAAACCCAAACTAGAATAAAAAGGAAGAGTAAACACACAGTTACACTTTCACACTAAATCATACTGGTCAAAGCAGAGGTTAAGCGATAGCCGGACAAAATAGGAAGTTTGAGTGACAGATTAAAGCAGCCTTAAATGCTGTAAATATTAGATGAATAAAACAGTAATCTATAACAAAAAGGGCAATATAACCACCTTTGATCAGCAAAAAGGTATACAACATTTTTTCACATTCTTCAAAGACAAAAAAAATATTTTATTTACCTAATGTCACTTATACTATTGTGTGCTCTTGAAAGGGTTAAAGCCAAGATAGATAAAGCCACTGCATCAAAATGCCTCCTGAAAGAATTAAAGCCTAGGGGCAAGGAGGATATTTTAAATATCTTAGTCACTTAACTAAACAAAAGAAAGGCCTTTGTGATTTAGGGAGCAGTTAGAATGGTTGTAAGATAAGGGGGCTCCAGGATGATCCCATCTCAGACAACTGGGCCTTGGGAGAACAAATGCACAGAAGATAGGAGGTCACAAAAGAATGACGACAACAGCCCTGAAGGACACCGTTTATGTGATCCTAGGACTGAGTTTGCGCAGAAGCAAAGGTCAATCAGCGAACACAGTGAAGAAGACTACGAGCCTTCATCTGAAGACCCCCAAAGACCGCCTGAAGACCACCACGGGAGACGACTGCGCATGCGGATCGGACATTTGCATATGTTAATAAGTTCCAGGAAACCTCATGTTTATGTAAATGAATTCTCGGAAATCCTGTGAATATGTAGGATTTTATAGTATATAATCTCTGAAAGTCTACCAGATCGGTGGAGCACTCATGGTGGAGAATCCCCAGTGCTGCCCAGCACTGCAATAAAGAATACCTGCTTAATATAACTTCGTTGCTATTGAGTTTCATTTCAGGGACTCTCTGAATACTCCGTTTCTCCCTTGGGGAGATTCGGAATACTCCGTTTCTACCTTGGGGAGATTCGGACTGTGAGGAGAAGCATCCATGAATTTTTGTATCACTCTTCCAGAGCAAAATCTAGAAATATATCTGCTTGTGTGGAGCAAAGCAAAAGATAAGAGCCCATAAAACAGTTAGATGATCTGTCTCATAGCCATATGTTAGCCCGTAGATAGGAACAGAACAATACAGGAGATATAGACCAAAGTCTGCAAGCAGAGCAGACATAAACCAGAACCAGGTGTGCCCCTATGGGCTGATCTCCTGTAGTGCTGATCCTTCTTCACTATTGTGTTGACATCAGAGGGCTTTTGGTGTGAGCATGCCCAGTTGACTCTTTTGGAGGTTATTAATGTGGACAGCACACTGTTGTGAGGTGTATGAAAGGCAGGACTTTCTGCTGGATCGTCGGATTTTCCAGCTCAGTATGGAGCTGAAATGTGCTGTGTTCTATGCACCAAGATCACAAGCTCCAAAGTTCTTACTTGGGCTTCACTGAGCTCTTGCCCAAGCAAAACACTCTTGAAATCAGGATTTTATTTGGTTTTGTTGTTGTTGTTTTATAAAGACTGTATTTACCCTTGGAAAGATAATCAAATGAATGTGTGAAGCTTAACATGACATACCAGGAAGATTAGCAAAATAAAGGGATAGAATATCTGGCAGGGATTTATTTTGAGGTCATAGTGCCCCCTTGCGGTAATGTGTGTTCGGATAGCTGCATGGCTCACCATAAATTTTGAGCTATTTATACAGTAGTGCACATAAAAAAGATTTAACTTGCTCTCCTAACCCTGACTTATTCTGCGTTTTGTGCAATTAAGTCTTGTTTTCGGTGTGACCCTGAATAACCTTAGTTTCTGCGGGTTTTAACTGCATACAATTGGTATTTTCCATACACAAGTTGCAGGTATTGATGTGCGGAAACAGACTCCACAACCCGTAAGGCTGTAAAGTAGGTATGTTTATTCAGCGCTGGGCAGCACAGGGGTCATCCCGCCAAAGTCGTGCGCGCCCACGTGGTAGCTTCTCCTGGATTTATACAACAAAATGTTACATATACATAAGGTTTCCCAATATGCCTATACATATGCATGACCTGTCCTCGCTTTGTATTAAAATTAGCCCCAGGGAGTCGTTTCCATAAACTCCTCCCAACTGCGCTTGCGCAGTGCCTCCTGGTAGTGGCCGCGGGGGTGGTGGGGATGAAGGCTGGTGACTCCTCTTTGTCACCGCTATTAACCCCTTGTTCTTGTGCAGAATCAGTTGCTCCTTGGCTCTTGTCCAAATCGCAGGGTCGGTTTCAGCTGGTTCTTGAGACAAGTTTCTGTTCTTATCAGGGACTGTCCTTTGTTGTGAGGTTACAAGGCTCCTCGCTTTAATCATCTTGCACAATAGTTAGATAAGCGTAGTTATGCTCTGAAAGCCCCTTTTCAGTATGTATGTTGCCTGGTGTGTTTCAGTTGCATGCTCTTGCAGCACACCTTGGTGGTGAAACCACCTCTTGCTTTATTGCTGCACAAGAGGGCATTTCAGTTATAGAATCACAGAATCATAGAATGTCCTGAGTTGGAAGGGACCCACAAGGATCATCGAGTCCAACTCCTGGCCCTGCATAGGACAACCCCAAAATTCACCCCATATGTCTGAGGGCGTTGTCCAAATGCTTCTTGAATGTTGTCAGGCTTGGCGCCATGACTACCTCCCGGGGGGAGCCTGTTCCAGTGCTCCACCACCCTCTGGGTGAAGAACCTTTTCCTAATATCCAACCTAAACCTCCCCTGGCATATCTTCCTGCTATTCCCTTGGGTTCTATCATTGGTTGCCAGGGAGAAGAGATCAGCACCTGCCCCTCCTCCTTCCCTTGTGAGGAAGCTGTAGACCGCAATGAGGTCTCCCCTCAGTCTCCTCTTCTCCAGGCTGAACAGACCAAGTGACTTCAGCCGCTCCTCATAAGTCTTCCCCTCTAAACCCTTCACCATCTTCGTGGCTCTCCTCTGGACACTCTCTAGTAGCTTCGTATCCTTTTTGTACTGTGGCGCCCAAAAGCGCACACAGTACTCAAGATGAGGCCGCACCAGTGCAGAGTAGAGCGGGACAATCGCCTCCCTCGACCTGCTAGCAATACAGTGCTTGATGCACCCCAGGACACGGTTGCCCCCCTGGCTGCCAGGGCACACTGTTGGCTCATGTTCAACTTGCCGTCGACCAGAACCCCCAGATCCCTCTCCATGGGGCTGCTCTCCAGCCTCTCGTTCCCCAGTCTGTGTGTACATCCAGGGCCGCCATGTCCCAGGTGCAAAATCCGGCCCTTGCCCTTGTTGAACTTCATATGGTTGGTGATTGCCCAGCTCTCTAATTTGTCCAGATCTCTCTGCAGGGCCTCTCTGCCCTCGAGAGTGTCAACAGCTCCTCCCAATTTTGTGTCATCGGCAAACTTAGATAGCAAACCTTCAAGTCCTGCATCCAAGTCATTTATGAAGATACGGAAGAGCACTGGCCCCGAGATGGATCCCTGCAGAACCCCGCTAGTGACTGGTCGCCAGCCTGATGTAACCCCATTTACTATAACCCTTTGAGCCCGACCCGTCAGCCAATTGCTCACCGTCACCAGACAGTTTCCATTTTTTAGTATGACACATGAAAAAGGAGGGTGCCTTGAGCCACCAGCACAAAGACTTTTCCTTAGCATTCACCTATTTCACCTTGATCAGTTGCCTGAGGAACACATCCCTGCTGCACTTGGGTCCTTCCCAGGGATGAGGCCAGTCCCCACCTCGCTCCTAGAAAACGGATCAATGGCCCTGGACTATGTTAGCATTTAAGATCTGATGGTTTGTTCTCTTAGTTTTAGTAACAGCAGTTCAATATACAGCAAAAAATATCAATTGATCTAATTTATACTTTCATTCACTTCCCTGTGAGACATTTGAGCCATCTCAAATACCTTATTAACACTGAGTAACTAAGTAAACTGGGTTATCTGCTATACTTTTGCTTGAAATATAGTAGCCAGATTCAGCAATGACGTCTCCTTTTTCTGCAGTCATTCTGTGTCACTAGGGATCAAGCCAAAGGCCACTGAGATCACTGGGAATCTTTCTGCTGTCTTGCTTTCCATGCTGATAGATGATAGAATCATAGAATGCTTTGGGATGGAAGGGACCTTTAAAGGTCATCTGGTCCATCCCCTCTGCAATTGGCACTTACTCGAGCATACTAGTAGAAGTTAGATTAATCTTCTCAGGGGAATTCAAGAAATTATAATAGTATTTTATGCTACATTTTTCTCAAGCAAATATTTTAGGCTGTACATTCTTTAGGGCAAGAATTACATTTTCCAGCACTTGCACTGCTACTATAGTCCAAGTCATTAAATTGTGATAATACAGACCAGCATTCTCTACACAGAGGTTTCACATCCTAATATCTCTGATGTGGAGTGAATATGCTTATCTAGGCTCACCTCAGCCTCTGACACATACAACAGTTGGGATTGTCCAGGTCACCCATCTGTTTGAAGATAGTGAACAGAATGTTGACATCTATTTATTTAGTTTTCATGTAGCTATTCACTGAAGACACTTCCCTGGCACAAACTCACATTATGCTCACAATGTAGCAACGTTTCGCATCAGGAAAATGTCTCCTAGGTCACAGCAATTCAGCAAAGTCTTTGTTTGCACTGAAATAGGTCTGCCCTTATCATCCCAGACAGCAGCAAGTGTCATTATTGGGCCCCACAGAATTTTGCCATCCTCAACATTTCAGAAGGGTTCTTTGGGAAAGTCCAATAGATTTTTAATGTTCACAGGGAATAACAATCCTTGTTGCCTCAGTACTTCAGGGAGGCACAAACTGCACTAGGTCTACCTCCAGTAGATTTTACACTCTCCCCTTTGTGCTAACAAAGCTACCCAGTTGGGACTTGGGTGTGCAAAGCTGTGTTTGCCCCCTACTCCTCTCTCTACCATTCACCTCTAAAGCGTGCAGAGTGGCGGGGGGAGAGAGAGAGAGGAATGTAATAATCCTCCTGGCCTAGCTGCCTTTCCTGTGCCTTTCTTCACTGTGTGATAACCAGTAACACTAGCAAAAACAAAATTTCATTCAGCATTCTTTCTTGGCAATCAAAAAATAACATTTTGGAGAGACAGACCTATTTCACAGATTGTTTCTTTCTTGGTCCATTTGTTATAGTTTTCCTGACAAATGCCCTAATTTCCTCAGATTTGAAACATCAGGAGAAGTTTAGGTAGTTTTGATTTGAAACATGCTTTTATACACATACCCACCCCTCTCATTTACTGTTGTTTATAATCATTTCTGAAAGGTTAAAATGCACCAAAATCAAAGCAGGAGACTTTGGCCAGAAATTTGTTATCACTCACCTTTCTCAAGTTGCTGAGCAAGCTGGCCAGTGATTTGAATGTAAATTACACATACTGTTCTAAAATGGCAACATAAGTATGTAAACATGGATTTTGTTACTTAGGTTCAATATTCAAGACTGAAAATGGGGTTTAGAAAGCTCTCATTGTCTCACAGCTGTCCCAGGAGATGCAGGGAGATGTTGAGGGGCAGTTTATTCCAAATGTCTGCCATGCTTCAACTGCAGTCACAGTGACTGATAGTCTGTCTCACTGTGGAAAACTCTTAGATGTAATACTGAATTCTGACTTCACCCCAGAAACCCAAATGTAAAAAGACATATGCTGTCATGGCTTAAAGAGCAAGCATAGAGTCTGGGCATACGCTCATAATCAAGAAAGTTCCCTGCAGAAAAATAAGGACAGTTGGGCCCTTGCACATAAGTTATTCTGTTCCCAAGGACCACGCACAAGAGAAAGAATGTGATGTGGCAAATTGCCTGAAAAATTTATTTATGATATACTGATCTATGGTAAGAGCATGAAGGAGATGTAGGAGTGAGAAGTGCTTTGCTGAGGGAGCAGCTGATGGAAGTGGCCTTGTGTCATGGTTTAACCCCAGTAGGCAGCTAAGCACCACACAGCCACTCTCTCACTCCCACCCAGTGGGATGAGGAAGAGAAACAAAAGGGTAAAAGTGCAAAAACTCATGGGTTCAGATAAAGACAGTTTCATAGGTAAAGCAAAAGCCATGCACGCAAGCAAAGCAAAGCAAAGAATTCATTCTCTACTTCCCATCAGCAGGCAGATGTTTAGCCATCTCCAGGAAAGCAGGGCTTCATCACACATAACGGTTACTTGGGAAAACAAATGCCATGACTCTGAACATCCCTCCTTCCTCTTTCCCCCAGATTTTATTGCTGAGCGTGACATCATATGGTATGGAATTGTCATGGTTTAACACCAGCCAGCAACTAAGCACCACACAGCTGCTCGGTCACTCCCCCCTGCCCCGATGGGATGGGGGAGAGAATTGGAAGGGTGAAAGTAAGAAAACTCATGGGTTGAGATAAGAACAGTTTAATAATTGAAGTAAAAATAAAACAGAATAGTAGTAGTAGTAGTAGTAGTAGTAGTAGTAGTAGTAGTAGTAATATAATACAATAATAATATACAAGGCAAGTGATACACTATACAATTGCTCACCACCTGCCAAGCGATGCCCAGCCCGTCCCCGAGCAGCGATCGCTGCCCCCTAGCCAATTCCCCCAGTTTATATGCTGAGCATGACGTCATACGTTATGGAATAGCCCTTTGGCCAGTCTGGGTCAGCTGTCCTGGCTGTGCTCCCTCCCAGCTTCTTGTGCACCTGGCAGAGCATGGGAAGCTGAGAGGTCCTTGACTGGTGTAAGCACTGCTTAGCAACAACTAAAACATCAGTGTATTATCAACATTATTCTCATCCTAAGTCCAAAACACAGCACTATACCAGCTACTAGGAAGAAAATTAACTCTAGCCCAGCTGAAACCAGGACACTATCCACCCCTTATTCCATACCATATTCGACATGCCCAGGTCTTACACTTTCCAATACATTCCAATTAATCACCACCACTTTTCCAGTCTTTTGAGATATATACACACACACACATAGATATTATTTCCTTAGTCTATAGGCTAACCCTCTAAAACATTTGTTGAGTTCATTTAGTCCATGACTTTGGGCTTCAACCGTCATAACAGTCTTTCACGGCAGGAGAGATGGTGTGTGGTGTTGGACTGTTGCATGCTGAAGCCAGTTCTGGCTTTATCACCACTGCACTTTGCTCGGTTTCCTCAAAGTTCATTCTTCATTAATTTGGGTGATTCTTACTGTAATACTGTTGATATGGCACATAGTCACCATAGAAGTGATGACATCCAGTATTATATAGCAACTAACATTATACAGTTCAGTTCATTGGCTATTTTCACCCAAAAGCAAATCCCCTTGAGGTACACATCGGACTTCCCCATCCTCCCGCATCACCCACCAAGTGCACCCTGGTCCTTGAGCAAAAGCAATCCCACGAATGGGCTTGCCTTTGCCTGAGGCGGGAGTAACCCAGACTGTCTTCCCCAGCATATTTTTTATGTGCACTACAGGGACTTTATCCCCCTCTACAGTACGTAAAGGTTTTGACTGCGCAGGGCCAGGTGGATTGGCAGATCCCCTACTGTTGACTAACCAGGTGGCCTTTGCTAAATGTGTATCCCAATGTTTGAACGTCCCAGCACCCATTGCTTTCAGTGTAGTCTTTAACAGTCCATTGTATCGTTTGATTTTCCCAGAGGCTGGTGCGTGATAGGGGATGTGATATACCCACTCAATGCCATGCTCTTTGTCCCAGGTGTCTATGAGGTTGTTTCGGAAATGAGTCCCGTTGTCTGACTCAGTTCTTTCTGGGGTGCCATGTTGCCATAGGACTTGTTTTTCAAGGCCCAGGATAGTGTTCCAGGCGGTGGCATGGGGCACGGGATATGTTTCCAGCCATCCAGTGGTTGCTTCCACCATTGTAAGCACATGTCGCTTGCCTTGGCAGGTTTGTGGGAGTGTGATATAATCAATCTGCCAAGCCTCCCCATATTTATGGGGACTTCAGCCATTGTCCTCCATACCAGAGAGGCTTGAACCACTTGGCTTGCTTGATTGCAGCACATTTCACATTCATGGATAACCTGTGCAATAGTGTCCATGGTCAGGTCCACCCCTCAATCACGAGCCCATCTATATGTTGCATCTCTTCCTTGATGGCCTGAGGTGTCCTGGGCCCACTGAGCTAGAAATAATTCACCCTTATGTTGCCAGTCCCCTTCGGCTGGGGCTGCACGGCTAGAAGGCGCGTCCCCTGGGTGGTGGATAGGGGATCCCTCTCTGGAGGGTGCACCGGATAAAATTGAAGAAGGTGCCGCGAACCAACGCAGCCTAAGGGAAGGCCACCCTGACAGAAAAACCACTGGCCCTCCAAGTCATGGGGGTTGGGCAGGAGGCCAACTACCTCCTCCCGGGGAAAAAAAAAAAAAAAAAAAAAAGTTGCAGAAACGACGAGCATCAACTTGGAGATGGAGAAAATCAGTAATGAAGTGAGGAGGAGGAGATGGAACTGGATCGGTCATGTCTTGAGGAAAAAACCAACAAAAGACTGCGCTGTGGCCCTTGGGACTCCAGAGCACGCAGCCGCAGACCGATCGAAGTGGAAGAACGATGTTCGCGCCTTGTGTGCCTCCTGGCACTGAGAGAATTCAGATCAGATCAGATGTTGCCAGTCCAGATCCACCTGAGCCACTTCAATCTTAGCAGCCTGATCCACCTGCTGGTTGTTTTGATGTTCTTCAGTGGCCCGACTCTTGGGTACGCGAGCATCTACGTGACGTATTTTTTACAACCACGTTCTCTACCTGGGCAGCAATATCTTGCCACAATGTGGCAGCCCAGATGGGTTTGCCTCTGTGTTGCCAGTTGCTCTGCTTTCATTGCTGTAACCACCCCCACAGGGCATTTGCCACCATCCATGAGTCAGTACAGAGACAGAGCATTGGCCACTTTTCTCGTTCAGCAATATCCAAAGCCAGCTGGATGGCTTTCACCTCTGCAAACTGACTCGATTCACCTTCTCCTTCAGCAGTTTCTGCAACTCGTCGTACAGGACTCCATACAGCAGCTTTCCACCTCCGATGCTTCCCCACAAGATGACAGGACCCATCAGGGAACAGGGCATATTGCTTCTCATTTTCTGGCAGTTTGTTATACAGTGGGGCCTCCTCAGCACGCGTCACTTCCTCCTCTGGCAACATTCTGAAATCTTTGCCTTCTGGCCAGTCCATGATCACTTCCAAGATTCCTGGGCGAATGGGGTTTCCTATTTGAGCCTGTTGTGTGATCAGTGCGACCCAATTACTCCACGTAGCATCAGTTGCCTGATGTGTACAGGGGACCTTCCCTTTGAACATCCAGCCCAGCACCGGCAGTCGGGGTGCCAGGAGGAGCTGTGCTTCAGTACCAACCACTTCTGAAGCAGCTCGAACCCCTTCATATGCTGCCGATTTCTCTTTTTCAGTTGGAGTATAGCGGGTCTCGAATCCTCTGTATCCCCGACTCCAGAACCCTAGGGGTTGACCTCGAGTCTCCCCTGGTGCTTTCTGCCAGAGGCTCCAGGTAGGGCCATTCTCCACGGCTGCAGTGTAGAGCACATTTTGTACATCTTGTCCTGCCCAGACTGGCCCAAGGGCTACTGCATGAACTCTCTCCTGCTTAATTTGTTCAAAGGCTTGTCGTTGCTCAGGGCCCCATTTGAAATCGTTCAACACGATGATGTCATCAATGTATTGCAGGTGTTCTGGAGCCCCACCCTGTTCCAATGCAGTCTGGATCAGTCCATGGCAAATGGTAGGGCTGTGTTTCCACCCCTGGGGCAGTCGATTCCAGGTGTACTGGACGTCCCTCCAAGTGAAAGCAAACTGTGGCCTGCACTCTGCTGCCAAAGGGACTGAGAAAAACGCATTAGCGTTGTCACTGGTGGCATACCACTTGGCTGCCTTTGACTCCAATTCATATTGAAGTTCTAGCATGTCCGGCACGGCAGCACTCAGCAGCGGCGTGACTTCATTCAGGCCCCGATAGTCTACTGTTAGCCTCCACTCTCCATTAGACTTTTGCACTGGCCATATGGGACTGTTAAAGGGTGAGCGAGTCTTGCTGATCACTCCTTGGCTCTCCAGTCGACAAATCAGCTTGTGGATGGGAATCAGGGAGTCTCTGTTGGTGCGATATTGCCACTGGTGCACTGTTCTGGTAGCGATTGGCACCTGTTGTTCTTTGACCCTCAGCAACCCCACAATAGAAGGGTCCTTTGAGAGACCGGGCAGGGTAGACAGCTGTTCAATTTCCTCCGTCTCCAAGGTAGCTATACCAAAAGCCCACCAGGACCCTTTTGGGTCCCTGAAATACCCTCTCCTGAGGTAGTCTATGCCAAGGATGCACGGGGCCTCTGGGCCAGTCACAATGGGGTGCTTCTGCCACTCCTTCCCGGTTAAGCTCACTTCAGCCTCCAATACAGTCAGCTGTTGGGATCCCCCTGTCACTCCAGAAATACAGATGGGTTCTGCCCCTTTATAGCTTGATGGCATTAGGGTACACTGTGTGTCGGTGTCCACTAGAGCCTTATACTCCTGTGGGTCTGATGTGCCAGGCCATCGAATCCACACAGTCCAGTACACCCGGTTGTCCCTTTCCTCCACCTGGCTGGAGGCAGGGCCCCTCTAGTCCTGGTCATAGCATTCGTTACTCACTTCTTGTAAATGCCAATCAAAAGTCCCTTTATTAAGATCGGAAACAAAATCAGCCCTTCTACCCTGTCTGGGGAACTGCTCACTGGAAACTGGAGCCGCAGCTCTCCTGGGAGAACCCCCTTTTGTAGTTGTTTTTCCTTGCAACTCACGTACCCGTGCCTCTAGGGTCGAGGTAGATTTTCCATCCCACTTCCTCATGTCCTCTCCGTGGTCACACAGATAAAACCACAGGGTGGCCCGTGGTGTGTATCCACTATATCTTCTCTCTTGAACAGAGGGACGCTTACTCCTAATGGCTGAGATACTGGTCCATACAGGTGAGGAGTAGGATATATCCTCTTTGAATTGCTGGACCTTCTGGGACAGTTTCTCCACAGCTGAGACGCAGGCCCGTAGGGGGGAAGAGAGACTTTCTTTGTATTGTTGGAGTTGGCCAGCCATTTCATCCACCGTTGGTCCCTCTTCATCTTTCCAGGTCATTGTTGCCAATGAATTTGCGTGCGATGATGGTGCGCTCCGTACAAACTTCTGCCACATGGGTCGTGTGCACTGGACTTCATCTGGATCTCTGGATAACTGCTCGTTGTCCAGGTCACCATAAACCACCTCCAGCACAGCTAATTCCCTCAGGTACTGGATACCTCTCTCCATGGTGGTCCACTTGCCTGGGTGACATATAACATCTTCCTTGAAGGGATGCCTTTCCTTCACACCTGACAGGAGTTGCCTCCAGAGGCTGAGGACTTTTGCCCCTTTTGCAATCGCTTTGTCAATGCCCCCTGCCCTAGAAAGGTATCCCAGCTGCTTGGCTTCCCTACCCTCTAATTCCAGGCTACTGGCCCCATTATCCCAGCATTGGAGCAGCCAGGTGATGATGTGCTCGCCTGGACGACGACCGAAATCTTTTCGCATATCTCGCAGCTCACTCAGGGATAGGGATCGGGTGGTTACCATCTCATTTGTGGGTTCTGCCTCTTCCTCCTCCTGTTCTCATGATGGCCCTGGTTCATCATCAGCCCTTCCTCAACAAGCTGATTTTCTTGTGTATTTTTTCTTCTGTGTAGGGGCAAGCGATACTGGCACAGGTTGGTTCTCTGGTTTAGCCACAGTGCCTGTCGCAGGGGCTGGCACAGCCACGGGGGCTGCCACGGGGGCTGGCGCAGGGGCTGGCGAAGCCGCAGTGCCTGTGGCAATGGCCGGCGCAGCCACGGGGGCCGTCATTTTGTTGTCCGATCCAGAGACTGATCCAGAGACCTTCTCTTCCCCTTCTGAATAGTGTTGAATAGGGCTCGGTAGGCATGGGCCAGGCCCCAGCACATTGCAGTGATCTGTGTCTCTCTGGAGTTGCCAGGGTGACAACAGACATTTTCCAAATACTTTACTAGTTTTTCAGGATTCTGCACTTGTTCAGGGGTGAGGTTCCAAAACATTGGAGGTGCCCACTGTCCTAGGTACTTGCCCATACTCTCCCACACACCCTGCCACTCATAACTATCCAGCCTTGGAGGAGATCTCTGGATGATATTCTTAAGCTGCTTATTAACCTTAGACAAAACCAAAACAATATTCCCAAGAACTACCAATAGATGTATCTTAACTACCCAAGGATGTTCGAGATACTGAAAAGTTGTTGTAATGAAGGAGGAAACATCATAGTAGAAGGCAGTGAAGGTGCCATTCTGTATTTCCTCCATAAAAAACCTCTCAGAGGAAGAGGTATAATTGCTAATTGTCTCCATGAGGTGGTACCCCAAGTACAGTAATGGCTTCACTACAGAACCCAAATACCAGATAGCACTCAAGGTCAGTGTTTTAATAACCAGTCTTCCAGGCAAAACATCACTAATCACTGCAGAGCACAGCAAACTGAAAAAACCCACACCAATCTTCAACATGCACAGCAAAAACAAGAGCATGGTGCAGATCAGGTAGACTAGTACCGAGAACGGATGAATCAATATTACGACCGATAACTGTTAACAGATACAAATTCCTTAATACACTCTAGTTGATCTGTTATTATCTCAAACCCTTCGTGCCCCACGTTGGGCACCAAAAAAGACTGTCGTGGTTTAACCCCAGCCAGCAACTAAGCACCACACAGCCACTCGCTCACTCCCCCGCCTTGGTGGGATGGGGGAGAGAATTAGAAGGGCAAAAGGGGAAAACTCGTGGGTTGAGATAAGAACAGTTTAATAACTAAAGTAAAATAAAAATAGAACAGTAGTAATAGTAATAATAACAATAATAATAAAACCAAGTAATAATAGTACAATAGTAATACAAAGCAAGTGATACACTCTACAAGTGCTCACCACCCGCCCCGCACGTCCCCCAAGCAGGGATCATTGCCCCTCCCCTGGCCAACTCCCCTTCCACTCATATATTGAGCATGACGTCATGTGATATGGAATAGCCCCTTGGCCAGTCTGGGTCGGCTGTCCTGGCTGTGCCCCCTCCCATCTTCTTGTGCACCCGGCAGAGCATGGGAAGCTGAAAAGTCCTTGACCAGTGTGAGCGCCACTTAGTAACTACTTAGCACTACTTAGCAAGAACCAAAACATCAGTGTATCCTCGACATTGTTCTCATCCTAAACCCAAAACACAGCCCCATACTGGCTACCAAGAAGAAAATTAACTATCATCCCAGCTGAAACCAGGACACTAGTGTAAGCACTACTTAGCAACAACTAAAACATCAGTGTGTTATCAACATTATTCTCATCCTAAATCCAAAACACAGCACTATGCCAGCTACTAGGAAGAAAATTAACTCTAGCCCAGCTGAAACCAGGACAGGAATATCCCTTTGGAGGGCTCCCTGTGTGTATTACCACTCTTGAGAACAGACTGTTTACAACATTAGGATTCAGTGGTTCAGATTTTTTTTCCGTGCTCTAAATTGCTTCCCTAGACACATTTGCAACTCCAATCTTTTTGAAAGACTTTTTGACTCATTTGCCGTTGTAATCCACTGGCTGAGTACATCATTCAGAGTATCCCTCTGCTGCCATTCAGAGGAACCTCAACAGGCTGGAGAAATAGACTGACAGGAACCTCATGAAGTTCAGCAGTGGGAAATGCAAAGCCCTGCACCTGGAGAGGAACAACTCCATGCACCGTACATGCAGGGGACTGATCAGCTGGAAAGCAGCTTTGCAGAAAAGGCCCTGGGGGTCCTTGTGACAGTAAGTTGAAAATGAGCCAGCAATGGGCCTTTGCGTCAAGGAAGGCTATATTGGGTTTACATGGCAATGTTTTGGTAGCAGGGGCAGGGGGGGCTGCAGGGGTGGCTTCTGTGAGAAAACACCAGAAGCTGCCTCCATGTCAGACAGAGCCAGTCCCAGCTGGCTCCAAGATGGACCCACCGCTGGCCAAAGCTGAACTAGTCAGTAACGTTGGTAGCACCTCTGTGATAATACTTTTAAGAAAGGGTAAAAAATGCTGCATGGCATCTGTGAGAAAGAGGAGTGAGAATATGTGAGAGAAACAACTATGCAGACTCCAAGGTCAGTGAAGAAGGAGGGGGAGGAGGTTCCAGGCGCAGGAGCAGGGATTCCACTGCACCCCATGGTGAAGACCATGGTGACACAGGTTGTCCCCCTACAGCCCATGGAGAGGACCACGCCAGAGCAGATATCCACCCTGCAGCCCGTGGAGAGCCCACACAGGACCAGGGTCCTGGCAGGAACTGTAACCCGTGGAGAGGAGTCCATGCAGGACCTGTGACCCTGTGGGGGACCCACGCTGGAGCAGTCTGTTCCTGAAGGACTGCACCCCATGGAAAGGACCCATGCTAGAGCAGTTCTTGAAGAACTGCATCCTGTGGGAAGGACCCACATTGGAGGTCGTGAAGGGCTGGATCCCATGGGTGGGACCCCACGCTGGAGTAAGGGAAAAGTGTGAGGAGGAAGGAGCGGTGGAGACAACGCATAATGAACTGACTGCAACCTCCATTCCCTCTGCGCCACTCTGGGGGAGAAGGTAGAGAAGTTAGGAGTGAAGTTGAGCCTGGGAAGAAGGGAGGGGTGGGGGGAAGGTGTTTTTAGATTTGTTTTTATTTCTCATTATCCTACTCTGTTAAAATTAATTGTCAATAAATTAAATTGATTTCCCCAGGTCAAGTCCGTTTTGCCTGTGACAGTAATTGGTAAGTGATCTCCCTGTCCTTATCTTGACCCACAAGCTTTTTCATCATGTTTTCTCCCCCTGTCCTGTTGAGAAGGGGGAGTGATAGAGAAAACAGAGGCAAAGCAAAAGACCATAATCAAAGCAATTATATGAAAAGTAGAAAATGACACTGTTAAAACGTGTTGCTTTGTATATTATGTTGTACTTATACCACTGAAAGCAGATCCCATTTGCTTCTTTCCATTGATACACGTGATTCAGCACTTTTCTTTCTAACTCCCTTTTATAGACTGATCACTTCAAAAAGCAGGGAAACATTTAGTTCCCCAAGTCTTTCCAGTGAAATCTCTGAAAGAAGCCCTTTTATAGATCAACCCTTGGTACCACACACTCCTGAAGGACCTGTGATGTTGTTCCTTTTATTTAAAATTTTAGTACTCTGTCAGTTGAGTATCTCAGCTCCCCAAACCAAATGGCTGCTCCTTATTCTTTCCAGTACCACAGGGACTGACTCCCAGCCTCCATGAGGAAAGTGGTCCTTGCCAAGGGGTCTCACATGTGAAAAAAACATCAGGGCTGAGGGCAGCTGGTGGCTGCACAGGGCTGACTGCAGCCTACTCCACTGCCAGCAAGGGCAGGTCTGTGCCTGAAGCAAAGTAATTTGCAGGCTTTTTTTGGTGCTTTTCTTCTGCACAGCCCTGGGTGATCCCCATGTCCTAGCCTGCACGTAAGGCAGGTATCCCTGGTCTGGGCCTGCCACGCTGCTGGCCCTGTCACTGAAATGGGCTGCGGGGCTGGTGCAGCGAGAGGGAAAACATGGGCCTCACTAGATGGAGCTTTTTTTCCAACAGAAGAGACCATGAAATATTCAAATTTCCTTTCACTTGGACCCCTTGGGACTGAAGGCGCAAGCCCGCACTTAGGGCCTGGACAACAGTTTTTGCTCTGTCTCTCCCAGTTGGAGTTGGAATATAAGCACATAAGCATGGCAGAGTTTGGCTCTTGGTGGTTAACAGTTATTTTGGTTAATTTATTTGACAATATGCAACTTTTCCAGCCCAGAGGCTCGCTGGTGGGACAAGTGCTTAACAGGGATTCAAGAGACATACACAGTGTTTGTCACTCCGCTTGGTCAGCGCTAGTCCTGAGGTGATTTTCCTCTCAGAGGTTGGGCATTTCACCTCTTTGCACCTCAGCTCCCCTGTCTGTAAAACAGAGCTAATGCTGAATCCTTTTGCAAAGTCCTTGGAGACCCACTGATCAAATATGCTATGTGAGAGCTGGATGTGTTTTTATTGTTATTATTAATGTATTATTGCTATATCACAATACAATATCTCAAGTGACAGCAACATCACAGCCTAATATTGAACAAAATTACAAGCCAAAAGGTCAAAATGTGGCCTCTGGATTTGTCGCTGCTGCCTCTGAAACCACTAACTGACCCGCATTGACTGGAGCAAAGCAGGAACAGTCTCTGCGCTGTATGAGTCACTTCATCCTGTTGGGACTGCTCACTTGTGTAAATCAAACATATAGAGCTGCCTGTGTGCATGGCCTCAGTATGTGTTTGGAGGGGAGAGGTAAGGGAGGGAGAAGTGTGCTGCATTTCACACTATATCTGCAAAAATATTCCTTGAAAATATACATCATGGAGAAATGAACATTTATACCAATGGCAAACACAAATCCTGCATTCCACTCTTGGGACTCGTATTGAATGAGCATTTCTTCCAGGGACTTCAGCTTTTGGCCCACATGTAATATTTATCATATATTATAGTCCATACTTATTTGTTGAATAGCTGCACAAATATCACACTTAAGAGAATATAATTTAATCACTTGAAAACACAGTCTTTATAAAATGATGAACAAACCATTCCTATTTCTTGTTTTTCAAACCAACAATGCTAAAATGTCCAGTACAGATGTCTCATTTTCACTTCCAGATGTTTTCTACATTGGGTGGTAATATTCAGTATTTTATATAAAGATATGAAATACAAGCAATATGTAGAGGTCATTTAATTAAAAAGGCTATTAGATGCAACAGGCATATAGCTCAAGAGGAGTTTTTCAAATATTTCTACAATCATATAAAGAAATGGTTTTCTGTTCCAAAGCACAGAACGTAATGGTTTTATGACTACACACAACCTAAGAGAAATGAATTAGAAAAGACTGAACTGATTTCATACTCTAAGAGTCAGTGATACTTTTGCTCTTGAACCACAAATGTGTTTTTAAAGAACTTTACCCACTGCTTTTATTTCTAATGGTGATTAAGAACACCAAAAGGAAATATCTCCCTTGCTTCTTCCTTAAAAAACAGCAAAATGATCTTGAAACATGCACAAAGTGGAAGTTAAAACTTCCGCTTACAGACTGTTAAAGCCATTAGGTAAAATTTCTTCTGGGTGCCAAAAGTAACATTTATTAAGCTTTATCTCCTGTAGATGTAAATGCAGCTATTTAATCTCAGGGGAATTTTGGAAAAAGGTTCCAAACAGGGACGATCTCCCAAGTGCACATTGCTAGTGCTACATTACAGTGCTCCCACATCTCAACACTTTTTCTACTGTCCTTCAGGAACCTGGCTCAGATAATATTTTTTTTCAGAGACAGAATTTCATTTTCAGAACAGTCAAAAGGCACATTTAAAATCCCATCTTAAGAGAGAAACAATAATGTTGCCACTGACATAATATTATAAACATCCATATTTGTTCGTGTTTTCCTTAAAGCACCAAATTCTAGAATCATGTCATTATGTATGAATTGGAGCTTATGCACTTAAACACTTATGAAATAAAACGCAAATTTTTTTTTGGCCATAGAAAAAGCATTGAACATGTGAATTTCAAAGGTTCAAACCCACCCCACCCCCCCCAACCCCCAAAAGTACTTATCATATATCAAAATTTCATTATTTTAAGGGTGAGCCAAGCATGTTTAATGCTCGGTTTTAGCAATACTGACCTGTAAGTGACCTACTTCTCTCTTCATCCCCAATTCTGATATGACTGTAAGTGTATGAGCAGCTTTATCGAATATAATCGAAGGACCTGGTGACCCATGTGAATAAGGTGATTTTTTTGTGATTGTTTGCAGACCTGGACCAAATTTGCTTCTACTGTAGGAAAGATACATATCATTTTATATATTATTACTTTTATTATTTCAGTTCAGAGATCTCAGCACAATTCTTAATTGTTCTTTGTGAAAATTACAGCAATAAGTATAGGAGGCAAGTGGGGAAAGTTGGGACTTGTGATGCTCTATTATAAGTCTGTGTGATATCGCCTATATTTGTCACTAGATTCCGTATTTTTCATTAGATTCAATGCATCATGCAGGAATTTCTGGAGCCAGATGGATATATTTAGTGATTCCTCTCCATCCTGTGTAGCAAATATTAGAGAGATTCTGTCAGGTCACATTTGGCCAAGAAACATCAACATATGCTTAATTTTATCAATAAGGCCTTTGCTATCTTAAGGCAGCTTTACAAAAAAGCTTTTTGGAATGCAGAAACAAAATAAATCTGCAAAACTGGAAGATGCATTAAAATTCCTGATTTTTAACAAACTGAAATAGATCTGAATAAATAGGTATCCAAAATCAAAAAGTTTGCCTTCTGGTTTCATCCAGGAACACAGAATTACTGCCTATCTTTTGCCCATGCTCCTGCCTCCTCCAGCTCATATCAAATATTGCAGAGGAAGAAGTCATTCATAGGCTCTTGGCAGTAATAAATTTTTTATGGTTGCAGATTTCCAAAGCTCCAGTGTGTACATTCCCCCCAAAAGCTTCCTTTTTTTTTTTCTTTTTGCAAATTTCCTTGTCTTTTCAGAAGAAACCAAAGATACAAAACACTCTCTGAAAGCATCAAAATAAACTATGAACAAGTTTGGAAATAAAGTGAGTTATCTTATTTGTGAACATCAAATAAGTGTAAATATCTGTGGCCTCCAAGTGTCTGTTAAAATAGCAACAACAGCAGCAGCATTTCTTAGAACTTATCTAAAGCCTAGAGTCACTGGAACAGCTCTAGTAAATGTTATGGTCTTTGGAAAGGGACAGTAATGAATTTGCTTAATAGATTAATTGAATCAAATTAATCCTTGGTAAGTGATTTGGATGGGATTATACTTTAAATTGATTTGATTCCTTCCACATTCACACACACAGAGGAACTGCAAAATGCATCTTGCTGGGGTTTCCAATTGCATATCTTCCCCCCAAATGACTCTGTTAAGGGTTCCTCCACCTCTTCTTCAGATACCTGGTAAATTCATGCAGGACTGTTTCTTGAAGTCTGTCACTGTGGAATACCATAAAGGGATGAGCTACAGAACACATGCCTTCAAAAAAATCAAGTAAAAACAATACAAAGACAAAAGATTACAGAAGGCTCTTGAAAGAAATTAATTGAGTGTTCACAAAGGTCATGGAAAGCATAGAAAGTCATACTTCGCTGATACTACTGCATGTTACTAGTATCTTCCTCCCTTTATAGTTTACTGGTGCCATATTAACCTTAACAAGATATCCACCATTTCTCATTTGAAGTCTAATCTTGAGGTACTTGAAATCAGTCAAAAGAACCCTGCTGAGCCTAGACAGCCTTGGTTCAGTCTTTGGGTCTCATTTACAAACTATCAAATTCAATTGCCAATATTTCATGGGCTAAACATCCAAAAATTTAATCTTGAAAAGTGACATAATCCAGTGATTCACTAACAAACTCTTCTGCCATCTTTGTAATACAACTGGAGTTTTGGTAAATTGCCATTGGAGTAGAAATAACATAAGAAGCCACTACCTAAAATAAGAAATCATCATAACAGTGTAATTTTGTCAAACATTTACATAAGGCCATTCACTCTGCAGAATCTCACAGCATCTGACAAATAATAACGGGTACTTCTAAAGGATTAAAGTACTGCTTGGAATAAATAAAAATACTGCAGCAGAATATGGGGGAAAAAAGCCTGTATTTGCACATAGGGAGAAGAGAAAGCTTTGGCAGGGGCACCCAGGGCATGCCAGAGGCTTGCAGAGCACATCAGGAGCACCAAGGATGGCTACATTCCACAGGTTTGAGCATCTGTGACCAGTACCCCCTGCTCCCAACCCCTGGTAATGTGGTTAGCATAACTAATGCCATTTCATAAGGCAAGCAGCCATTCTCTGTGACCAAGCGGGTCATGTATTTGTTCCCTTTCCCCTCATTATCAGGCCCTGAAGGTCCTGTGAACCAAGTAGACAAACCAAACAGATTTCTTCTTTCCCTCCCTACTGGCCTCAAGATCCCTGGGTGCCAGGCCGATTACTCCCTTCCTTACTGGCCTTGAAGGTCCCAGGCACTCAGCCAATCAAGGTGTTGTTGATGACCTCATCACAGAACAGGGAAGTGTAGCAGCACACAGAGCACTGTATATAAAATCAAGCAGTTACAAGTCCTGTGTGGGAACTTGGACTGGAACTGCTGCTGGACAGTGAGACCCGTGACCCCCTGGTGGCCAGGGATGCCTCCACCATCATCTGCTTCCTCCGAGGACTGAGTGACTTGTATTCTTTTATGATTTTTGAGTCTAGATAATGATTGTTGTATTGATACAGCAAACCATGTATTAAGATCTGCAGAGGGTCCATGTTATTAGAAATTATAAGTTAAATTAAGGTCTATGTGATTAGAATTTGTAAGTTAAATTGTATTATAAATTCTGTATTACACTACCTATAAATTATACTACATTAATTCTGCTTGATGATTTAGTGCCATCATCATTCTGCCAAGGATCCCTAAAAGAACTTGTCTGTCCCCTTAGTGTCGGGTGACAGCATCCCAGACAATTTTTCGAGAATTCATTAAAAAAAAGGCAAATATGTTAAGATATAGTATATCACCTGCATGATAATCTTTTTGACATATTTCTGCTGATCCTCATTAGCAGTGGCAGGATTGACTGTTTATCTGCACTAGAAAAGATGCAGTCCGATACTAGCCAGTAGATTAGGGACAACTTTTATCCAAGATAAGAAGTGACAGTTACCCCAGCTTCTGGCAGAAATCCGTCCCCCTCCCTGCAGGCTGCCACGCGTACCATTTGCCTGGGAAGTCAGGTGCCTCTTCCAGTCATGTGGTCTGTTGTGATTAGCCACCTCTTCCAGTTTACCCAGAAGTACATGAGAACAGCAAGTCCCTTCCCCTACATACACATAAGGGTCACAAATTTGTTTCAGCTGCCATTTTATGGCAGCGAGCTGCCATATTGTTAAAAGTCATAACCCATTTGTTTTCATACTGCTCTATGATTGGTTAAAAGCTATTTCTTGACACACTGATTTTCTGCCTCCTTCCTTTGGACCAGGAAGTGCTCAGATGTGAAGGGAATGAGACACGGACTCCGCATATGAGTTCAGGCGAAGACAAGTGAAGACCCTTTATTTTTACAATCTATTCCTTTTATAATATGATTTAGTGTTCACGAGCAAGCAAAGCCCATTTCATTGGCTACTGTCTTTTGTCCACGCGTCTCTTCAGCATTACTTATTGGTTCTTCAAGCTGGTGCACGCGAATTCCTCCTTCAGGGATGTATCCAATCTCATCCTTATTTTTCTGCCTCTGAGTTTCACAGACTTGTTTGTAACAAGCCTCAAGGCCACAGCTGCATTCCTGCGAACCTGTAACAAGCCTCAAGGGCACAGCTGCATCTTGTCAAAGTAAAACACAATCTCACTTATTCCTACACAGGTGTAAATATATATATTGATATACATATATATAAATGAGTCTACAAATAACTATAAATATTTATTTATTTATACATAGATGCAATTTTTAAAATATATACATATATATGCAGAAAATATAGATATTAAATATGTATATCTGGAAAAGTATAGAATTATAGAATCATTTAGGTTGGAAAAGACCCTTAAGATCATCGAGTCCAACCATTAACCTAGCACTGCCAAGTCCACCACTAAACCATGTCCCTAAGCACCACGTCTTTTAAATACCTCCAGGGATGGAGACTCAACCACTTCCCTGGGCAGCCTGTTCCAATGCCTGACTACCCTTTCGGTGAAGACATTTTTCCTAATATCCAATCTAAACCTCCCCTGGCGCAGCTTGAGGCCATTTCCTCTCCTCCTATCACTTGTTACTTGGGAGAAGAGACCGACCCCCATCTCGCTACAACGTTCTTTCAGGTAGTTGTAGAGGGCGATAAGGTCTCCCCTCAGCCTCCTCTTCTCCAGGCTAAACAACCCCAGCTCCTTCAGCATCTCCTCATAAGACTTGTGCTCTAGACCATTCACCAGCTTCGTTGCCCTTCTTTGGACATGCTCCAGCACCTACTTTTTGTAGTGAGGGGCCCAAAACTGAACACAGTACTCGAGGTGCAGCCTCACCAGTGCCGAGTACAGGGGGACAATCACTTCCCTCGTGTCCTGCATTCAGCTGGGATAGAGTTAATTTTCTTCCTAGTAGCTGGTATAGTGCTGTGTTTTGGATTTAGGATGAGAATAATGTTGATAAACACACTGATGTTTTAGTTGTTGCTAAGTAGTGTTTATACTAGTCAAGGACTTTTCAGTTTCCCATGCTCTGCCAGGTGCACAAGAAGCTGGGAGGGGGCACAGCCAGGACAGCTGACCCAGACTGGCCAAAGGGCTATTCCATACCATATGACATCATGCTCGGTATATAAGCTGGGGGGAGTTGTCCAGGGTCAGCGATTACTGCTTGGGGCTGGACATAGGTCATCGGGTAGTGAGTGGTTGTGTCACTTATTTTTCTTGGGTTTTGTTCCTCTCTCTCTCTCTCTCTCTCATTGTTTTCCTTTTCATTACTATTATGATATTTAAGTTATTAAACTGTTCTTATCTCAACCTATGAGTTTTCTTACTTTTGCTCTTATGATTCTCTCCCCCATCCCATCAGGGCAGGGAGGGTGAGTGAGTGGCTGTGTGGTGCTTGGTTGCCGGCTGGGGTTAAACAGCACCTAATCCTGCTGGCACGCTGTTTCTGGTACAAGCCAGGATGCTATTGGCCTTCTTGGCCACCTGGGCACACTGATGGCTCATATTCAAATGGCTGTCGACCAACACCCCCAGGTCCTTTTCTGCCAGGCAGCTCTCCAGCCACTCCTCCCCAAGCCTGTAGCATTGCATGGGATTGTTGTGACCCAAGTGCAGGACCCGGCACTTAGCCTTGTTGAATCTCATATAATTGGCCTTGGCCCATCAATCTGGCCTGTCCAGATACCTCTGTAGAGCCTTTCTGCCCTCCAGCAGATCAACATTCTCGCCCAACTTGGTGTCGCCTGCAAACTTACTGAGGATGTTGCCCAAAAAACTTGGGTCCGTTACCGGGTGTGTGTCGCCCAGTTCACACACAGAGTTGAGGTATTTTCCATTAAATGACTGGCTAAAATTCTTCACCTACCATGTAAATTACTATGCATACTCACTATGATTCTCGAGACCTTTACTTCCTGAATCTTTTGGGTCGGTGGGTTTCTTGAGTGGGTGGTCCTTGAGTCGGTGGTCGTGATCTCCCCCTGCCGGAATTACCTTTCCCCTAAGTTCACTTAACTTTGGCAACACTAAGCAGTCCTTTACGGACCGTTAGCGAAGCAAACTATCATTCACTTTGGGGTTCCTTGTTCTGAGACAGATATCCTGTTTCATGATGCCATGGTACTGTTAGGGTAAAATGAGCAAGGTTAATCTTTACCGACATCAGGGGTGCACTCAATCCCCTTGTCCAGATCATCGATAAAGATATTAAACAGAACTGGCCCCAGTACTGAGCCCTGGGGAACACCACTTGTGACCGGCTGCCAACTGGATTTAACTCCATTCACCACAACTCTTTGGGCCTGGCCATCGATCCAGGTTTTACCCCAAAAATTCAAAATGAATAACAGATTTTTTAATAAGATCTAATGGAATGAATAATTGCAAGGTTAAATGTGAATAGGAAGGAATTAAACAAAAGCAAGATGCAAGTTTGGGGCCCCCCACTTTACAAGTCTGCAGGATAAGCCCTAACATGTCTGGGGTTAGTGGGAACTTCAAGAGGGTGGAGTGGCACAAAAAGGGGTGGGGGGGCACAGACAAATTGGAACATGCCCAAGGGCTACGGCTCCCTCCTAGGAGGTCCACCAAGGGGCCCCTGGTGCAAATCCTGTCACGTGCAAAGAAGAGCCCAATCCTGTGAGCTGGACTGAGAGGCCCCTGTATCCAGGCCCAGCCCAACAGAATGACCATGCAGTATTATTGGTGCATGTAGGAATAAGTGAGATGATAGATTGTGTTTTACTTTGACGAGATGCAACTGTGCCCTTGAGGCTTGTTACAGGTTCGCAGGAATGCAGCTGTGGCCTTGAGGCTTGTTACAAACAAGTCTGTGAAACTCAGAGGCAGAAAAATAAGGATGAGATTGGATACATCCCTGAAGGAGGAATTCGCGTGCACCAGCTTGAAGAACCAATAAGTAATGCTGAAGAGACGCGTGGACAAAAGACAGTAGCCAATGAAATGGGCTTTGCTTGCTCGTGAACACTAAATCATATTATAAAAGGAATAGATTGTAAAAATAAAGGGTCTTCGCTTGTCTTCGCCTGAACTCATATGCGGAGTCCGTGTCTCATTCCCTTCAAATGGCGACCCCGACGTGATCCGGAGGAGGCAGCGCTGCAAGTAGCGTCCGGAGGGAACCCCAGCTGAACGACTCAAGCTGACGGCAGGACCGCGGCTTTAATCCCGGGACATCACCTTAAGAAACAGGTGAGCAGCTGGGCAGTAATCATGGGAGCTAACATATCAGCTGAAGAAGCAGCTATAGTTAAACTTTTAATGCAGCTATTATGAAACGAGGAGTGAAGTATGATGCATATAAAATAAAGTTATTACTGAAGTTCTTACAAAAGCAAGGGGTTCCCTTTACAGTCTCTGCAGTATTTGATGTGAAAACTTGGGAACAGGAGGGCAGATGATTTGGGAGGCGGCGTCCAGAGGGGGCACCACCGCCACCGAAGTCATGACCACTTGGCGATTAGTGAATGAGACCTTGCGCTAATGGCAAGCTGAAAAAAACAAAAAAAAGAAAAAAAAAGGAAAAAAAAAAAGAAAAAAAAAGAAAAAAGAAAAAAAGAAAAATAAAAAGAAAAAGGAAAAAAAAGAAAAAAAGAAAAAAAAGAAAAAGAAAAAGAAAAAAAAAAAGGTACAAAATGCAGTCGCTCAAGCGGCGCAGATAAGGAATGATGAACTGAGTGAAAGTAAGCCCCAAGATAAGGAAGCTCTTATAGACTCGGGGGAAAATGAAAAGAATGGGAACTTGGGTGAAACAAACAAGGGAACAGGACTCAGACCGCCTCCCCCAAGTTCCATTCCAATGAAATCCACTCCGTCCTGTCTCCCGTGTCCGATGCAGCCGCCCGCGCCGCAGGCTGTACCACAGCCTGAGTGAGCCTTCGACCCCCGGGATCGGTGGGAGCAGCTCCGTAGGGAAGCGCTGACAGGTGGAGAAACTGCGGGGTTCGCGTTTCCGGTGTGGGTACAAGATAATAGCAGCCACCCCCGCCCCGTGCCGCCGCTACACTCCACGCCGTTTTCTCCTTCACCTGCTCCTATGGCTTCAACACCTCTGCTAAACCTTTCGATCCCTGCAATCAGTACCCCTCCACTTTCCCGCCCGCCCCCGGCCCCTGCTGCGTCGGCATTCTTACCGCCTTTCTCTACTGCTCCTGATACCGATACTCCACAAACCCATAATCAATTGCCACCCGAGGAATGGGGGGCATCAGCCCCTGCTACAAGGTGGCAGAAGATTAGACACCAAGCATTGCAAGCGGGAGATACAGCTTTTTGTTCAGCGATAGCGTGTCCTGTCATACGCAGCAACGCAAATGTCCCCGATGAGCATGAACCTTTTGGCTATGATGTTTTAAAAGATCTACGACAAACAGTTGCCGCGCATGGACTGGGTTCTCCTTTTACACAATCCCTGCTACGGGGAATATTTACAAATGAAATAGTACCATTTGATATATGCACGCTTACTAATCTTATATTGACCCCAACGCAAAAGGTGATCTTTGAAAGCACCTGGCGTACCGCCTGCCAAAACGCCACAATTGTTAATATGCAGTGACAACAAGGCGACCCTTTACAAGGGGCAGGACTCCCACAGCTTATGGGGGATCCGCCGTTAAATCACCCAACGTTACAGGCACGATTACGACCAGAGATATTAGCACAAGGCAGAGACCTTGCTTTACAGGCATTACTAAAAGTGCCGGATGCTGGAAGAGCGACAAAATCATTTACATTAATAAAGCAAGGGAGAGGAGAGGGATATATCTCATTCTTTGATCGTCTTAAAGAGGCTTTGGAAAAACAAGTTGAAAATGCAGAAGCAAGAGAGGTCCTACTCTTAAATTTAGCCTTTGAAAATGCGAATATGGACTGTAAAAAAGGTGCTTTTGCCTCTAAAAAATCCCTCCTTAATGGACATGATAGAAGCTACCCAAAAGGTGGAGTCAATATGTCCCATAATATGGAAACATTAGCTACAGCTTTTGCCACCGCAATGAAAGTACAGCAATCATGTTTCTCCTGTGGTAAAACTGGACATTTTATAAGAGATTGCCCACAACTAAGAAAAAGAGATACGACAAGCTCTAAGCAGATATGGAATTGAAATAGCCCCTGAAAAAGTGCAAAAAACTGAGCCTTGGAAATATCTGGGCTGGAAAATCTTGCAACAAACAATTGAACCTGCAAAAACAAAAAGGGGGAATGCCAGGAGCCACTCCAGCAGACAGACTAAGTAAAGCCGTGTATGTGTTAAACTACCTGAATATGTCTGAAAAGAATATTCCTGTTATTATCTCTCATTTTATGCCTCTTCAATCAAAAGATTTAATAGCCACCCCCACAAAGGGCTTGATTGGAGTCGGCGGCCTTTCTCAAACCTTTCAAAGTACCCACCTGCTTAATATCAATACCCAAGAAGGGTCTACATTTACTGTACGGCCATATGTGACAAATTTGCCCATGAGCCTGTTGGGGCGAGACGTAATGTCCCACTGCGGCTTCACCTTAAATTGCCCTGAAAAGTTTCAGTAGCGGCCATTGATGAGCGACCGACAATGAAACTTATTTGGAAAAAAGAAACACCCATTTGGATAGATCAATGGCCGCTCCCCAAAGAAAAGGTCGCTGCCCTTCAAGAACTGGTCAAAGAAGAGCTTCAACAAGGACATATCACTCCTACAACCAGCCCCTGGAATTCTCCTGTATTTGTTATAAAAAAGAAGAGTGGAAAATGGCGACTGCTACATGACTTGAGACAAATAAACGAAGCTATGGAAGAAATGGGAGCGCTCCAACCCGGCTTGCCCTCGCCAACAATGATACCCCGAAATTGGGACATAATCATAGTAGACTTAAAAGACTGCTTCTTTACTATCCCCCTACATCCTACGGATGCACCGTGTTTTGCGTTTTTGATACCAAAAATTAACCGAGGCGAGCCAATGAATAGATACCACTGGACTGTCCTGCCTCAAGGAATGAAGAATTCTCCAACGATCTGTCAAACATATATGGCTAAAGCCATACGTCCTGTACGACTAAAATTCCCGGAAATGTATATCTATCACTATATGGACGACATTTTACTAGCAGGCCCCACGAACACCATGGTGCGTGAAGCACTACCTGTTTTAAAATATGCATTGCAAAGCAAAGGACTGCAAATTGCACCAGAAAAAATTCAAATGGAAGCACCATGGAAATATCTTGGGTGGAAAATCTTACAACAAAGTATCCAACCTCAAAATGTGATCATTTCAGCAGACATAAAAACCTTGAATGATGTACAAAAACTATTGGGAAACATAAATTGGATTAGAGCGCAGTGTGGTATTGATAACTACACGTTAACACCCTTATTTGAGCTACTTAAAGGAGATACCGATATTAACGCACCACGCCAATGGACGACCGAAGCAAAAAACACACTAAGAATCATAAATGAAAAACTCTCACTGCAACAATGTCACCGACGACTTGAAAATTTACCCATACAATTATATGTCTGCAACCAAAAACAACAGCCTCTAGCAATCATCGGACAATGGGAGAACAAAGGAGTAGACCCTCTCATAATGTTGGAATGGGTGTTTTTGCCACATCAACCTGCAAAAACCCTGGCTACTCGTATTGAAATGTTCGCCGCCTTGATAAAAAAGGGCAGAGAACGAATTGTAGAAATGGCTGGAGAAGAGCCTCATCTCATTGTCCTTCCTGTCATAAAGGACTACTTAGATTGGTGCTTACAAAATAGTCTAGAACTTCAAATGGCCTTGGCAGGGTTTAGTGGAAAAATTGATACTCATCTCCCCCCCCCACATAAAATGTTCACCTTTTACAATAATGTGAAAATTGAAGAGGCGCCACTATACCAGTGGCAACCGGTTAAGGGTCAAACGGTGTTCACCGATGGCTCAGGGAAAACAGGAAAAGCGGTCATCACGTGGAAAAAAGAAGGTCAATGGCAACACAAAATAGAACAAATTGAGGGTTCACCTCAATTAGTCGAGTTGCACGCCATTACCATGGCTTTTAGAGAATGGCCTCTAACTCCACTAAATATTGTATCAGACTCACTATATGCTGTAGGAGTTGTGCAACGCATTGAAAGGGCACAACTAAAACATATACTGAAAGAAGCCTTGTTTTTGAAGTTTAAGGAGCTATTATTCTTAATAGAACAAGGAAAACATCCCTATTGTGTAATCCACATTAGAAGCCATACAAACTTACCCGGGTTCTTTACAGAAGGAAATGCACGAGCCGATTACCTAAGGAACATTGCATTACATACCCCAGTACCAAACACACTTTCTCAAGCTCAATTATCGTATCAATTTTTCCACCAATCTGCCAAAGCTCTTGTGAAACAATTTGCAATCTCTATGGGGGATGCAAAACTCGTTGTGCAAACATGTCCAGACTGTCAACAACAACCATCCCGCCCATGTTTGCGACAAACCCTAGGGGACTCTCCTCCCTTCAGCTCTGGCAAACTGACGTGACTCATGTACCTGACTTTGGTTGGCAGAGATATGTTCACGTTTCCATAGATACCTACTCCCATGCAATCTGGGCCACTGCAATGACAGGTGAAACTAGCCGGCATGTACAAAGCCATTTCCGAGCTGCCTTTGGAGCCCTTGGTATTCCAAAAGAAATAAAAACAGATAACGGCCCTGCATATGTCAGCCATGCGACACAAAAATTTTTCCACACATGGGGTATCACTCATAAGACAGGGATACCCCATTCCCCCACAGGGCAAGCTATTATAGAACGTGCACACAGAACCTTAAAAACTCTATTGCAAAGACAAAAAGAGGGGGAAGCTCAGGAATCTCCCCAAAACAGATTAGGAAAAGCTATATATGTACTAAACCATTTATCGCTGCCTTTTCAACATGAAGACGTCACACCCATAGTCAAACATTTTAAAGCTATGGAGTCGGGAATGGCACATATATCACAGGAGAAGGCGATGGTAATGATGAAAAAATTTAAATACTGGGTGTTGGGAAGGGCCATATCGGCTACTAACTTGGGGTCGAGGGTATGCTTGTGTCTCAACAGATGTAGGACCTAAGCGGGTACCTGCAAGGTGCATAAGACCGGCTCTTGCATCGGATAACAAGAACGAACAGCAGAAGACACTGAACTCTGAGAAGACTGATGGGGAATGACTTATCAGATAACTCCGAATTAATCCGTAAAGCAATCAAAGATTTGAAGTTAGCAAATTACAAGTCAGTGATGGATTTGATTGGCTGAATCATTTATTAGCAAGTTGGGGAATTGGCGGGTGGATAATGTCTCTAATCGAAATGGGTTTTTTCTTGTTACTAGTATTTTGCACTATAATAATGATAGTTTCTTGTCTAGTGTCTTGGGTATAGAAAATGCTATAGAATATGATTAAACAAGCTTTTGTGATAGAAAAACAAAAAGGGGGATTTGTAGGAATAAGTGAGATTGTGTTTTACTTTGACGAGATGCAGCTGTGCCCTTGAGGCTTGTTACAGGTTCGCAGGAATGCAGCTGTGGCCTTGAGGCTTGTTACAAACAAGTCTGTGAAACTCAGAGGCAGAAAAATAAGGATGAGATTGGATACATCCCTGAAGGAGGAATTCGCGTGCACCAGCTTGAAGAACCAATAAGTAATGCTGAAGAGACGCGTGGACAAAAGACAGTAGCCAATGAAATGGGCTTTGCTTGCTCGTGAACACTAAATCATATTATAAAAGGAATAGATTGTAAAAATAAAGGGTCTTCACTTGTCTTCGCCTGAACTCATATGCGGAGTCCGTGTCTCATTCCCTTCAGGTGCAGACTTTGGGATTTGCACGGTGCTGCAAGACAGAGGCAACACTGTCTGCAGAAATGGAAAACCAGAACAAAATGCCAACTTCAGAAGAACATGGGGACAATAAGAAAAAGACCCTAAGAGATTCCCAAAAAGACCATGCGAACCAGAAGAACTGAACAACGGGCCTGTGAACCGCAGACTGAATTTTGATATGTTTCACACAGAGAGGGTGAGTGGTGGTGAGAGACCTCCCTTTCCCTATGGTTGTGGGGGATCTTACAGCTACCTGTAAGACCATTATGGGCTACAGGCTGGAGCTTTATGTGTTTTTTTTTCCTTAGGGCAATGCTGCAAAGAAGAGGCAGAAGACCAAGCATACAATCAAGACTGTCCTGTTAGACAATGATTACTGCACAAGCAGCAAAACCCAGGCTTTGGGACATAGACAGCAACCCTATGTTCTTAGAGATCACAGCTACTGCAGAAAGAGCAAGCAGATCAGTAAGAGCAATGGGGGTGTTGCAGAGCTGAAAGACCATGATTATTTTCAGGCACAGAGGAGTAGCAGACAGGGTGCTGGTCATAAAAGGACTAATGGGGCCGTTCGTTAGTTCTGGGGCCTGCTAATTGAAAAGTTAAACAAATTTTGAGTCACTACAAGTGTCTTGTTGGCAAGGGGTTACAGGGACCACAAGGGCCCTTAAATGCAAACTGCTTTTCTGAATGTGGTGGGCCAGTGAACATGTCTCTTATTAGCGTAGAATATGACACTCCGGAAGGGACTTCCCAGTTACTGCAGCTCTCTGCAGAGCAAGAGGCTGTTGAACACAATGAGGATGTTTCCCAGGGGGGCCACCCGCTGCACTCCCAAGTCCTGAGGGGGCATTTGGAAGCCCAGCTTTACCCCCACCTTCAAATGTAGCAGACTGCCCCATGGCTTCCATAGAGCATGTTCAGTAGTGGGAATGGCTGATCCAGAGGTTCAGAGCTAGCAATACATAGAAGAATACAGATTTGTTAATTTAGATCAAGTACCACTACATGAAGCTTATGAAACATTTGTTCAAGATGTAGAGCAAATTTTTGACCATTTACTCCAGCTATTTGAACCTGATGATTATGCTCAGCTCTGTCTTGAAGCTGTCAGCATGCATCACTCTTTATATTCGCCCATTAATAATTTAAAAAAGCAGAATGCTGCAAAATGTTTGATCTGGGTCTGTGCTCTCCTGCAAAGTAAGAGAGCTGTGTTTTGATCAGACTTCCTGCCTGACTGTCATTACTGTAAAGGCCATTGGGAGTGGGGTCTGCAGAACCCCACTGTCTATCCCCATTCCAAAATTATAGACAAGAAGCAGTGCTATTGGAGTCCTCAGCACAGGAAAGACATGGACCTGTTGGTGTGGGTCCAGAGGAGGGCCACAAAAATGATCAGAGGGATGGAACACCACTCCTATGAAGAAAGGCTGACAGAGTTGGGGTTGTTCAGCCTGGAGAAGAGAAGGCTGCGGGGAGACCTTATTGCGGCCTTTCAATACTTAAAGGGGGCTTATAAGAAAGATGGGGACAAACTTTTTAGTAGGACCTGTTGCAATAGGACAAGGGGTAATGGTTTTAAAATAAAAGAGGGTGAATTCAGACTAGAGATAAGGAAGAAATTTTTTACAATGAGGGTGGTGAAACACTGGAACAGGTTGCCCAGAGAGGTGGTAGATGCCCCATCCCTGGAAAAATTCAAGGTCAGGTTGGATGGGGCTCTGAGCAACCTGATCTAGTTGAAGATGTCCTTGCTCATTGCAGGGAGGGGTTGGACTAGATGACCTTTAAAGGTCCCTTCCAACCCCAACTATTCTATGATTCTATGATTCTATTTCATTGATCTAAATATCAGTGACAATAACCTCTGTTTTGCTGGAAATCTTGCAGCGCTTACAGCAGCGAGGGATCTGGCAATGCAGAATTGTTAAGCGGAGCAAAAGATCTACTGTGACGGATGCACCCAGTCTGAGTGAACAATAGTTTAGTTCAGGCATCAGTGACAAGTAGGCCTGATTGATTGAAATCAGCCTTGCCGTACAAACTGTGAGAACTGTGCTAGGCCATATCTTCTCAGGGACTAAGGAATCTAGGCCATGTATTATCAGGAGCTAACAGTACCAGCCTGAGCTGGGACTAGACAAAACTAAAACTGCTACAGCTGCACACCTGCACATACACCAAAGGGGGGTTTGACTACAAGTCAGTTACTTCACGCTATAAATATTTGTAGCCCCCTTCAAGTCCATTGAGCTCTCCTGTATGGCAGCAGGCTGCATGGCAGTGATCTCCCCCTTGATCAGGGACGCCTCTCAAGGTTACTCCTCGAGGCTGAGAGACCCCTTACCCAGCATCTGATATCTCCCCTCCACAGGACTGCTCTCCAGCCTCTCGTTCCCCAGTCTGTGTGTACATCCAGGGCTGCCATGTCCCAGGTGCAAAATCCGGCACTTGCCCTTGTTAAATTTCATATGGTTGGTGATTGCCCAGCTCTCTAATTTGTCTAGATCTCTCTGCCCTCGAGAGTGTCAACAGCTCCTCCCAATTTTGTGTCATCGGCAAACTTAGATAGCAAACCTTCAAGTCCTGCATCCAAGTCATTTATGAAGATATGGAAGAGCACTGGCCCCGAGATGGATCCCTGCAGAACCCCGCTAGTGACTGGTCGCCAGCATGATGTAACCCCATTTACTATAACCCTTTGAGCCCGACCCATCAGCCAATTGCTCACCCATTGCATTATGCGTTTATCCAGCTGTATGCTGGACATTTTGTCCAGGAGGATACTGGGAGAGACAGTATCGAAGGCTTTACTGAAATCCAAAAAGATTACATCGACTGGCTTCCCTTGGTCAACTAGGTGGGTAACCTTGTCATAGAAGGAAATTAAGTTTGTCAAGCAGGACTTTCCCCTCGTGAATCTGTGCTGGCTGGAGCCAATGACTGCGTTGTCTTTCAGGTGTTTTCCAATAATGTTCTCCATGATTTTGCCAGGCACAGAGGTGAGACTGACAGGCCTGTAGTTACCGGGGTCATCCCTGTTGCCCTTCTTGAAGATTGGGACAACGTTTGCCAGCTTCCAGTCAGCTGGGACCTCCCCAGATTCCCAAGAGCATTGAAAAACCATTGAGAGAGGTCTCACTATGACATCAGCCAGCTCTTTAAGTACCCTCGGATGAATCCCATTGGGCCCCATTGACTTATAGGGATCCAGCTGGAGCAGCAAATCCCGCACAAGTTTGGGGTTAGTTGGGAGTTTGTCATTCTCGCAGTCATGGTTCTCTAGCCCAGGGCTCTGGGGGTCCCAGAGCCCATCATCGGTGTTGAAGACCGAGGCGAAGAAAGCATTAAACGTCTCTGCTTTGTCTATATCCCTGTTTGTGAGGTGACCATGCTCGCCAAGTATTGGGCCAATGTTATTTCTTGCCTGCCTTTTGCTATTTACATATTTTTAAAAGCCCTTTTTATTGTCCTTCACAGTACTGGCCAGCTTCAGCTCTAGTTGAGCTTTGGCCGTGCGTATTTCCTCCCTACAGTGGCGAACAGCCTCTCTGTAGTCCTCCCGTGTCACCTGACCTTGCTTCCACTGGCCATACATTTTCTTTTTTCGCCTTAGTTCTAGAAGAAGATCCCTACTCAGCCAAGCCGGCCTTCTACCTCGCCTGCTTGACTTCCGACATTTTGGAATTGCCTGCTCCTGTGCTCTTAGGAGGTGGTACTTAAAAAGTGACCAGCACTGATGGACCCCAGCACCTTCAAAAGCTTTTTCCCAGGGGACCTTACTAAGTAGTTCCCTGAGCAGCCTGAAGTCAGCTCTCCTCATACCCAGAGTTGAGGTCCTGCTGGCAGTTTTCCTCCTGTTACCATAGATTTTAAACTTGACTGCTTCGTGGTCGCTGTGGCCAAGGCAGCCACCAATCGCCACTTCACCCACGAGACCCTCTCTGTTAGTAAGCAGCAAGTCGAGGAAGGCACCTTTCCTGGTCGGTTCTCTTAGTACTTGTACCAAGAAGTTATCATCCAGATGGTTTAGGAATCTTCTGGACCTGCTTGTACCGGCTGTGTGGTATTCCTAGTTGACATCTGGCAAGTTGAAGTCCCCCATAAGGACAAGGGCAGATGACCTGGAAGCATCCCTTAGTTCCTTAAAGAATAACTCATCCGTGTCGTCATCCTGGCTGGGTGGCCTCTAGTAGACTCCCACAACGACATCCGCTTTATTTGTCTGTCCCTTAATCCTTACCCAGAGGCTCTCAACTGTGCCATCGCCAACTGCTAGCTCCATGCATTCCAGCCCCTCCGCTACATACAATGCCACCCCCCCGCCTCGCCTGCCCTGCTTATCCCTCCTGAAGAGCCTGTAACTCATCCATCATGGCACACCAGTCACAGGACTCATCCCACCAGGTTTCACTTATGCCTATGATGTCGTATCTCTGGGACTGGGCCAAGGCATCTAGCTCCTCTTGCTTGTTCCTCAGGCTGTGCACATTTGTGTAGAAACACTTCAAGTGCGGTTCATTGTGCCCGTTGCCTCGTGGAGCAGCCTGAGGAATCTCACTAGCACGCAGCTCCTCGAACTTTGGCATGCCATCCCGTTGCTCGTCGCTGACTAGCCGGGTATTGTCCCTTTCCCCCTTCCAATGTAGTTTAAAGCTCTGTCAATCAGCCCTGCTAGCTCCTGAGCAAAAACCCTTTTCCCCTTCTGAGAAAGGTGCGTCCCATTGGATGTCAGTAGATGTGGGGATGAGTAGACCACCCCATGATCGAAAAACCCAAAGCTCCGCCGATGACACCAGCCTCGGAGCCACGTGTTGATCAGCTGGGTCTGCCTGTTCCATTCAGTGTTCTTCCCTGCTACTGGAAGGATTGAAGGGAACACCACCTGAACATCTGATCCTTCAACCAACTGCCCCCAGGCTCTGAAATCCCTTTTGATTGACTTAGGACTTCTCTTTGTTATCTCTTCGCTGCCGACATGAAGAACTAATAGTGGGTAAAATCCTTTTTAATAAAACCCTTTTAGTTAATCCCATAACGATGACTTCTCTTAATTCACCTGCGACAGCTACATGATAAACTGGGATAGCCTGTACACAGGAAGGTCATGCTGAGTGACATCCCCTTGTTTGAGGATCTGCTCCATGTTAATATATGCATCATCCTCCTGTTGGTGGGAAAAAAAGTTTGGTGGATTTTTAAGTCAAACAAACAACTGTCTTAGGTATCCCAAGACCTGTTTCCTCCTTTTAAAGAAGTCAGGAAGGTATTTGGGGTGAGAAACCTCTGTAAGTTTTGTCATATACTGTAATAATCATGGCCACAGCTGTTGATATTATTGCTGGCTTTGCTTGTCTCATGACTATGCAGTTAACTTGGAGACAAGGATAAGGTGCCCCAGCTTCAGGCTGTGTACTGGGAACTACTAAATAACAAGAATGGTGAGGAGGAGTAGCTCATGTTGTCCGATTCACCCGGTTCTCTAGACAAATGTGCTCAGCTGGATGTCCCATTGCTTGAGGGCTTGACAAACAAAAGATAGATAATATATCTATGCACAGATGTATGGAACAAGTACAAAGTAGCCTATATTTAGTGCACACATAAATCGCTTCGCTGACAAGTAATTGCATGCTTATAGAAGAAATGACACAATCCCTCCTTAGAAAAGCACCCTAGAAAACCACAGCTGCTGAAGCCTCAACCATGGATGGACGCTCTGTCATGCCTGTGTCTTCCCTGCTGCCTCCCTTCAGGGTGCTCCTGGATCTTCCCTCTGCTGTGGGATTTGTGAGTATACAGAATAAAAGGATATTAATTTCAGCATTGTTGTGGTTCATTTCTGAATGTGAATCCATTCCTGCTATTTTGTATAAAAGTCTGGGTAATGCTTACAGAGGCATAAGACCCTGGCTATTAAAAAAAACCCAAAATTGTTTGGCTATGATTTTCTGTGAGAAGTTGTCCTGGTTTCAGCTGGGATAGAGTTGATTTTTCTTCCAAGTAGCTGGTGTAGTGCAGGTGCACAAGAAGCTGGGAGGGGGCACAGCCAGGACAGCTGACCCAGACTGGACAAAGGGTTATTCCATACCGTATGATGTCATGCTCAGGATGAAGAAGAAGGAGAATGGGAGTTTAAAGGGGATACACATCTTGTGGACTTTATTGGGTTGCTTATGGACACAAAGTTTCAGGGCTACACATTCCTAGTGCGTAATGCCAAAGGCTATGATGGCTATTTTCATAGAATCATAGAATTATAGAATCATAGTATGGTTTGGGTTGGAAGGGACCTTTAAAGACCATCTAGTTCCAACCCCCCTGCCATGGGCAGGGACACCTTCCACTAGATCAGGTTGCTCAAAGCCCCATCCAATCTGGCCTTGAACACTTCCAGGGAGGGGGCATCCACAACTTCTCTGGGCAACCTGTTCCATTGCCTCACCACCCTCATAGTGAAGAATTTCTTCCTTATATCTAATCTAAATCTACCCTCTTTCCGTTTAAAGCCATTACCCCTTGTCCTATCACTATGCTCCCTTGTAAGAAGTCCCTCTCCAGCTTTCTTGTAGGCCCCCTTCAGGTACTGGAAGGCTGCTATAAGGTCTCCCCAGAGCCTTCTCTTCTCCAGGCTGAACAACCCCAACTCTCTCAGCCTGTCCTCACAGGAGAGGTGCTCCAGCCCACTGATCATCTTCATGGCCCTCCTCCGGACTCACTCCAACAGGTCCTTCTTGTGTTGGGGGCCCCAGAGCTGAACACAGTACTCCAGGTGGGGCTTCACGAGAGCGGAGTAGAGGGGGAGAATTACCTCCCTCGACCTGCCGGTCATGCTTCTTTTGATGCAGCCCAGGATACGGTTGGCTTTCTGGGCTGCAAGCGCACATTGCCGGGTCATGTTGAGTTTCTCATCAACCAACACCCCCAAGTCCTTCTCCTCAGGGCTGCTCTCAATCCATTCTCCATCCAGCCTGTATTTGTGCTCGGGATTCCCCCAACCCAGGTGCAAGACCTTGCACTCGGCCTTGCTGAACTTCATGAGGTTTGCACGGGCCCACCTCTCCAGCCTGTCAAGGTCCCTCTGGATGGCATCCCTTCCCTCCAGCATGTCGACTGCACCACACAGCTTGGTGTCGTTGGCAAACTTGCTGAGGGTGCACTCAATCCTACTGTCCATGTCGCCGACAAAGATGTTAAACAGCACCGGCCCCAATACCGACCCCTGAGGAACGCCACTCGTCACAGGTCTCCAGTTGGGCATTGAGCCGTTGACCGCAACTGTCTGAGTGCAACCATCCAGACAATTCCTTATCCACTGAGTGGTCCATCCGTCGAATCCATGTCTCTCCAATTTAGAGACAAGGATGTCGTGCGGGACAGTGTCAAATGTTTTGCACAAGTCCAGGTAGATGACGTCAGTCGCTCTTCCCTTATCCACCAACACTGTAACCCCATTGTAGAAGGCCACCAGATTTGCCACGATTTGCCCTTAGTGAAGCCATGTTGGCTGTCGCCAATCACCTCCTTATTTTCTGTGTGCCTTAGCATAGTTTCCAGGAGGATCTGCTCCATGATCTTGCCGGGCACAGAGGTGAGGCTGACTGGCCTGTAGTTCCCCAGGTCTTCCTTTTTTCCCTTTTTAAAAATGGGGGTTATGTTTCCCCTTTTCCAGTCAGCGGGAGCTTCACCGGACTGCCATGACTTCTCAAATATGATGGATAGTGGCTTAGCAACTTCATCCACCAGTTCCCTCAGGACCCACGGATGCATCTCATCAGGTCCCATGGACTTGTGCACCTTCAGGTTCCTTAGATGGTCTTGAACCTGATCTTCTCCTACAGTGGGCAGTTCTTCATTCTCCCAGTCCCTGCCTTTACGTTCTGTGACTTGAGTGGTGTGGCTAGAGCACTTGCCGGTGAAGACTGAGGCAAAAAAGTCATTCAGTACCTCAGCCTTCTCCATATCCTGGGTAACCAGGTCTCCCGTTTCCTTCTGGAGAGGGCCCACATTTTCCCTAGTCTTCCTTTTATCACTGATATATTTATAGAAGCTTTTCTTGTTGCCCTTGACATCCCCGGGCAGATTTAATTCTGTCAGGGCTTTAGCTTTCCTAACCTGATCCCTGGCTGCTCAGACAATTTCTCTGTATTCCGCCGAGGCTACCTGTCCTTGCTTCTACACTCTGTAGGCTTCCTTTTTGAGTCTGAGTTTGTCCAGGAGCTCCTTGTTCATCCATGCAGGCCTTGTGGCGTTTTTGCCTGACTTCCTGCATGTTGGGATGCATCACTCCTGAGCTTGGAGGAGGTGATCCTTGAATTTTATTGTTAGTCAGCTTCTAAAGGAGAAAATGGATGTGCAATTAATCACCCAAGGTGGTAAACTTATGTGCATAGAAGTACCCAGCCTGAGTATATGCTTCATAGACTAAATTTTTTACCCATGAAACTAAGAAGCCTTCCGCAAGCTTTGGGTATTGAGGGCTGCAAAGGTTATTCCTCCATTTTTTTCAACACTGCTGAAAATCAATTTAGAGGTGGCCCTCTTCCACCACCAGAATATTATTCGGTGGACAGCATGATGCTTGAAGAGAAAATACAGTTCTTGGCATGGCACACAGCTAATCAGAAGATTTTTGACTTGCAGAAAGAACTGAGTTGCTATTGCCAACAAGATGTAAATTTTGAGGGAGGCTTGCAGATCATACAGGAATGAGATTATGCTCATGACCTGTTGCACATTTGTGGTGGGTTGACTTTGGCTGACTGCCAGACCCCCACCCAGTTGGTCTCTCACTCCCCCTCCTCAACAGTACAGGGGGCAAAAATAAGATGGGTAAGCTCGTGGGTGAGATAAAGGCAGTTTAATAAGAAAAACAAAGGCAGCACGCAGAAGCAAAGCAAAAAGAGGAAATTTATTCATTACTTCCCATCAGCAGGCAATGTCCAGCCACTTCCTTGAAAGTAAAGCCTTAGTATGTGTCATGGTTGTTTTGGAAGACAAACGCCATAACCACAAATGCCCCCCCCCCCCCTTCCTCCTCCTTTCTCTTAGCTTTTATTGATGAGCAGGGTGTCATATGGTATGGAATATCCCTTTGGTCAGTTTGGGTCAGCTGTCCTGGCTATGTCCCCTCCCAACCTCTTGCCCACCCCCATCCCACTGGCCTTTGGGGGTGGGGGATGTTGGAGACACAGCCTTGATGCTGTGGGAGCACTGCTCAGCAGTAGCCAAAACACTGGTGTGTTATCAACACCCTTCTAGCTACCAATACAAAGCACAGCACTATAATGGCTGCTACGAGGAAAGTTAACTCCATCCCAGACAGACCCAGACAACATTCTATGAGAAAGAGAGAAGTGAAAAGGTGAAGGTTTAATGTTGTATAGATCCCTTTCAGTATACTACTCTGGCCTCTACTTGCATGTCCACGTATTGGTTTATGTTTCTCTAAACCTAACACAGTAGCACTCCTCCCTTCAGATGGCCATCATCAGGTGAAAGAGAGTTATATTCAATGGCTTATGTATGTGATCAAAAAGAAAAATATTAAAATCCATCACATGTTACAAGGTAGTGAATATCAAGTAAGATCCTACTTCTTGGATGGCTATGCAGTCATTGATGGGGTGCCAACAGCTTTTAATTTACTGGGTGTTTTTTCCATGGCTGTATCAATGCAACACTGAAAATGACTGGCACCCTCTGGCAGGGCCCACCTTTAGACATTTATACTACACAACACAGCAAAAGACGGACCACCTAAAGGGCGTTTGTACCCATAGTGATGAAGAAAGAGCCTTTGTGGGTATTTGGTGTTTCCCAGAACTGAACAAGGCTCTGGAGAAGCGCTACAGGATCTTTGACATCTATGAGATTTGGCATTTTGAACAGAGAGGTAGCAGTCTTTTCTCAGATTATATAAAACTCCACCTCCACCAGAAGTAGGATGTTTCAGGCTACCCAGGCTGGTGCACAAATGATGACAAAAAAGATAAATATGTTGAAGATTATAGGCAGAAAGGAGATGTTGTTTTGCAGCCCGAACATATGAAGAAAAACCCTGCCAGATGCCAAATTGTAAAACTGTTCTTAAATTCTCTGTGGGGAAAATGACAGAGATCCAACCTACCCAACACCACCATTGTAAGACAACCAGATGAGTTGTATGCTTACTGCTTTTCTCCAGCATATGATGTGTCCTCTTGTGATTCTATTGATGAGGACACAGCCACTGTCTCATACAAGCATGCCAAAGGATGTATGACCCTGGAGCGCAACACTAACATTTTTATAGCTTTCTTCACTACTGCATATGTGCGCCTAGAGCTTTATGATCTCTTAGATGCCCTGCAAGACAGTTGCCTTTATCATGACACAGACCCTGTGTCGTGGTTTAATCCCAGTCAGCAACTAAGCACCACACAGCCACTCGCTCACTCCCCTCACAGTGGGATGGGGGAGAGAATCGGAAGGGTAAAAGTGAGAAAACTCGTGGGTTGAGATAAAGACAGTTTAAATAGGTAAAGCAAAAGCCGTGTACACAAGCAAAGCAAAATAAGGAATTAATTCACTACTTCCCATCGGCAGACAGGTGTTCAGCCATCTCCAGGAAAGCAGGGCTCCATCACGCGTAATGGTTACTTGGGAAGACAAATGCCATCACTCCAAACGTCCCCCCCTTCCTTCTTCTTTCCCCAGCTTTTATTGCTGAGCAATGACGTCATATGGTATGGAATATCCCTTTGGTCAGTTGGGGTCAGCTGTCCCGGCTGTGTCTCCTCCCAACTTCTTGTGTACCCCCAGCCTACTCGCTGGTGGGGTGGTGTGAGAAGCAGAAAATGCCTCGACTCTGTGTAAGCACTGCTCAGCAATAACAAAAACATCCCTGTATTATCTACACTGTTTTCATCACAAATCCAAACCATAGCACCATACAAGCTTCTATGAAGAAAATTAACTCTATCCCAGCCAAAACCAGCACACCTTGTGATATTCATGAGTCATCTGGGGGATTGGAATCCACTCACTGGGTGACTATGTAGGCAAGTTGACAAGCGAGTTGCTGCCAGATGAGCACAGTGCAGAGTTTGTGTCATCAGGCCCCAAATCCTATGGCTACCTGCAGTCTGGAGGGAAAGTGTTGTATAAAAGTTAAAGGCATCACTCTAAATGCAACAAAATGAGAAAAGATCGGTTTTGAGGCCCTGAGGGATCTTGGGTTGGACTACGGCATAAATCCAGACAGTGACAACCCTAAAAAGGGTTTTATTGCCAGGAACAAGCAGAAGTGGACAATAGAAACCAGGCCTGTCTGGAAGATGCAGAACATATAGTCTATGACAAAAGGGCATTGACTGAAAATTTTAAAAGCCTCCCCTACAGTGTTTGATCATGGGCATGTGTTGGAAATACATCTTTTCTACTATTCTAGCAGGGCCTAGCAACTGTGGTAAAAGTTATTTTCTAAAACATCTTTTGGAGAATGCTGACCGCTTGTTTTCTGTTATGCCTGAGAATACTGTGTGGTGTTACAGTTGCTGGCAACCATTGTATCAGGAAGTGCTCTGTAAACATCCTTTTATCAAGTTTGTGGAGGATTTACTTGAAAGCCTTAGCAATAACCATTTATTTCCCCCTAATAAAATAAATATGGTTGTGATCGATGATTTAATGAACTCTGCTTGTGAGAGTGATGAAATTGAGAAAGCTTTTACTAAGTGTGTGCATCACAGGAATCTTAGCATCCTGTACATTGTCCAGAATGTTTTTTTTTTTTGCCAGGGTGAAAAGAGTCACACCATCACTCTCAACACAAAATATATGGTGTTATTTAAGAACCCCTGAGACAAACTCCAGGTTGTGTCCCTAGCCAGGCAGATGTGTCCCGGCAAGGCCCGATTCTTTTTAAGATGCTACGAAGGCACCATATGGGTACCTGGTTGTTGATTTAAATGCTTCTACCCCTGAGGCTTTTCCCGGTTGTGCAACTGGCACTTGTCATGAAAATTAGCAACTGGTCTGCAGATAGAGGAGAGAGGTTAGGATGCAAAGTATAGAATTACAAGGGTAAATATTTATTCATGCACATGAGGTGCCCCAGCTAAATTGGGGCACCATGAATGTAGTTTTACATAGGGTTCTTATATCCTTCAAACGTTCAGGTACAACACGATTTGACTAATCACTAACACCCACACTACCAATTACTAATCATAGCAGAACTTTGCAAAGCAACTGTATTTTTGCAGCATTCTTGCTGATTGTCTATTGATCCAGATGTCCCTGGAGTCAGTCTTGCCATATTTACTTATGTATGACACCAGACGATGCTGGGAGGGTTTCAAAGACTTGTTAGAGGGGCTAGGATGCTGGCATTACCTTGGTTGTCCACGAGTATCCTTTATCCTTCGTGGACAGCTCTAAGCTTCCAAGAAGCAAAGTCCTTATTTCCAGGGCCAGGTTGTCCTTTAGTCTGTTTTACTTAAGCATGAACAATACAGAGTCTCCAGTAAAATTCCACTACCTCATTACATTACAGTGTATAACGTGAACTAATATATACATTAACAAAGATAATACACTTTCATACTATAAAGACTGATTGATATAATAGTTAGGGAAGGGAATTTTCTTAACACAGTTCACACTGTAAGGATACATGGAAGGAGAGTGTCTCCTTCTTTAAGGGTATCTGGTCAAAGGAGCCATGAACAAGAACATACAGAGACAAACTTGACAGACACGTGATAAGGGAGGTCCTGATAAGAACAAACCTAGTCAGTTGCACTAATTGGTAAGGATATGTGGAGTGTGAGAATGTTTTGGGGTTTTTTTTCAGTTGGGAGGATAAGGAAAGGGAGTGAGACCAACACAGAGTGTCATAAAACCTGACCAATTAGTGTTAACAAAGACAGCAATCAATCAGAAACAAACATGGTCAGTCACACTAATTGATGGGCTATCAAGAAACTGCAGGCAAACTAGGACTTTGCAACTGACACCCGGACAGGCTGGATTGTTGGGCCGGGGCCAACTGTATGAGGTTCAACAAGGCTCAGTGCTGGGTCCTGCACTTGGGTCACAACAACCCCAGGCAATGCCACAGGCTGGGGGAGGAGTGGCTGGAGAGCTGCCTGGCAGAAAGGGACCTGGAGGTGTTGGTTGACAGCCGCCTGAACATGTGCCAGCAGTGTGCTCAGGTGGCCAAGAGGGCCAATGGCATCCTGGCTTGTATCAGGAATAGTGTGGCCAGCAGGACCAGGGAGGTGATGGTGCCCCTGTACTCAGCATTGGTGAGGCTGCACCTCGAGTACTGTGTTCACTTTTGGGCCCCTCACTACAAGAAGGACATGGAGGTGCTGGAGTGTGTCCAAAGAAGGGCAACAAAGCTGGCGAAGGGTCTGGAGCACGTGTCTTACGAGGAGCGGCTGAGGGAACAGGGGTTGTTTAGCCTGGAGAAGAGGAGGCTGAGGGGAGACCTTATTGCTCTCTACAACTACCTGAAAGGAGGTTGTGGTGAGGTGGGGGTCGGTCTCTTCTCCCAAGTAACAAGTGATAGGACAAGAGGAAACGGCCTCAAGCTACGCCAGGGGAGGTTTAGGTTAGATATTAGGAAAAATTTCTTCACAGAGAGAGTGGTCAGGCATTGGAACAGGCTGCCCAGGGAAGTGGTTGAGTCCCCATCCCTGGAGGTATTTAAAAGACGGGTAGATGTGGTGCTTAGGGACATGGTTTAGTGATGGACTTGGCAGTGATAGGTTAATGGTTGGACTCGATGATCTTAAGGGTCTTTTCCAACCTTAATGATTCTATGATTCTATGATTCTATGATAAGGGTGCAAACCTTGCCAGTCACAACAGACCACATGACTGGAAGAGGCACCTGACTTCCCAGGCAAATGGTACACGTGGCAGCCTGAAGGGAGGGGGACGGATTTCTGCCAGAAGCTGGGGTAACTGTCACTTCTTATCTTGGATAAAAGTTGTCCCTATACTACTGGCCAGTATTGGACTGCATTTTTTCTAGTGCAGATAAACAGTTAGTCCTGTCACTGATAATGAGAGACAGCAGAAATGCGTCAAAAAGATTGTTTCTAGGTTTTTCACTACTGCAATGTGCCTTAGGTTGTATGATGCTTGCTCATTTGTGTTAAGGACCCTGTATGCACATATCTGTGAGTATATGTGCAAGTACTTAGTTTCCTGTGCTAATTTTATTTCATTTTATTTTATTCTAGGCTTTTATATGCACTTTCTCCAAAGCACTACAAGCAGAGTATAAGACAAAGGAAATTATCATATAGGTAATGCTATATCTTGCCATATTTGCCTTCATTTTAATGAATTCTCGAAAAAAGGTCTGAGATACTCAAACCTGTAGAGTGTAGCTGTCCTTGGTGAAGTGCCAAAGCTTTCTCTTCTCCCTATGTGCAAATATAAGCTTTTTTTCCCCCATATTCTACTGCAGTATCATTACTTATTCTGAAAGGGTTAAAGCCAAGATAGATAAAGCCACTGCATCAAAATGCCTCCTGAAAGTATTAAAGCCTAGGGGCAAGGAGGATATTGTAAATATCTTAGTCGCTTAACTAAACAAAAGAAAGGCTTTTGTGATTTAGAGAGTAGTTAGAATGGTTGTAAGATAAGGGGGCTCCGGGATAATCCCATCTCAGACAACTGGGCCTTGGGAGAACAAAAGCATGGAAGATAAGACAGTTGCAAGGGGATGACAACAGCAGCCTTGAAGGACTTGGTCCCAAAACTGAAGCAAAGGTCAGTCAGCGAACACAGTGAAGACGACTACGAGCCTTCATCTGAAGACCCCGATGACCACCCGAAGACCACCAAAATCGGACATTTGCATATATTAATAAGTTCCAGGAAATCTCATGTTTATGTAAATGAATTCTCGGAAATCCTGTGAATATGTATGACTTTATATAGCATATAATCTCTGAAAGTCTACCAACTCAGAGGAGCACTCATGGTGGAGAATCCCCAGTGCTGCCCAGCGCTGCAATAAAATGCCTGCTTAATAACACTCTGTTGTTATTGAGTTTCATTACATCGGTTTCCTTACCCAGCCACACCTAGCTTCCCACCTCGGTGAGGAAAGTTAGAAAGCAAGGGGGTTCGGAGAACACCGATCTTTGTATCATTCCATGCAGTACTTTAATCCTTTGCAAGTGCCTGTTATAATTTGTCAGATGCTGTGGGATTCTGCAGCTTTGTCATATTTCATGAAAATGCAGAAATATAAAATCCTGAGTGTCATTTATACTAGCTCTTGGCACCGTTTCATATGGCTCTCATCATATGGCTGACACCTACCCTCCTAATCTAAGGTTTACATTGCTGTTTCTCTTGTAATAAAAAGAGGAGTGAAATACAACTCATGCCTTCAGTATATACCTATTTGCATAGCCTACAAATAAGATTTTTAAAGTAATATATTTGGGCTTTTTGTTTGCTTTTTGCAGCTTCAGCCTTTAGGGTTCATCTTTCCAAGTTTTTTTTTCCACATCATAAAGAGTACACATACAGGGGTTTTTTTGTTGGTTTGGTTTTTTTGTGTGTGTGTGTGTGTAGTAGAATGAGTGAATTTTAGAAGCAGCATCTTTGAGAAATATTCAGAAACTTGACAACACTGAATCACTCCTTGATAATTAGATGTACAAAAGTATTAAGGAGAAAACCTGAGAGTGCTTCATAGCCATCGTTTGACAGGTCTTACAATTTAAACACCAATTGTCTCATGATATGACATGAAACAATAATATGTTGACAAGTAAAATAGCTTCCTTTCAAGGAATCGTAAAAAGAAGTACACTTAGGAAGTGCTCAGAAACAAAGGTAACAGATACCAAGAAAGAGAAAAAAGTCAGAAGATGACAACCAATATGCCATATCACTTTGAAATAATGTTAATTAAGCTTTTTTAAGGAACTAAAATTGTCTGGTTTGACTGTAGTTCAAGTTTTGAGTACTATGAAAAACTTATGTTAAAAAGAGAAAACTAGAATTTTTAGGTTTTCTTACCAAGCTGAAATTTAGCTATGCTCAAGCAAATATCATTAGAAATTTTCATTTGAAGCAGAACATTTTAGGAGTTTCAGTGAAAATCAGTAACTCTTTATTTTTATAAGCTCTGGAGTTTTGATTTAGAGTAATATCTCAAAGTGCAATATAGGAAGTCAGGCAACTCACCACCATCAGGAATTTTACAGTTGCATATAAAATCATAGAATAAAATAAAATGAAATAAAATTAGCACAGGAAACTAAGTACTTACACATATACTCACAAATATGTGCATACACAATATGTGCTTAACACAAATGAGCAAGCATCATACAACCTAAGGCACATTGCAGTAGTGAAAAACCTAGAAACAATCTTTTTGACGCATTTCTGCTGTCCCTCAGCTATTTGCTAGCAGTTGCTGTAGTGCTCTATCTGCCTCACTCAAATTCCTACTGCAGTCCAAAAAAATCTGGACAGTGGCAGGGAGGGACGTCCAATCTTCTCATGGAGAGGTGAAAAGCGAGGCCCATGATTTCTCTGAACTGTTGTCAGCCCATCCTTTTTATGCCTTCTAGAATTAATCTTGTACTGCAACATACCAGAAGCTGACTTGAGTATAGATTATTTAAATAATGTGCAAGATTAGGAATATGATAAGGCAAAAATATAATTTTGTTATTTTTCTGGGGAAAAAATGTATTATCCAGTAGCATTTAATACGTACTTTAAACATCCATTTGGGGTAACAGTGTATGTCTGCTGTCCAGTGCACTAAGGCTTTCTGAGTAGATGCAAGTGTGAGCATATAAAAGGAGAGCTTGCTTGTGTAAGTCAGTCAGTCTCAAGCCAGACCCAGTACAAATCAGGACTCCCCAGCAGGACCAGAGAGGTGATAACGCCCCTGTACTCGGCACTGGTGAGGCCGCACCTTGAATACTGTGTTCAGTTTTGGGCCCCTCACTACAAGAAGGACATCGAGGTGCTGGAGCGTGTCCAAAGAAGGGCAACAAAGCTGGCGAAGGGTCTGGAGAACAAGTCTTATGAGGAGCGGCTGAGGGAGCTGGGGTTGTTTAGCCTGGAGAAGAGGAGGCTGAGGGGAGACCTTATTGCTCTCTACAACTACCTGAAAGGAGGTTGTAGTGAGGTGGCGGTCGGTCTCTTCTCCCTAGTAATGAGTGATAGAACAAGAGGAAACAGCCTCAAGCTGCACCAGGGGAGGTTTAGTTTGGATATTAGGAAAAACTTCTTCACCGAAAGGGTGGTCAAGCATTGGAACAGGCTGCCCAGGGAAGTGGTACAATCACAGTCCCTGGAAGTATTCAAAAAACGTGTGGATGTGGTGCTTAGGGACATGGTTTAGTGGTGGACCAGGCAGTTAGGTTAACAGGTTGGACTCGATGATCTCAGAGGTCCTTTCCAACCTTAACGATTCTATGATTCTATGAAATCATCACTGTTTGACTAAAAAAAAGGAATAATTACATTTATTTTCTGTCTCTTCTCAGAACAATGTTAATGCAAAATGTGTGGATTTCAAAGGTATGAAAAATTGAGTCAGTCCTACTGAGTTGCACAACTGTGCCTTATTTATATTTCCAACCAAAACCAATATCAGCAGAGCCTCTATTCATGTTTCTTACATGAGGAAGGATTGACATCACATTCGTTGCCATAGTTCTGTGCCTATGGAAACAAACTTTCAAATAAACTTAAAAACTCACAACAGTGCTTAGTGCGCACATTCTTATTGTACATGTAGAAAATTAATCAATTTCTTGCCCTCACACTGAAATAAAAGTGTGATAATGCTGAAATTCAAGTGCTGAGCCTGTTGCTGCCATCAGGGATGTGGGTTTTGAATGATTTAGATCAGATATCCAGTGCATAGCAATGAGAAGATATGCTACGGCTTGGAGAAGACCCCAATTTGCAGCCAACAGCCAGAATTAAAGTAGATTTTTTGTGTTCGTAGTCTGATTGCATAGAGGACTGAAGAATTAAATTTTGGCCATGATTTGGACGTGTCTAATAGACACAGTTCTGTGTAACCTACTTAGATTCCATCCAAAAGAAAAAGCTAGTAGCTGAACTCAGTTAATGTGCCAATTATTTTGTATTCTCCTCTTATTTCTAAACATTATTCAAAAGTAGGCTAACAGAATCAGAGGGGAAAAAGTATCTAATCTGTATCTATCGGAAGTGTAATGCGTTTGGGTAAAATATTTTTAATGACTTAAATAATATTGGTGTTTGACTTTTTGTATTAAAAATAACATGGCATTTTATACTGGCATTTTCAGAAGTGGGGCAAACACATAGAAATCCACTAGGTAGCTTTACAAATTTCATTGTGCATTCTATTTACTGCAGACTGAAAAGCTCAAAATACGTTGTATGATAATATTGGAGGTGACACCTGGAAAGTATCAGATGGAAAGAAGACCCACAGACAAGGGAGAATAGTAGCTTTCAAGAAGCCATACTTGAGCATCTTAGATAAGAAATGACTTGCTTGTTCTGCCTCTAGCAACTAGTATTTGATCACTTTCTTTTCTTATAGGTAGGAGCTTATGATGATGAAATAAATTCTATCCATTCTGTTCTTGCTATATTCTTTTTCATGATGACATCATAACACAGAGAAGGTAGATTGAAACTATAGGTACATATAGAGCAAAGGGATAAAATGTGTTTGAGAAAGATTATGTTATATGTATTAACAGTGAGACCACTTAAAAAAGAGGATCAACTTCCCAGGGATTCAGGGGAAACCTGAGACATTCAGAACTGTCCCAGACACAGCACTGGACTACGCATGAACCTGAATATAAAACTGATTTAAATATTTGTGGCAAACTTCCTTATTCCCATTAGGACTTTTAAGTTGAGGAAGCTTCATGATCACATTTATTTTTAAAATATATATTATTGCTTGGACTAGAGCTCAGTGTTTATGTATTTATGTTTTATTATTTGCATAATTCTATTGTATGTATGAATACATGTCTTTACATATTCTAACACACACAAAAATGGGTTCCCTACCAATGATCCCTAGATCTGAAGATCAGTGCAGTTAGTTGAATAAAAAGAGCATGAACTAGCTCTTAGTAATTAGAATTTGAGGGGATGTTGGTTCTACTTTCATTTGTTAGTTTTAAACAATTAAATCCTCCCTTATTTGTACTACTCTGATGGCATATATATTTGTGGGGTAGAGTTGAAGAACAAAGAATCTGAAAGATTTAGGCATTTCATTGTAAGATGCACTTGGAAATTTGCAAAGCATGCTTACATCCTAATTCAACAAAAACATATTTGAATTTTCTATAATAACAAGCTAAATACTATCTTTGACTCAAGGTGAGTCTGCAAAGAAACTTGGGACAGGGCAAACACAGATCACAGTGCACAAGCAGGCACGTGTGAATATAGGCAGACATGCAGAATCTTGACCAAAGGACAAGGCAAATACAAACTAGCTTATATGAACATTTAGGGATCACAATTATTTATGTAGGGCTGACCGAAACTTGAAGACAGCAGTACACTATATTATAACTATGGTAGGTTGACCCCAGCTAGCAGGTAAGCCCTACCCAATTGCTCGCTCACTCATCCTCACAGCAGGATGGGGGAGACAATCAGAAGGCCAAAAGTGAGAAAACTCGTGGGTTAAGATAAAGACAGTTTAATAAGTGAAGGGAAAAAAAAAAAGGAAAAAGAAACAAGTGAAAAGAAATCATTCACCACCAGCCAACCAATGCCCAGCCAGTTCCCGAGCAATGGCTACTTTGGAAAAACTACCCCCCCCCCCCCCGTTTTATTGCTGATCATGATATATGGTATGGGATATCCCTTTGGTCAATTCAGGTCAGCTGTCCTGGCTGCATCCCCTCCCAGCCTCTTGTCCACCTCCAGCCTTGCCCACCCCCTATTCCCTTACACAACGTCAAGGCCTTCTCTGATCAGAGATGTTGTGTAAGCACTGTTCAGCAATAGCTACAACATTGGTGTGTTATCAGCACTGTTTTGATCACAAATCTAAAACACAGCACCATATGGGCTGCTATGAAGAAAATTAACTCCACCCCAGCCAAACCCAGTACAACAACATAACATATCTAAGCCAACTTTGAATGCAGTGAAAATAATTCTGCATACCCTTTGAGTGAATCCCTTGACTTGCAATTGCAAGATACTTTACATTGCGCTTGTCCATGTGTTACTTCTCATGGCAAATAACTATATTATACAGCCTTGACACCTCTGATTGATTGATTGTTTTATTCTGTAGACTTTCCTTGGTTTTACTTTAGCTTCTTATTTTCTTAGACTAGATACCTTCAAAATTTTACCTATATCAGTGATAGAAATAGCCATGTGAAAAAGGGATTAGTTTTACAATATATGGCTAATAGTTTCCTGGATTAGTTTCCTGAGTCACTAGTAAGTGACTCACCCTCCTTCTTCAGGTTGTGACCAAAGGCAAGGATGTCAGATGCCTGGCCACTGCCATCGCATATTACAATGGGAACAGGAGGAGTGTCTCATAGGTACTCCAGAACGATGGAGCTAACATTGGGACCTTCTTCCACAATGAATGCCACCACTGGAACCCCTTGACTGATTCCTGGAGTAAAAAAAAGAAACAAAAAGAAACCAAACCAAAAAGAAAAGGAACAAAAATTGCAAAGACAGCAAATCAAACAAAACATAACAGAAGACAGAAAAAGATTGATCGCATCTTGAAAACCTTCAGTGGTAGTAGAGTCCACTGGAGGTTTTCAAGATGTGATTGGACAGGATGCTAGATAATCTCATCAAGGCTCCCTTTCCCACAAAAGGTTGGAGCAGATGTCTTCTGTTTTATATAGAATATCTATGGTTGAAATAGATCATGTGTTTTTTTTAAAAGCATCGAATCATGGTTTAAAAGCATAGAGAAGCTACCAGAATTCTTCCTAATTTGTTCTGAGTGAAGACATTGCAGCTTGATTGTAACCTAACTTTTGCATGGTTTCAGCTTCTAATCACTGGGTCTTCCAGTACCTTTTTTTAAAATCCCCTCTATCATGACATTTTTGTTGCCTTATTAGATGCTTTTAACGTTGCAGCTGGATAGCCCTGTAACCTTCTCTTTGATAAACTAAACATATTATGTTCCAAGTAAATGCAATACTTGTTTTCCAATTCTACAGTTGGTCTCATAGCTTTTCTCTGAATTCTCTCCAAATTTTCCAATATATTCCTTGAGTCACAGACCCCACACTGGACACAGTGCTCCAGAAAGAGCTTAACCAGGGCTACACATGAAGGAGAGACATCTCAATTTTTGATATTTGTATTGTAATTGGATGTGAACCCTCTGCAAAAGTTGCAACACCTTGCCAATAAAGTCTTATGGATTTAGGGAATGACAATCTGAGACCAGGCTGGTATTTACATGACTGACAAAGCCTTTATGGTTGTGACTTCTTGACGAGTTGAGACTGGGGACATTCAAAAGGATGCAGGCAATAGACCTAGTTGAACATTTTCTATTAACATTTCTTCTCAACACAAAGTTTTCTTTTAAAACTAGCTTTTCCTATGAAAAATTACATGCAATCTGCACAAAATGTTGATGTTTCATTGAAAAAGAAAGAGAGTCCTCCAAACCATTAATGTTTGGGTTGGGAAATGTTGCATGAGGCCAGGCAACCATGAATTTTAGTCTGACTGCCTCATGTTTCCATTTACAGCAAGTCTGGTCCACAAAAACAAAGGTAAGTTTGAGAGACCTGAACATTAAAGTCTTGTTAGACCCTATAAAAACATTCTTGAATCAAATCATTTTTTATATTCTCCACCATTTTTGAAGATATGAATTAATGCTGAAAAATAAAGTTAGCTATGGGGTCTTTTTAAGTTCTTATATACACCAGCAACGAATGTGCCTTCTGAACCACTTTAGAAGCAAATATTGTATTTCCTGGAGAGACTCTCAGTGTACTTCATTTAAGCCCTAATCTACTGTCAATTTGTGGTTCTTTTATTATTATAACTTAAATAAAGTGTGTGCTGTTTATGAAAACTATAAGCAGAGTTATAAACTCAAGGCTAATGAAAGAGAGTAAAAAGGGTGGAATATAACAAAGTGATTAACAGAATAATTTGCACATAGCTCATAGCTCACTAGTTACATTTTTTTCTTAATATGAAGGACTTTCCTTCTACCTAATCATTATTAGATGGTTAAATTCTTTTCAAAGGTGTTAGTAGGAACACTTAGCAGGTCTTAGGAAAGGAGTCAGATGAGAGGGGAATTAAGAACCTTGAATTAAGAAGGGGAAATTATAAATCTGATGGGTCAAACTATTCCTCATGTACTTCCATTAACTTCAAGGGATTTAAGCTAAGGATGAATTCAGTTAGGCAAATTTTGGGTGCTTAACTGCATTAATTTTTGTCACACAAAATTGCATACCTTAAAAGTTCATTCTAAATATTAACAATAACAATGGATTTTTCAGAGATTCTTGCAAATAATACAGTTTTTTTCCCCTGTATCAATACATTTAATATGATACTAGTTGCACTTGAGCATCCCCAAGAGAACCTCATTTCACAGGTCTGACTAGTTTTTTCTTTGCTACTAAGTGACAAAATATATGTTGTTTATAGTGAAGTCTAGTATGAGAATATTGGTTTTGTATGACAATCGCTAACAGAAAATGAATAAAAAGGAAATTCATTGCAATATTTCTCTCTATGAAACATCCCAACATAATCACTAGACTCATGGTGGCTGATGAGATACACTCTTCAATTAAAATTTTGCTGCAGAGTTGGAAGGAGCTATTTTATAATTTCACATCTAGTGGTCTCATTAATATAACGGTACTAAGCTTTATGAACTTTTTATCAGTATTCACTTCTCATGCAGTTTTCTTTATCTACACTACACTATACAGCCAAAATTTGTAACATTTTGTCTTCTGCTGATAGCTTAAGACATGAGTTCTTTATAGTTGAATAAGGATCTCCCTTCGCTGTTCTTGCTTCAGCTCTCCTTGCTCTAAAGACTGACCACAGAGCAGATCTAAAATGAGTTCTGATTAGGAGGTACACAACTCATTGAAATCTTAAATCAACATTCCTCTTCAACAGGGTACCTTTTTCCTCTGGACAGTGACTGGAAGGATCCATTTTATTTAATTATGAATAAATAAAAAACAGTAGTGTGTTTAAAAGCCTGATCCTGACATTTACCAAGCATGTTCTTTTGTAAAGTATTTGCTATAATGCCACATATTAAATTATTAGCAAAGCTGGATATAAGTGTACAAATGTTAAGGTATAGAATTAATTTACTAATGAGTAGAGTTGTATGTTGAACTGTAGTGTCAATGGAGTTTCTTAAGGAACTTACATTGATCTTATTGTTATTAATGACTTCAGAACAAGAAGTACAAGTGGTACTGACATCTGCCAATAAGATAATATTAAGAAGCATTGTCAGTAAAGAGGCAAATTGGGTCTGGATGATTTTGAGGACTGAGTAATAGAAATGGAGGAAGTTCATAGTACAATATGGAAAGTCAGGTACTTGGGGACTAATAAATTCTGCTATAAACTACGAACTCATTAGGTGGAAATAATAGAAAAGAGAAAGATATGAATCAGCTGATCACAGGAGAACTATGAGTCTTTGGTATAGTATGACCATGAAGAAGGCAGGTATGCTCCTGGAACACATAGAGCAAAGCATTTTCAGTAGGGAATATGGGCACATCAGTGCCATCATGTAAGCCACTCATGAAATTTCATCCAGAATAATGTGTGTAGCTATGCTCACCCATGTTCAAAAAGAGCAAAGTAGAACAAATGGGGGAAAAGGCTGAAAGAAGTATATGGGAAATGGAGACCCTATCTTAAAAGACAATATTTCTGACTATCACCATGACATATTTATAGAGAACATTAGGGGAGGAGGAAGAAGTATTTTAAACAATTTTTGCACAAGAGCAAATAGGTATATAGTGGCTGTTAACAGTTTTAGATGGAGTTCAGATTTCTGGCTATCAGAGGAGTGAACTCTGTCACAGCCTTCTAATAGGGAGAAACTTTATGAGTTTGAAATGATATTCAATAACCATTATAGATGCAATCATCTCATGTATGTAAACTGGTTTCTAAAAGAGATTTTTTTTTCAGGTTCCTTCAAATTACTGGAAATTTCTTCAGTCCTGGTAATTTGCATCAAATTATATATCAGAACAATTTAGCCTATTTGGGTGTATTTGGTTTACGTGGCAAGGTTTTGGTAGTGGGGAAGGGCTGCAGAGGTGGTTTCTGTGAGAAGAGATCAGGAGCTGTCCCCATGTCAGACAGAGCCAGTATCAAAAATGGACCGCTGCTGGAAAAAGTTGAGCCAATCAGTCAGTGATGCTGGTGATTCTTCTGTGATAACATATTTAAGGAAGGGTGAAAAACACTGTGTGGCAGCTGGGAGAGAGAGGAGTGAGAAAAATGTGAGAGAATCAACCCTGCAGACACCAAGGTCAGAGAATAAGGAGGGGGAGGAGGTGCTCTAGGTGCTGGAGCAAAGATTCCCCTGCAGCCTGTGGAGAAGACCATGGTGATGCAGGTTGTCCCCCTGCAGCCCATGGAGGACCACACCAGAACAGATATCCACACAGCAGTCCGTGGAGGACCCCATGCTAGAACAGATGGATATGACCTGAAAGGAAGCTGCAGACCGTGGAGATCCCATGCAGGAGCAGGTTTTCTGGCAGGAACTTTGGCCTGTGGGGTACCCACACTCGAGCAGTCTGTTGCTGAAGGACTGTATCCTGTGGGAGGGACCCCACACTGGAGCAGGGGAACAGCATGAGGAGGAAGGAGCGGCAGAGACAAAGTGTTATGAACTGACCACAAACCCCATTCCCCATCTCCCTGTGCCACTTGGTGGGGAGGAGGTAGAGGAGTGAAGGAGTGAAGAGCCTGCGAAGAGGGGGGGTGGGGGGAAGGTGTTTTTAGTTTTGTCTTTTGTTTCTCACTGTCCTACTCTGTTGTTAATTGGCAATAAATTAAATTAGATTCTCTGAGTCGAGTCTGTTTTTCCCGTGATGGTAACTGCTGAGTGATCTCCCTGTCCTTATCTCGATCCATGAGCTTTTCCACCTTATTTCCTCCCCCCTGCCCTGTTTGAGGACGAGGAGTGAGAAAGCAGCTGGGTGGACATCTGGCAGCCAGCCAAGGTTAACCCACCACAAGAACCTACACTGGAGCACAGGAAAAGTGTGAGAAGGAAGGAGTGTACTGACATTATGTACTGACCATAACCCCTCCAACCCCCATTCGCCCTGTGCTACTTGGGGGGGGAGGGTAGAGGAATCTGGAGTGAAGGAGTAAAGTTGATCCTGGGAAAGGGGGAAGGAAAGGTGTTGTTTTAATGTTTGTCTTCCCCCCCCCCCCCCCCCCCCACTATCTGAATCTATTTTAAATGGCAATAAATTAAGTTAATTTTCCCCATGTTGATTCTGCTTTGCCCTTGAAAGTAATTGGTAAGCAATCTCCCTGTCTCTATCTTGACCCGTAAACTCAACAGACTCTACTTGGAGAAAATAATTTAATTTATTACCATGTAAAATAGATTTGGATAGTGCAAAACAAAGACAAATCCCCTCCCAAGTGGCTCAGTGGGGATGGAGAATGGGGGGTTGCAATCAGTACATAACACTTCCTCTCTGCCGCTCCTTCCTCCTCACACTTTTCCCCTGATCCCACGTGGGTCCTATCCACAAGCTGCAGTCCTTTAGGAAAAAGATCTGCTCCAGTGTGGGTCTTCCACAGGCTGCAGTTCCTGTCAGGAGAATTTGCTCTTTCATGGGCTCCTCTACGGGCTGCAGTTCCTTCAGGAAATATCCACCTTCCCCAGTGTGGGGTCCTCCACAGGCTGCAGTGTAGATATCTGCTCTGTCATGGTCCTCTCCATGGGCTGCAGGGAAATACATGCTCAACCATGGTCTCTTCAACAGACTGCAGAGGAATCTCTGCTCCAGCACCTGGAGCACCTCTTCCCCCTCCTTCTTCTCTGACCTTGGTGTTTGCAGGATTGTTTCTCACACTTATTTTTCCTCAGTCCTCACACTGCTGTGCAATTTTCACAGAGGTGCAACCACCTTGGCCACCCTGGCTACCACAGAGGCCACCCTGTAGCCCCCCTGCTACCAAAACCTTGCCAAGTGCACTCAATACAGTTCTCCATGGGCTACAGTTCCTGTCAGGAAAACCTGCTCTAGTATGTGTCCTCCATGGGCTACAGGGAATATCTGCTCTGACACAGAGCACCTCCTCAGCCTCTTTCTCTGACCTTGGTGTTCCCTCTGCTGTTTCTCACTCTTTTTTTTCCTCCTTCTTCTCTGCCTGTGTGGCTTTTTATGCCCTTTCTTAAAAATGTTTTCACAGAGGCACTACTGCCTTTGCTGATTGGCTCAGCTTTGGCCTGTGGTGGGTCCATTGCCAAGCTAGTTGGACCTGGCTGTGTCCAGCACAGGGCAGCCCTTACCTCTTCCCACAGAGGCCACTCTTGCATCACCCCCAGCTACCAAAATCTTACCACATTGTGGTGGGTTGACCTTGGCTGGCCACCAGGTGCCTACCAAGCCTCTCTATCATTCCCCCTCCTCAGCAGGACAGGGGGAGAAAAATACGATGAAAGGCTCATGGGTCAAGATAAGGACAGGGAGATCACACAGCAATTACCGTCATGGGCAAAACAGACTCGACTCATGGAAATTAATTTAATTTATTGCCAGTTAACAACAGAGTAGGATAATGAAAAATAAGAACAAATCTAAAAACACCTTCCCCCCCCCCCCCCCCCCCCCCTTCTTCTCGGGCTCAACTTCACTCCCAATTTTCTCTACCTCCTCATATGCCACCAATGGATATAAACAATCTTTTTTCTTTACCATTGCCCATATTTCTGCAGTATGTGCATGTATCTTTTGACACAAAGCTAGCAGCCAGGTGCCGTGGGAAGGACCCACGGGCTGCAGTTCTTCAGGAACTGAAGAGGTGATAGAGCAGCTTGGTGGGCACTTGGTCAACCCACTACACATACATAAAAGGTAAAAGAACCGCAGCTCATGGGAAGGACACACGCTGGAGAAGTTAATGAAGGACTGTCTCCCGTGGGAAAGGACCCCACGCTGGAGTGGGGAAAGAGCGTGAGGAGGAAGGAGCATCAGAGACAAAGCACTATGAACTGACCCCAACCCCCATTCCCTGATCCCCCAGCACCGCTTGGGGGAGGAAGTAGAGAAGCTGTGATGGTAATTGCTGAGTGATCTCCCTGTTCTTATCTCGACCCACAAGCTTTTCCTCCTATTTTCTCCTCCATTGTTGTGGTTTAAACCCAGTCGGCAACTGAGCACCACACAGCCTCTCGCTCCCCCTCCCGGTGGGATGGGGGAGACAATCGGAAAAAAAAAGTAAAACCCGTGGGTTGAGATAAAGACAGGTTAATAGGACAGCAGAGGAAGAGAAAATAATAATAATGATAAAAGAATATACAAAACAAGTGATGCACAATGCAATTGCTCACCACCTGCTGACCGATGCCCAGCCTGTCCCCAAGCAGCGATCGCTGCCTGCCAGCCAACTCCCCCCAGTGTATATACTGAGCAGGACGTCATACAGTATGGAATATCCCTTTGGCCAGTCTGGGTCAGCTGCCCTGGCTGTGCCCCCTCCCAGCTTCTTGTGCACCTGGCAGAGCATGGGAAGCTGAAAAGTCCTTGACTAGTGTAAGCACTCCTTAGCAACAACTAAAACATCAGTGTGTTATCAACATGATTCTCATCCTAAATCCAAAACACAGCACTATACCAGCTACTAGGAAGAAAATTAACTCTATCCCAGCTGAAACCAGGACACCCGTCCTGTGGAGGAGGGGGTTTGGTGGGAAGTTGAGAATAAATCTCCACATTTTGCTTTGCTTCCACATGTGGCCTTTGATTTTCTCATTAAACTGCCTTTATCTGAACTCATGAGCTTGTCCATCTTATTTTCCTGAGGAAGGGGAGTGAGAGAACAACTGGGCAAGGGGGGGGGGGGGGGGGGGCCTGGCAGCTAGCCAAGGTCAACCCACCACAACAATAAATTTTGCTACCATATCCACAAAACAGGACCTTTTTTTCTTTGACACTTCAGATGCTGTCCTGGTTTCAGCTGGGATAGAGTTAATTTTCTTCTTAGTAGCTGGTATAGTGCTGTGTTTTGGGTTTAGGATGAGAATAATGTTGATACACTGATGTTTTGGTTCTTGCTAAGTAGTGCTAAGTAGTGCTAAGCAGTGCTAAGCTGTTGCTAAAAGTAGTGCTTACACTGGTCAAGGACTTTTCAGCTTCCCACACTCTGCCGGGTGCACGGGGGACTGGGAGAGAGCACAGCCAGGATGGCTGACCCAGACTGGCCAAAGGGCTATTCCATACCATATGACATCATGCTCAGTATATAAGCTGGGGGAAGAAGAAGGAAGGGGGGGACGTTCGGCATGATGGCATTTGTCTTCCCAAGTAACCGTTACGCCTGATGGAGCCCTGCTTTCCTAGAGATGGCTGAACACCTGCCTGCTGATGGGAAGTAGTGAATGAATTCCTTGTTTTGCTTTGTTTGCGTGCGCAGCTTTTGCTTTGCCTATTTAACTGTTCTATTTTATTTTTCTTCAATTATTAAACTGTTCTTATCTCAACCCACGAGTTTTCTTACTTTTACTCTTCTGATTCTCTCCCCCATCCCACCGGGGGGGAGTGAGTGAGCAGCTGCGTGGTGCTTAGTTGCTAGCTGGGGTTAAACCACGACAGATGGTCTTATAAGACAAAAAAAAAAAGGTCTTTTCTGGATGAAAATGCTTTCAGCTTTATGTAATAAGAGTTTGGCTGCTTTGGTTTTCTGGTTGCCAGTCCTTCCCTGTTGTTGATCTTATAAAGTCCTCACTGGCAGTATACTAATATAGCTGTCTCACAGGAGGCTTTATTTGAGCTCCTCAGTGTCCTTTTTGTGCTTTAGCAAACCTTTTATTCTCTGGGAGCTGCCAGGCTGGTATGAACTTGGCATTTTCTTGTTTTCATATAGTATAGCCAGCACTAATAAAATAAAACATGCAATGGCTTCTTAATCCAATCAGTTCTGTTTTCTTTTCTCTATTAAAGTAATGAAATTTCCTAGATGCCACTATACTTTCATTTCAGTATTACCTGTGTTTACTCCTCCAGTGAATATGCATGCTCCAGTTGCCATAGCAGCCTTAATGATGCCTTTTCCAAAGATTTGCTTGAGTTTTGGCTGAAGTTCAAAATTCTGAAGACACCCATGCACAGAGATGAGAATTTTAGGGAGCGCAAACTGCCACTCTTTGGTCATGAGGTGCAGAAGAAGGTCAGGCTTTGTGTCAAAAGATACATGCACATACTGCAGAAATAAGGGCAGCGGTAAAGAAAAAAAGATTGGTTATATCCATTGGTAGCATATAATCTGTGCTCAACAGATCATTGAAAAAGAAAGGCAACCTGCACAACAAAAGCACTAATTAATTGCTAACTTGATGGTTTTAAAAAAGCTCTTTGTGAAACTAGAAAACATGGAACACTTGCAATTCATAGGCTGGACAATTTTCCTTTGTTAAGGAAAATAACTCATTAATCTTTGCAACATGCTTATCAGTGTTAGAAAAGTAAATGTCTTTAATTTATGGATGTAAAAAAACTGAAGCAAAAATTTAAGTGATCTGCCAAAGACCACCCGCGTAGCGAGAGTCACAACTGTACTTAAACTTCATCTTATTCAAGATGCTGAAGAAAATCCAGAATATTGCAATAATGAACTTTCATTTATATCTTATTTTTGAATTAACAAAATCAAACACTCAAAAGGTAAGAAATAACAGAAACAAACTTGACTTTTCAGGCACACATAAATTTAAACTGAGCAAAACTACAAAGCATACTTTTCAGATGAACAAATGCGAACTTATGATTTACAGACTAATTTGTACAGATTAGTGAATTTGCATAACAAGGGAGAGGAACCTAAAAGTGCTTTGAAACACATTTACACATTTCCAGTTCTTGGCTCTTCTGCAGTGCTACATCTGCAGTGTTTTGTCCCAAGGGAGATCATGCCCATCTTTGAGTGCCCAAAGATAACAACTGTCTTCAAACTATATATATGATATAGCACACATATCTGTCTTCCTGACAAGCCCTTCTCTCTGGGGCTCTTTCCCCTGCTCTTTCTATCAATCACTGATGCACGAGGAGTTTCACAAAACCTGTGCCAGGGCTGATACTTTTTTGAATTCCATTTGCAGAGCAGAAAAGTATCACGAGAGGATGAAGTCCTTCCTATAGTTTCTAAGATCAGGAAGGACTCCCTTAATCAGATAAAATAGGCTATAGATAGCTACTCGTCTATCAAACTTCTGATTGAGCTAATGCATATAGAGTTATGTCAGGGGTCTTTTCCCCAATGGGTTATCAACACAACTGTTAGTGTTGATATCATGCTGAATCTGACAGCCCAAGAGAGGCAAGGCTACCACAGCTCTGTGCCCCCAGGTCCAACCAGTAGCAACGCTGAAGATATATTCCCAGTAGGCACACACACACAGAGCACACATATACACCACACATATACACATACACAAAACTGGCCACAAAGATAACACAGACACACAGAGTACTCACACAAACACAGACAGCACCAACGGCCTCATCCTTCTACCCTCTCCAGCTGAGCAGAGTGGAGGTCTGCTAGTGAGAATATATGTACATACTGTCCTGGTTTTGGCTGGGATAGAGTTAATTTTTCTCCTAGTAGCTGGTATAGTGCTGTGTTTTGGATTTAGGATGAGAATAATGTTGATAACACACTGATGTTTTAGTTGTTGCTAAGGAGTGCTTACACTAGTCAAGGACTTTTCATTTTCCCATGCTCTGCCAGGTGCACAAGAAGCTGGGAGGGGGCACAGCCAGGGCAGCTGATCCAGACTGGCCAAAGGGCTATTCCATACGATATGATGACATGCTTAGTATATAAGCTGGGGGGAGTTGGCCAGGGGACAGCGATCACTGCTTGGGTAGTGAGCAATTGCATTGTGCATCACTTGCTTTGTATATGATGATGGAGTGACTGCATCAGTGGACGAGGGAAGAGCTACGGATGTCATCTATCTGCACTTCTGTAAGGCCTTTGACATGGTCCCCCACAATATCCTTCTCTCTAAATTGGAAGGATATGGATTTGATGGGCAGACTGTTCAGTGGATAAGGAATTGGCTGGATGGTTGCATCCAGAGGGTAGTCGTCAATGGCTCGATGTCCAGATGGAGAACAGTGACGAGTGGTGTCCCTCAGGGGTCCGTTCTGGGGCCAATGCTGTTCAATATCTTCATCAATGACATAGACAGCGGGATCGAGTGCACCCTCAGCAAGTTTGCAGATGACACCAAGCTGAGTGGTGCAGTTGACACGCCTGAGGGATGGGATGCCATCCAGAGGGACCTGGACAAGCTTGAGAAGTGGGCCTGTGTGAACCTCATGAGGTTCAACAAGGCCAAGTGCAAGGTCCTGCACCTGGGTCGGGGCAATCCCCAGTATCAGTACAGGCTGGGGGATGAAGGGATTGAGAGCAGCCCTGAGGAGAAGGACTTGGGGGTACTGGTGGAGGAAAAGCTGGACATGAGCCAGCAATGTGCTCTCGCAGCCCAGAAAGCCAACCGTATCCTGGGCTGCATCAAAAGAAGCGTAGCCAGCAGGTCGAGGGAGGTGATTCTGCCCCTCTACTCTGCTCTGGTGAGACCCCACCTGGAGTGCTGCATCCAGCTCTGGGGTCCTCAGCACAGGAAGGACATGGACCTGTTGGAAAGGGTCCAGAGGAGGGCCACAAAAATGATCAGAGGGATGGAACGCCTCTCCTATGAGGAAAGGCTGAGAGAATTGGGGTTGTTCAGCCTGGAGAAGAGAAGGCTGCGGGGAGACCTTATTGTAGCCTTTCAATACTTAAAGGGGGCCTACAAGAAAGATGGGGATAGTCTTTTTAGCAAGGCCTGCTGTAACAGGACAAGGGGTAATGGTTTTAAACTAAAGGAGAGTAGATTTAGACTGAACACAAAGAAAAAAATTTTTCACGATGAGGGTAGTGAAACACTGGACCGGGTTGCCCAGAGAGGTGGTAGATGCCCCATCCTTGGAAACATTCAAGGACAGGCTGGATCAGGCTCTGAGCAACCTGATCTACTTGAAGATGTCCCTGCCAATTACAGGGGGGGGTGGACTAGATGACCTTTAAAGGTCCCTTCCATCCCAAAGCATTCTATGATTCCATATTATTATTATATTATATTACTACTACTACTACTACTACTACTAATTTACTTTATTTTATTTCAATTATTAAACTGCTCTTATCTCAACCCATGTGTTTTCTCACTTTTACCCTTCCAATTCTCTCCCCCCATCCCACCGGGGAGGGGGTAGTGAGTGAGCGGCTGTGTGGTGCTTAGTTGCTAGCTGGGGTGAAACCATGACAATATGTACAATGTGGATCCTCCAGCAGCTGGGCTCAGACACTCAGTCTGCCCAGTAGCTGGCTCCTGGATCCCAGTCTCATTAGTTGCTGGTACCTGGACATATGAGCCCCTAAGGCCACATACTCTAGTTGCTGGTACAGACCATCATACTGACACACTCACACACACACACACAGAGTTAGATGGGACACCCCTGGTCCCCAATAGCCAGCTCTCCCATGGTCTCGACCTTAGAGAGACACACACACACACATGGGTTTCACCCCCTAGAGGTCCCAGACCCTACCGTCTCTCTGGCATCTGGCCAGGACTCTCCTGGTCCCTCTGATAGCCAGCTCCTTCCCTGATCTCACCCTTAGAGACACACACAAACTCCTGGCTCCCAGGCCACTTCACCTACTCACCAACTAGTCCATCTTGATCTTCACTAGTGCTCACACACTCACTCGCACACCCACACTCACTGCAGTTGCTGGCACCACAGATGCACAGGCCCTCTGACTTGTGTTCTGACTCCAGTTGCTGGCACTTGGCTCCCCATACACACACACGCAAATAGAATAGAGAGTCCCTCACCCAGGAAAAGAGTTAGAAAGGAGTTTAATAAGATGATAGGATAGACTATGTTGATCAGATGCAGGACATGGCCAGACAAGCATACCGACCAGCAGACTGTTTACACGTGATTGGCCCTTTTTATCCCCTTACCCCTCTATTTTCCCACACGTTCACTTTCCCATACTTGCTACACTTGGCAAGAGGGTAATGTACCCTTGAGCTGCTATACATGTACTATATCCTTAGTAGCTAACCATCCAATTACCTGCATAGTACTTGATCCCGCTGACCAAATGGTGAAGTTAATAATTTTGATTAGGAATCAAGTGGTGTCAAAGTTAACATATAGGAAAGCTGCTAGGAGGCTAAACTTTAGTCCCTTGTCTCTGCCCTTAAGGAGAACTGAGGCTGCAAAAGGCAAGTCCTCATTCCACTGCAGGAATCGATAGATAGACATGGTCCTTCAGCGGGCCTACATGAATCCTCTGCCTGTGAAAATATGGAGATTCTGTTTTGGGATCACTGGCACCTTACTGTGCTTTTGATGAAGACAGACTGGAAGTTTAAAGCAAAGAAGATAATTAGAGAAAATTAAATTATATTAGTAACTGTCATACAAAGTTGTTGAAAGCAGAGGTCATTGTACCATCCAAACAACTGTTCTGACTTGGATCATACTTATATTCATCCTGCCCCAGGCTGATACTAAAATGAAGGCATGAATGACATCAGATATATATTACCTAATCCATTTAGTGACTGCGGTTTTGATCATTTAGTATTGGTTTATACCCCAGAAAGTGTGATTTCACTGTCCCTAACTTCTTAAGCCTATTATTATTATGTATTATCTCTTTTGGTTCTTTATCTACCAAGACCTCTGAGTTTCAATAAAGATAAACCTATATGCTGAATCATAGTTAGAAGAAAAATATTTTCTTACATTTATTTGAAATGTAGACATCTTTTATCACAAATGACTGCTTGTTTTTTATACTGTAGGACAAAAACTCTATACTTATGATAAAAATTAATTTTACTTTATAAGAAGGAAACTTAAGTAAAAATAAATCTGAAAGTTTTTTAATTTAAATTTAAATTATCATAGATGAGCTTTAGTGTTTAGAAACTTTTTTTGAGAAGGGCAGTGGCACCTAAAATGATGGTTTTCCTTCTTTACAAATGTCGCGACCTAAAGGTGACACATGCTCACATCAACAGAGAAAATGCATAGACCTCAATTTTTTGTGACTGTCTGCTTCATTTTAGCTCTTACAGAGGATGTTTTCAGTTTGGTATGCTTGGGATAATTCTTTTGCCATTACTTCATGTTACTTAGTAAGTACAAGAAAATACTTTTGTCATAATTTCCAAAGCATCCATTAAATTATGAATAAACACTTTTTAAGAACATTTTGGTCCATATTAAATTTCATTTATTTCAATATTGTAGCAGAATATTTGGCCTTTTTAGTTTCTGTTCAGACTCTTAACGAGTACGTCTGCCGTTCCTGATTTCTCTTGCTATAGCCTCCTGAGGGAGATTTAAAATCTAAATATGAACCTAAGCTAAACCATTGCTCTGTTCGCTTGAACTTCAGTGTCTGGTGTATCTTTCTGTCAGCTCTAGAAATGATCATTTCTAATGGCAAATAATTTAATTCCTCCTTTATGGGAGTGTCATATGTATAGGATGCAAGACTTCAGTTATTATGTGTCAGCAAAGCAGGTACAAGATAGGAAGCAAAAGTACAGTTTTTAACCACAAAACCTACTGAACAACCTGACTGACTTCAGCATAACACCATAGAATGACAGATCATTTCAAGTTGTCATACCCATTTGATCCCTAACCTGTCACAGAGGTTGTCAACAAGGGTGCCATTTGATAAAAAAATTTGTTTCAATTTGTTATCAAGCAATTACATAAGTGTATTTGATTTACATGGCAAAGTAGTGGTGGTGGGGGTGCTGCAGGGGTGACCTCTGTGGGAAGAGCCCAGGGGCTGCCCCTGTGTAGAACAGAGCCAGTTCCAGCCAGCTCTGAAACAGACCGGCCACTGGCCAAAGCTGAGCCAGTCAGCGAATTGGTGGTGCCTCTGTGATAATATATTTACGAAAGGGTAAAAAACACTGCACAGCAGTTGTGAGAGAGAGGAGTGAGAAAAAATGTGAGAGAGACAATCCTGCAGACACCAAGGTGAATGAAGAAGGAGGGGGATATTTGGAATATTTTGAAGGATATTTAGAAACCAGCCAAATAAAGGGGTATATTGTTGCTTTTAAAATATATTGAGTTTTGTCAAAACTATGCAAAAAAGCCATCAATGCTTTTGAGAGAGAAAAAGGAGAGAGAATCCTTTAATTGACATAAACCATGAAAAAGGCAACAGGTTTTATTTTTGTTATAGTAGATTAATATTCAAAGGACATTTACAGAATTTAAAAGATGATGTGCTACATGGATAAAAAGGGAAAATAACACACAAAGGCATCTATCTGAAGCCAATTTAAATCAATGAGGGTCCTTCCACTGACTATTTAGTGGAATTCAGATGAAGCCTTAAGATGTTAAGGAGAATATTAACTAATAAGGAACCCATCTGGTTACAGTTTAAGTTATAGTTTTTCCTCTCAAATTTAGTGAGAATTAGATAAGGCCTATTTTCTGTGAAGATCACACTTCAAGGGATCAATCTTTAGCTTGAAGAACTATCTACAATACTGGAATCTTATTCAAGGTAGGTGCAATGGTCACACCAGTATTTACCTGCTACCGAAGAGAAAACAAAGGAACAATGTTAGACTGGCTTCCGGATCACAAAATGTTATCTTAAGAGGTTTTCATTGAAGAAGTACAACAAAATAGATCTTTATTCTGAATCTTTCCATGTTATTCACTGAGACTCTCATCTGCAGTCATGCATGATGTTCCTCAATAGGACAGCTGTGCTTGAGTAACAGAGCAGTATTTCTACCACTCAGAAACTTCAACTTTTCCCTTACAGCATACAAGGAGAGGGTCCATTTCACAAACATCTGGCTGTTTGACTGTTGAGGGTGCAATTGTTTCTCACTGGGGTGGGTTAACCACAGCTGGCTGCCAGGTGTCCACTACGCTGTTCTTTCACTCCCCCTCCTCAACAGGAAAGGAAAGGTGGAAAAGCTCATGGGTCGAGATAAAGACAGGGAGATCACTTACCAATTACCATCACGGGCAAAACAGACTCGACTCAGGGAAGATCAATTTAATTTATTCCCAATTAAAAATAGAATAGGACGGTAAGAAACAAAGACAAAACTAAAACCATCTTCCCCCGACCCCACCATTCTTCCCAGGCTCAGCTTTACTCCTTCACTCCTGACTCTTCTACCTCCCTCCCTCCACGAGCGGTGCTGGGGAAATGGGGAATGGGGGTCGCGATCAGTTCATAACACTTTGTCTCTGCCACTCCTTCCTCACGCTTTTCCCCTGCTCCAATGTGGGCCCTTCCCACAGGGTGCAGTCCATCAGGAACAGACTACTCCAGCGTGGGTCCCCCACAGGGTCACAGGTCCTGCCAGAAGACCTGCTCCTGCATGGGCTCCTCTCCATGGGGCTGTAGTTCCTGCCAGGAACCTTCTCCAGTGCTGTCTCTCCACAGGGTCACAGCTTCCTTCAGGGCATATCCACCTGCTCCGGCGTGGGGTCCTTCTTGGGCTGCAGGGGAATCTCTGCTCTGGTGCCTGGAGCCTTCTTCACTGACCTTGGTGTCTGTATCATTGTTTCTCTCACATTTTTCTCACTGTTCTCTCTCACAGCTGCTGCGCAGCAGTTTTTACCCTTTCTTATCACAGAGGCACCATCAATTTGCTGATATAAACTTAAGAGGGGAACAAGCTATATCAAACACTACAAATCTTCATAAAAAAAAATTCAGCTCTGATGATAACCACTTTTCTACTATCTGAAGCCTCTATTTGTGGAAGTAAAATAATATAGATACTACCTTTTCTTTCTGTGACCCTGTTTTCTCGAGACTCATATTTTTTAGCTTTGTTCTAAATATATACAAAATGAAGGTAACGAACATTTTCTAATGTCCTCAGATGGCATTAGGCAAAATAATCAGCTTTTGGATGAACTAGCACATATTTTAAATTGGTAGTGTACTGCAATTATTTGCTTTTGACAATATCATATGTCATGCATCCAATTTAAACAAATATTCAAGGAATCAAATGTTTCACTATGAAGATGAGGAAATTAAACATAGACACTGAACCATCTTTGATTTTTATTTTTTGATGAAATACATTTTGGAATGTAAAGAAATAGTGCTTTGGCTCATAGGAATCCATCTCTCCAGATATAATTAAACCAAATTTCTGATTAAATAAGGCTTTACAAACTATTTATAGCTATATATAGGCACATAAACATGCAAACACACACATAAATATAGGGACATTTTCTTGTAATTGGCTTTCATTTTTCATATAAGTAGCATGCAATTACCTAGGGGGATCTTTGGCGCTGGGTATGATATGAACACATTCTCTCTTGTTAAATGCTCTTTCTAGGGAGGAAATGTCTTAAGCTCTGTTAAACACAACTTAGAGTACATCTGAAGAGAAACAAAAGAAAACTTCCCTGACTTTGCAGATACACAGTGAATATGCTGCACTGAGTAAACATTTTGGTTCCCTTCTAGATCTATCCACCCAACACAAGCTCTTAAAATTGTTTTCATATTCACTAGCCAGATGACCTTGATGCTGTCGTCTACATTCTCATAACAGGAATCACTGAAGAATAATTAATTCTAACAGTAAATTATCAAAGCTTTCTGCATGGTAGAGAAAAACACAACTTTTTATAAAAAATAATACTTTAAAAACCCTGTTTTCATTTTAGTGATACAACTAAGTCAGCTCTAATTAAAAAAAATAAATCTCAGAAACTAGAAAAAAATACGAAAATAAAATTGATAGCACTATGATTCCACTGTAAGTTTTTTGCACAGGCACTGAGAGTGCTATTTAACTTGCAGCCTGAAAATACAGTTCCTTATGTGGGCATCTTAATGAAACAAGACACAAAAAGTTTTGATACATTAAGAGTCAGATGAACAGCTGGTATAAACTGTAAAACTGATCATGTCTAAAATAGTTATAACTTCCATAGGAGAGATTTCCTTAAAATTCTCAGTTATTATAACTTCTAAATAGTTACAAGGCTATGATACGGGCAATAACCATAATAATAAAATTGCAAAATATACAACCAAATCAACCTGGAAGTCTAATGCATCACTGAGTAATTTCTCAATTTAGTAGCCTTTTCAAGCAAAGAAAGGCTTTTTAAAAATTAAATTTCTAGACTTTTCAAGGTCTTCAGAGTGAATTTTATGAATTTCATTTGACCTTCTTACTGCAGAAATCTTGAAGCTAAACTATGTGAGAAAATTAGATTTTGTTTGTTTGTTTGTTTTGCAGAGTGCTGTAGAGAAAGAAAGGAAGTTACAATTATTATTCAGGTACTGCAATGCTAAAATTTGAAATTACATACTTTATTGTATAGACCGTACATTCTTGAAATCTCCCCCCTACTTCAAGCTCTAAGAGCACACATGCTTTCTATATTACCTTAAGAGGCACACTGATAAGAAGCTGCAGATTTATGAATCATCTTTGTTGCACATATACATTAACTTTTTGCCAAGTAAGGAACACTATCAGTGTAATGCCAGTTTTATTTTCTTACTTGTTTTTTTTAACACTAACTTGGTGCCTGCAATATCCTTTATCTTCTCTAGAAAGAATGAAAAGCTTTTACATGTCACATTTCTGTCTCATTTGGTATCCAAAACCATCTCCTAATACAGAACTTCCATAGCACATGATTTCATTCATGTGGATGAGACTCATTAAAAATATCATTTATTAAGTTTCATTAATTTTGTTTAAATTGCTGCAAACAATTTACCTTAGTGAATTTACTTACTGCATAGGCCTAACGTGTCTTTTCTAAAGATGGCCACTAATTCAATTTCTCTAAGCATCAAAATCCAATACAAAAGGTGCAATAACAGGTACTTCACTGAAGACTTTTTCTTTGGGTACACAAGCAGGATATAGAAAAAATAGGAAAAAGAAAGTTGCATTTAAAATTTGCTTTCCTACTCTTTTTCTTACTAACTCCTATTCAGACTTTGAATATAGAATAAAATATAGAATAAAAATGAAGCTATGCTATATACAATAATAATTTGCATTTGAGTTTTCATCATACTTCATCAAATGTAAAACTGCAAAAATAATAGCCTGATTTAAAAAGTCCTTTATCCACATGAGGAAAAAAAAGTCTTTCTAAGTTTTAGATCTCAAGCAATGTACTGTCCTACCTGACACAGTCATAATGCCAAAATACTATTTACTCATTTCATAATTCTTTGTCCTTCCAACCTAAAAAAAAAGCATCCAGTTACACTTCCCTATGCCAGGATCTTTCTGTGACAGAAATCATTTGCAATGAAATCAAGGTTGAGAGGTATAATAAGATATGTTACTTGCAGTACAGTCTTCATAGTAGAATCAGAATAACTTGAGGAAATTAAAACACATTAATAACAAAATTGTTAGACATGAACAGTCTGCATTGAACTCGTTTATCGTGTGAATTAATAAAGCAGTAAAGCTTATAGTAAACTATATTCAAGAATAGTAAAGCAAAAAGCTTATCTTCATTTTTTGTTTTTTCACAAACTCTGCTTTAGTGTTAATTCTTAAAACAACTAAAAATCCATAGTGACTTCATAAAGTACATGCCATATTTATACTTGGATTTAGTTTACCCTTAGCTTAGTTCCTTAGACTAAATATCACTTTTCATTAGCTATTTGTAAAATCCCACCAAGACTGTCTTTTCCCCCTTTTTTACCTGAGCATCAAACTTGGCATTTAATACTGTCCCAGAGCAAACTGTGCTGTCCACATTTTGCAGCTGCTGGTCATTACTGATAACACATTTGTGACTGCCCCCTAAACAAGCTGTTCAGTCCATTCATAGTGCAAAGATGTGAGAGTGAGCAATGAACCTGTGCCCATTAGCTACTTGGAACGTGCTGCTGCGGGATTAGCCTCATTAAGGGTACAGTAGACATTCACCAGCAGCCCAAAAATACCACTTGATTTGAACATCTCATCTGAGCCAAAAGAAAAACAAATCCCCAAGAGCTTGGATTTAACTGGAACAAGACCTGACAGGCTTTTATCCCCCCCCCAGCAAGCTAGTGAAAGTGTGATAAGGTGCTCCAAGTTCAAATCAGGAAAACAAATCCTTCAAAAGAAACAGTGTATTAAGCTGGAAAGAACTTGAACACACAAAAGCGATTGTTCATCTCCAAAAAATGAAAACAGTGTGTTTATTGGGCAACTCCAAGGAATGTATACACAGTTAAAATATATTACTATTAGTCAACAGTGGCATGTATCCGAAGAAGCTGGGGTTTGTCACTGTTTCTTACCACAGTTGCTATAGTGAATGTCTCTTTTCAGATTATTATAAACTTAAACCATTCTCTTTCAGGGACAAAAAGAACTGCATTTTTTTCAGCTTAATTAAAAGCTAGTAACTTAAAATTCAATTTGCATGTTTACAAATTTGAGGATTAATTTGGAGTAAAATTCCAAACCTAACTTTTAAGTGAAACTTAAGTAATTGAACTTCACAAGATCCTGAAGCTCCTTCATGAATTCAGGTTTTAGCTTGCAAAGTAATTTGGGGCCGTGTATTGGGTTTATGTGGCAAGGTTTTGGAGGGCAAGAAGGCCCAACTTCAGAAGGGGTTAAACTGTCTGGAAGCAGGAATGCCAGAGACAGAAGGATTCCCCATAAGGGAGTGAAGTTTCCCTTGGTGATGAGATAAGAAACAGTTGCAGCATTGTCTTGTAGCAATCTTGGAGTTGCTCAGGGGCCACCTTTGGGCAGCAGAGCTGGTGCTGGGGGATGAAACAAACTCAGGGCTAAGGTGCCCCATGCCAAAGCTCATGGGATTGGTGCTGGTGCAAGTGTATATAAGGAATCAGCTAGTGATGCATCTTTGCAGACTCCTTGCAGAAATGCTTATGGTGGTAGGGCTCTGTCCAACACATTGTTCATTAATTTTTTATTTTTTTTTTATTTAAGCACAAATGTGTGTTTCCTTTGCTTCAAGAGGTACCATAAAAATTCCCCAAGTGTACCCCAAATGTACTTCAAAGATACCAGCTGTGCTTTTCAAGGATGCTTCTGGTTCACAGACCTAGTTCCCAGGGTCACAGCTCCCAGGCTGGCAGGCAATTTCTCTGTCAGCATTTCTCTGTCAGCATTTCTCAGGTGACATTTTGTTCTTTTCAATAACTTTCCCCTTCTAACCAGGTCACCTTTATGGCTGCTCACATCAGAGGTAAAGAAGGTACTGAGTACCTTGGCCTTTTCTATGTCCTTTGTCACCAGTTTCCCAGCCCCATTCAGCAGCTGGCTTACATTTTCCCTAGTCTTCCTTTTGCTATACTTGTATAATCCTTTGATATCCTTTGATTCAATACAATTTGAATTTCCCCCTCAGTATCTAGAAACCAGAGACATCATCAGATACCATCGATAAATGCAAAAACAGGGGACTGGAACAACAACTTAGCATCTGAAAATGTGGAAAATAGTCTGGGGGAAAAAAAAAAAATTGGTCTGAAAGAACAGAAAACATCATCCTGGGAAGAATATAGGGATGCTGCCCAGATGTGTAGGGATGGGATCTGGAAAGCTAAGGCACAGCTGGAACTGAATTTGACAGGGGATGTGAAGAATAATAAGGCCTTTTACAGGTATTTTGGCCAGAAAAGGAAGATTAAAGAAAATGTACCCCCGCCAATAAATAAGACAGGAGAGCTGGTGACAAGTGACATGGAGAAGACTGAGGTACTCAACAATTTTTTGCCTCAGTCTTCACTGGTGTCGTGTTTTAACCCCAGCTGGCAACTAAGCACTACACAGCTGCTCGCTCACCCTCCCACCCCCCCAGTAGGATGGGGGAAAGAATTGGAAAAAAAAAAAAAAGTAAAACCTGTGGGTTGAGATAAAGACAGTTTAATAAGACAGCAGAGGAAAATAAAATAAAATAAAATAATAATAATAATAATAATAGAATACACAAAACAAGTGATGCACAATGCAATTGCTCACCACCCACCGACCGATGCCCAGCCCGTCCCCAAGCAGCGATCACTGCCCCCCGGCCAACTCCCCTCAGTTTATATACTGAGCATGATGACATATGGTATGGAATAGCCCTTTGGCCAGTCTGGGTCAGCTGTCCTGGCTATGCTCCCTCCCAGCTTCTTGTGCACCGGGCAGAGCATGGGAAGCCGAAAAGTCCTTGACTAGTATAAACACTACTTAGCAACAACTAAAACATCAGTGTATTATCAACATTATTCTCATCCTAAATCAAAAACACAGAACTATACCAGCTACTGGGAAGAAAATTAACTCTATCCCAATCGAAACCAGGACAACTGGCAATCTCTCTTCCCATATCTTTCAAGCCCCTGAAACTCAAGACAGGGACTGGGGGAAAGAAGTCACTCCCATCATAGGAGAAGGTCAGGTTCAAGACCACCTGAGGAACCTGAAGATACACAAGTTCATTGGACCTGACGAGATGCACCCCAGGCTCCTGAGGGAACTGGCAGATGTAGTTGCCAAGCCACTCTCCACCATATTTGAAAAGTCATGGCAATCAGGCAAAGTCCCCAGTGACTGGAGAAAAGGGTAACATCACACCCATTTTTAAAAATGGTAAAAAGGAGGACCCTGGGAACTACTGACCTGTCAGCCTCACTTCTTGCCCAGTAAGATCATGGATCATGCACATAGTTTTCTTTTCCTAAACAGGTTGAATTCTTCACATAAACTTTCTATGAGATCTTCGACTCTCACAGGGGACGCTTAGCTGACTCCAAACTCTGTGATGCAGATCATCTTTGAAGCTATGGACTGAACAGTAATGGAGTCTGACAACATTTTATAAAACAAAGCTTTATTGAGACAGTAGGACATGCAACAATGTGCTCATACAGCAACTCAATAGCAAACATAGGGTCATAAGTGATGCCATGGGTCCAGTGGGACTGCCAGGGACACTTGGTGTCCGGGTCATCTGGCAGTAACAGCTAATCATGCAAATGTCTTCTGAATGCAGGTGAGAGTCACACTGCCCCTTGGCTTTACCAATGGTAGAGAGATTTGAGAGAATCATTAAATGAATAATGTAGGCAGCATCCTGCCTATGCTGCCAGTGTCAGTCAGGGGGCAGGGTGTCAGAAGTGAGACTGTCTGTTATCTTATTGGTACTCCTCCGGGCCCACTTTTGGCGTTTGGCTTGTCCTCCCCTCTTTTGGAGATGGTTGGGTCCCCCTCTGGGATCAGTTTGTCCTTCCCTCTGAGATGGTTTGGCCTCATCTAAAATCTCTCTAATTCACTTCATACTGATATTATATATCCATATAAGCAATCTATCATAAGTATATCTGCTGCTACATTGTTAAGTTTTCTTCACTAACGATAAGTTACCTACTTGGTTGTTGCTGTTATTGGTTGTTCTATAAGTTCCCAAGTAGCAAGTGTTAGGACAAGAGGAAACGGCCTCAAGTTGTGCCAGGGGAGGTTTAGATTGGATATTAGGAAAAATGTCTTCACTGAAAGGGTTGCCAAGCATTGGAATAGGCTGCCCAGGGAAGTGGTTGAGTCCCCATCCCTGGAGGTATTTAAAAGATGGGTAGACGTGGTGCTTAAGGACATGGTTTAGTGGTGGACTTGGCAGTGACAGGTTAACGGTTGGACTTGATGATCTTAAGGGTCTTTTCCAACCTAAATGATTCTATGATTCTATAATATTGATTATTATAATATTGATTGTAATAGCTTGATATATAATATTATATTCTCTTTATTAATCATAGTTATACTTGCTAGTGGTGATTTTTGTGTTATTTGTGGTAATTTGTAATAAAGTAGAGAAATTTAGAGGATAAAATCCTCCTTGTCCTTGTGTACTACAGAATCCTATGAACCCGTGGTCGTGATCTCTATAGACTCGCAGACCAGGTAACCCTTTAGGCTGTGACAACCTCAGGCTTTACTGGTAAGATCAGCTTTCAGGGATCCCAGGCCCCTAAGACCAGAAGGAAGGAATGGATCAAGGAAGACTTACCATCAGTGGAAGAGAACCAGGTTAGGGAGCCCTTAAACTGGACATGCATAAGCCCATAGGCCCTGTTGAGATGCACCCACAAGTGCTGAGGGAGCTGGATGATGTCATTTGCAAGGCCACTCTTGATTATGTTTGAACGGTCATGGTGCCTGGGAGTGGTTCCTGAACACTGGAAGAAAGCAAATGTCACTCCTGTTCTGGCTGGGATAGAGTTAACTTTCTTCATAGCAGCTCATATGGTGCTATGTTTTGGATTTGTGACCAAAACAGTGTTGATTACACAGCCATGTTTTAGCTATTGCTGAACAGTGTTTGAACAGCATCAAGGCTGCCTCTGTTTCTCACACTGCCCCACCAGTAAGTAAGCTGGGGGTGCACAAGAAGTTGTGAGGGGACACAGCCAGGACAGCTGACCCCAACTGACCAAAGGGATATTCCATACCATATGACGTCACGCTCAGAAATAAAAGCTGGGAGAAAGAAAGAGGAAGGGGGGACGTTCGGAGTTATGGTGTTTTGTCTTCCCAAGTAACCATTATGTGTGATGGAGGCCTGCTTTCCTGGAGATGGCTAAACATCTGCCTGCCAATGGGAAGTAGTGAGTGAATTCCTTATTTTGGAATTTATATTGGAATATGAGTTAAAAAACCTTAATCATGCGAGGGGAAACACCATGTGGGGAGTAATCAAGTCCCCTTTTCTTGAACAGAAAGAGGGACAACCATGGAAAAGTGATGGGACATGGATTGAACACTCAAAAGCTTTGTATCAACTCCCGAGCAATACTACCTGGGGAGAATTGTGGAACCAAACTTGCTATTGGTCATATGACAATACCTTCCCGTTCCCATTCCTTGTACCATAGTACCGTGGTGGGATTCCCCCTCTAGAGGTGGTTACTTTGAACACAAATACAATGTGCATTGGGATGCCAATTGATGTGTACATATCCCTGACAAACCAGGGGAAACTCACCTTATTGACCAAACTAGAATGGACCTGGTCTTTGGAACAGCTATTTAACCCCAACTGTCCCTTGTCCTCCACCTCTAACCTCCCTGATGGGACAAAAATTCAATGGGAAGACGACATCCCAACCTGTATGTATAATCAACTTAATCTTCTAAATGGGAAAAAACTATGTTGGTCCAGTCAAAAGCATAGGAGCGTCACCCCAATAAGAGAGCCCCTGTTGAATTAATCCTGAACAATAAACTGTTCCATCAGGGCAGGTGACCCATTAGAAACTTGGTATATCCCAGAATTGAGGACATTTATTTGAGATATAGAATCATAGAATCATAGAATCGTTAAGGTTGGAAAGGACCTCTGAGATCATCGAGTCCAACCTGTTAACCTAACTGCCTGGTCCACCACTAAACCATGTCCCTAAGCACCACATCCACACGTTTTTTGAATACCTCCAGGGACTGTGATTGTACCACTTCCCTGGGCAGCCTGTTCCAATGCTTGACCACCCTTTTGGTGAAGAAATTTTTCCTAATATCTAATCTAAATCTCCCCTGGCACAGCTTGAGCCCATTTCCTCTTGTCCTATCACTTGTTACTTGGGAGAAGAGACCAACCCCCACCTCACTACAACCTCCTTTCAGGTAGTTGTAGAGAGCGATAAGGTCTCCCCTCAGCCTCCTCTTCTCCAACCTAAACAACCCCAGCTCCCTCAGCCGCTCCTCATAAGACTTGTTCTCCAGACCCTTCGCCAGCTTTGTTGCCCTTCTTTGGACACGCATATGTGTACCTGCTGGGGTTATCCCAACTATGGTTATCGGAATCAGGATGACTGATGTGATAGCTCCTTTACAGACCCCAAAATAGCACTCTCCTGTGGCATTCCAATTACACATGGCCCAGATCAACGGAGGACCTGGAGCCCCGATGGGAGGCAACAGAATATATCCCAAGATGATCCATTTGATTATTTCCGGGCCCCACGAGGAATGGTATTGGCATGTTCTGATGGGAAGTTGTATTCACAGTTAAATATGTATGAAATGGCCGGATTGCAGTGTTCTATTGGCTTTCCCTCTATGTGTCCCTCGGGAGTGTTTAATTACACATCTCGCCGCAATAGAGCACGTAGAGACCTTGGGAACCCAGCAGAAGTAAGGGACGGAATTGTGGGAGTTGAAATACCCAATTATTATGCCTTTGGACAAAGGTTCGCGTTAAAGATGAAGACAATTTTTGCGCCAAGTGTGACTATTGAAAAACATCAATATGTTTTAGAGAATTTAACCTGGCAAGTACATGTTTTGAGCAATTGGACCAGATATCCCCTTGGGGAAATAAATTTGCAAGTTCAACAAGTGTCAAAGATGACTTTGCAAAATCAATTAGCCTTAGATATGCTATTGTTGAAAGAACACAGGGTATGTGGAATGTTAAATTTAACAGAAGGAGAATGCTGTATCACCATCTATAATGCCTCCACCACTATAGAAGAAGCACGCGCAAAGACGAAGGAGGTCACTGACAGGACCGGAGAATTGTTCCAAGCGATACAGCCAACCGATTGGTTTGATGGACTTAACCCCGAATCATGGATTGCATCGATATTGAAGTCCCTTGGACTCACAGGGTGGGGGAGATAGTTTGTGAATATTGGTATCGTGATATTATTAGGATTTTTGTTTTTAATGTTAGGCCTTGCAATAGTTAGATGTATGATTTCTCACCTTCTATCTTCTCTTACCTCTGGAACACCTATTCGTTATGTGAGGATCACCACTGTTGAAGAGGACCTTGGAATGTTTGAGCCACTGGGTGGTGTAAGGGATGAGCCCCTGTAATGTGAGCCCAGACTATGCCCCGAGAGAAAGGTCCAGGAAACAGAGTCAAGTTACAGAGAGGGGCCTGGTGTCACTCCTCTTGACTGACCACTCCCAGAACTGGGCCAAGAGAAGGTTCCAGGGGCTGAGGCTGGACCCTATAAATAGGGTCTCTCTCTCTCTCTCTCTCTCTCTCTTTCTCCATGTGGAGCACCCTCATTGGCAGGCCCAACGCTGGAACAAGGACTGGTGATCCCTCTCTCTCTCTTTCTCTCTTTCTTTTTCCTCTCTCCTCTTGAAGTTGTTGCCTTACCCCAGTTTAAAGTTGGTGTTTAGATAAAGCCGTATAGCTTATGAGAGTGCCTTATTAGATATATTTATAGCTTGTGAGAGTGCCTTATTGCCTTCGGCTGGGGCTGCACGGCTAGAAGACGCGTCCCGTGGGTGGTGGATAGGGGATCCCTCTCTGGAGGGTGCACCGGATAAAATTGAAGAAGGTGCCGCGAACCAACGCAGCCTAAGGGAAGGCCACCCTGACAGAAAAACCACTGGCCCTCCAAGTCATGGGGGTTGGGCAGGAGGCCAACTACCTCCTCCCGGAAAAAAAAAAAAAAAAGTTGCAGAAACAACAAGCATCAGAAATGGCAGGGATGGAGAAAATCAGTAACGAAGTGAGGAGGAGGAGATGGAGCTGGATCGGTCGTGTCCTGAGGGGGAAACCGACGGAAGACTGCGCTGTGGCCCTTGACTCCAGAGCACGCAGCCGCGGACCGATCGAAGTGGAAGAACGATGTTTGCGCCTTGTGTGCCTCCTGGCACTGAGAGAATTCAGAGAGTGCCTTATTAGATATAATTATTAAAAGGGCCAACGTATATTTTGTTTTAAGGTTGTAAGAACATTTAGATTTTGTAACGATTGACGCAAGGCTTGACTTAAAGAGACTGTAATTTGCTGTTGGGCTGTGCATCAAATAAATTGTGTGTGTTTACTACTTGGACCTTGTGTGTCATTTCACCTTAACTCAGTCTCAAAGAATCCGTGAATCGGTTCCTTTCTAGCTTACTGAGGCGGAACAGTTCCCCAGGGCTCAATTTTAGGGCCAGTGCTCTTTAATGTTTTTATAAATGATCTGGACACAGGAATCGAATGTACATTAAGTAAGCTTGCCAATGATACTAAACTAGGAGGAGCTGTGGACTCCCTCAAGGCTAGAGAGGCCTTACAGACAGATCTGGATAGACTAGAGAGCTGGGCAATCACCAACCGTATGAAATTTAACAAGAGCAAGTGCCAGATTCTCCACCTGGGACGGGGTAATCCTGCTTATACATACAAAGTGGGGGACAAGAGACTAGAGGGCAGCCCCGCGGAAAGAGATCTGGGGATTTGGGTTGATGGCAAGTTGAATATGAGTCAACAGTGTGCCCTGGTAGTCAAAAAGGGCCAACCGTGTCCTGAGGTGCATCAAGAACAGCATAGCTAGCCGGTCGAGGGAGGTGATTGTCCTGCTCTACTCTGCACTGGTGCGGCCTCATCTTGAGCACTGTGTGCAGTTTTGGGCGCCACAGTATAAGGAGGACATCAAACTATTAGAGTGTGTCCAGAGGAGGGTGACCAAGATGGTGAAAGGTCTGGAGGGCAAGAATTATGAGGAGCGGCTGAGGTCACTTGGCCTGTTCAGCTTGGAGAAGGCTGAGGGGTGACCTCATTGCAGTCTACAACTTCCTCAAGAGGGGCAGGGGAGGGGGAGGTGCTGATCTCCTCTCTCTGGTGACCAGCGATAGGACATGAGGAAATGGAATGAAGCTGCACCAGGGGAAGTTCAGATTGGACATTAGGAAAAGGTTCTTCACTGAAAGGGTGGTTGGTTACTGGAACAGGGTCCCCAGGGAGGTGGTCACAGCACCAAGCCTGTCAGAGTTCAAGGAGCGTCTGGATGACGTTCTTAGTCATGATTTAGTTTTAGGTAGTCCTGTAAGGAGTAGGGAGTTGGACTCGATGATCCTTATGGGTCCCTTCCAACTTGAGATATTCTGTGATTCTGTGATCTTTGGAGATATTCAACACCCAAATAGATGTGGAGCTGGGTAACCTGCTCTAGCTGACCATGCTCTAGCAGGGGGGTTGGACTAGATGATCTCTTGAAGTCCCTTCTAACCTAACAATTCTGTGATTCTGGGATTACTAGTTGTACTTGAGCTAAATTTCTCCCCCTTGTTTCACTGTTGCTCAATTACAGTAATTGTAAGCAATTTTATGCCTTTCTTGAAACATTAGGAATTGGCGCCTCTGAACATTAAGCTATCGTGGATCATTAGACTGTCCCTAAATGTTTCAGTTTCTACCAGACATTTATTACTGGTGGCATCCTAGAGGCTGGCCATCAGGCCTTTACCCACTATAGCTGTATTTCTGTTATTTTCTTTCTTCTAACTGATTTCACAAATACTTTATCATCATTGCTATTCCAGAACAATGCTATATTGCCTTGAAAATCAAGCTGTATGCAGTACAGAATAGGAGGACATAGAATGCAGTCATTTATAATGTGTTGCAAATTTATCTGTTATCATTTTTTACTAGATGTAGCTTTTATCTTTTAATCAGAAGAAACAGAGTAATTTGAAAATAATCAGGAACTTTCAGATCAATAGTTTATAACTTTAAACAACATTATGTCTGATATTATTATTATTATCAGAAGATAACGGAAAAGAAAATTGTACATCTTTGTAACCCTGTTACTCAAATATGCGTTTATGCTTTGTATATTTTCAAAACATTATATAGACAAACCCTTACAGCACATCTGTGACTAAGTATTATCATCCATGCTATAGATAAATTAACTGGAAAGATTAAGGGGTGTTTGAAAAAGAACCAGGGAGATTGATCATACTTGAGAATTGACGTAGACATCCAGCCTCCCACGGACCTCTTCAAGATTAGTGGGAATTTGAGGGGCAAGTTCCAGAGAAAAATTGATTCAAATGAAGCAAAAGTCATAAAATAAAAACTCAGGCAAAATTTTAATTTTCCTTTCTTGAGTAATAAATAATTTTAAAGACCATCTATATCAGAATTTAATCATATTAATCTTGATGTATATCAGCTGCTCTAAGTTACACATAATTATGTTCTATGTTATACGGCAAATATTTTACTGGCTTTTCCATCCTGTTTTAATTTATGGATTTAGCTTTGCTTTTATGTATATAAGCTTTATTGAAAGGCCTTCTTTCAGCCTAGTCTGGCTTTAACTTTAAAAGATTAAGTCAGTCCTACCGTTCCATTTCTAATCCCTGAATTAATATCAGATTTACAATTTAAGTGTGAACATGGGTGGACCTCATTAAATATCAAATCCTGCAAATTCTTCTATGTGGGCAACCCCCTGTGCCCTGACTGGTAAATTTAAAGGACTGGAGCCTAGCACTGAGGAAAACAAGCACTATGCTTTCACATCACCATCATATTTCAGTGTTCTTTTAGCCACAACAAATAGCTGATTCTGCATACTAGTTCTGTGTACCAACTGCCAGAAATGCTCTCAACAAGAAAATGCTATTGTATGGTTTCATATCAGCTTGATTTCTTGACAGGAATAATCCTTACAACTGTTCTCATATATATATATACATGAATTTATATACATTTTTATATTTTTTATATATATATTTATATATGTATAAAACAGAAATGAGGTGACAGATCTGGATTATATCAATCTAGAAATAAACTGTAAATGTGAATATACTAGATGAAGCCTTAGAAAGAGACTGTCTCATGGGCAAAGTATTGCAAACTTTTATCACATGATAACCCCACTCTCTGGGATTAGACCAAATATCTCTTTCTCATAAAAAATTCCAAATGAACAGTCATGGCAAAGGCTTTTGATAGATGATATCCACCTGCAGAGATCTGAGATTTATTTTGTTAAGAAGTGTACAATTATTGCACCATTGCAGGAAGCAGCCTGGCATGGGGGAAAGGGATAATTACAGATGTGCATGCATTTCAGCATGAAAATAATAATAATAGAACAGTCTCTACTTGTTGGTAGATCTTTTCCTTTGTTTTTTCACCCAGTACCTGTTAAAATATTTTCATGTGAACAGACATATTTTGTGGAACAACTTTCTATACATTGTTGAATGATTTTCTATTGGCTAGTTAACCCTTCTTTTTTCTCCCTCCTAAAGCCTGGATGACTTCCTGACAGTACACTTGACTTCAGTTGCAAGGTATAGGCACAGGGAAATAAGTGTTACTACAGCCTGTGTTACACAGCTCATCAGACTGGGTAATTGCCATCTGTCTTTTTTGACTTAGAAAGGTAGACAAGAGAAAGAGGAGCTGTAATATAAGACATTGGTTAGACCATGTAGTGCAACACATTAATACTGCTAGCATGGGAAGTACAATGTCACATGACAAAGACTAAGGTACAATTCAATGTTGCTGAAGAGTCAAACAGAATTGGCAAAATTAACAGTCTGTTTATATACAGATAGAAAAGTTGGAGTTTAAGTCCCTAGACACAAAGTAATCTATGTGGACATTCCTAATAGGCAATTCAACGTTATTAGTTGTTTTTCATTTTTAATTCCTGTGAGACTTGCACAAAGATCTGCACTGACATACCCATGTCTGAAAACCCTTATTTCTTTTGCTGAAATTACTTTGGAAAGCAAGGTGGTATGGGTCATTCATTAAATGCACACAAATCAAATATTGTCTGTTAAAAGACAATATAGGGCTAATGTTAATCGAAACAAAGAGAAGTAAAACATGGTAAAGTTTAATTAACAATAAAGAACACTCCTCAACTGTATGCTAAGTCACGGAATCAAAATTCATCAAGAAAATCATCATCAGCTATTAGCCAAACTCAAACACAAAAAGGAAGCATACAGAAGGTGGAAGCAAGGAAGGGTAACCTGGGCGGAATACAGATCATTGTCCGAAAATCCAGGGATGATGTTAGGAAAGCTAAAGCCCAAATGGAATTGAATCTGGCCAGGGATGTCAATGGCAACAAGTATAAGTACATAGGCCAAAAAAGGAAGACTAGGGGAAATGTGGGCCCATTGCTCAACAAGATAGGGGACCTGGTTACACAGGACATGGAAAAGGCTGAGGTACTTGTATTGGGTTTACATTGCAAGGTTTTGGTAGTGAGGGGGCTGCAGGGGTGGCTTCTGTGAGAAGATGCCAGAAACTTCCCCCATGTCTGACGAGCCAATTTCAGCCGGCTCCAAAATGGGACACACTGCTGGCCAAAGCTGAGCCAATCAGCAACGTTGGTAGCACCTCTGTGAAAACATATTTAAGAAGGGGGAAAAATTGCTGTGAAACAGCAGCTGGGAAAGTTCTTGAAGAACTGCAGCCCGTGAGAAGGAATGAACTGACTGCATCCCCCATTCCCTCATCCCCCTGTGTTGCTCAGGGGGAGAAGGCAGAGAAGTCGGGAGTGAAGTTGAGCCCAGGAAGAAGGGAGGGGTGGGGGGGAGGGTATTTTTTAGATTTGTTCTTTTTTCTCATTATCCTACTCTGTTTAATTGGCAAAAAATTAAATTAATTTCCCCAAATCGAGTCTTTTGCCCGTGATGGTAATTGTAAGTGATCTCCCTGTCTTTATCTCAACCCACGAGCTTTTCGTCTTATTTTCTCCCCCTGTCCTGTTGAGGAGTGGGAGTCATAGAGCAGCTTGGTGGGCACCTAGTGGCTAGCCAAGTCAACCCACCGCAGTACTGAATACTGCCTTTGCCTCAGTCTTTACAAGCAAGACCAAACTTCAGGAATCTCAGGTCCCAGATACCAGGGGAAAGTCTGGAGCACGGAAGGCTTACCCTTGGTGGAAAAGGACCAGATCTGGGAATACTTAAGCAAAATAGACATGTCTAAGTCCATGGGCCCTGATGGGATGCATCCATGAGTGCTGAGGGAATTGGCAGATGTCATTGCAAACCACTCTCAAAAATCTTTGATCAATCATGGTGATAGGGAGAAGTGCCTGAAGACTGGAGGAAAGCAAACGTCACCCCGACATTCTTGCCCTTTTCAAGAAGGGCAAGAAGAAGGACCCAGGGAACAGGGACAGGCTGGTCAGCCTCACCTCGATCCCTGGGAAGGTGATGGAGCAGCTAATCTTGGGAACCATTTCCAGGCATGTGAAGGACAAGAAATTCATCAGGAGTAGTCAGCATGGCTTCACCAAGGGGAAGTCAGGCTTGACCAACTTGATAAACTTCTACAATGAAATGACTGGCTTGGTAGATGAGGGGAGAGCAGTGGATATCGTCTACCTGGACTACAGGCCTTTGACACTGTCTCCCATATGATCCTCTTAGAGAAGCTGATGAAGTATGGGCTGGATGAGCAGACAGTGAGGCTAATGGTATCTCTTGTCCTGTCACTGGACACCACTCAAAAGAGCCTGGCTCTGTCCTCTTTGCACCCTCCCTTTAGGTATTTCTACACATTGATGAGATCCCTAATGAGCCTTCTCTTCTCCAGGCTTAACAGTCCCAGTATTTCCTCATAGGAGAGATGCTCCAGTCCCTTAATCATATTTGTGGCCCTTCGTTGGACTCTCTCCAGTATGTCCATGTCTGTCTTGTACTTGGGAGCCCAGAACTGGAGAGAGGACTCCAGGTGTGGCCTCATCAGTGCAGAGTAGAGGGGAAGGATCACCTCCCTCCACCTGCTGGCAATACTTTGCCTGATGCAGCCCAGGGTTACCATTAGCCTTCTTGACCACAAGGGGACAGTGCTGGCTCTTGTTCAACTTGGTGTCCTTTTCTGCAAAACTGCTTTCCACATGGGTGGCCACCAGCATATATTGGTGCATGGGGTTGTTCCTCCCCAGGGGCAGGACTTTGCCCTTCCCCTTGTTGAACTTCATGAGATTCCTGTCAGCCCATTTCTTCAGCCTGTTGAGGTCCCTCTGGATGGCAGCACAACCATCTGGCCTATCAGCCACTCCTCCCAGTTTTGTGTCATCTGCAAACTTGCTGAGGCCACATTCTGCCCCATCCTCCAGATCATTAATGAAGACGCTGAACAGTATTGGACCTGGTATTGACTCCTGGGGTACACTGCTTTCCTAATTTCATCCCTGGATACTTGGACAATGTTTCTGTATTCCTCCCAGGTTCCCCATCCTTGCTTCAACCCTCTGTATGCTTCCTTTTTGTGTTTGAGATTGGCTAGGAGCTCCTGGTTCATCCACGCAGGCCTCCTGGCATTTTTGCTTGACTTCCTATTTTTTGGGATGGAATTCTCTTGAGCTTGGAGGAGTTGATCCTTGAATATCAACCAGCTTTCTTGGGCCCCTCTTCCCTCCAGGGCCTTATCCCACAGGACTCTACCAAGTAGATATTTGAAGAGGCCAAAGTCTGCTCTCCTGAAGTCCAGGGCTGTGAGCTTGCTTTTCACCCTCCTCCCTGCCCTCAGGATCCTGAACTCCACCATCTCATGGTCACTGCAACCATGCCTTTGACCTTCACATTTCCAACAAGCCCCTCCTTGTTGGTGAGTATGAGGTCCAGCAGAACACCTCTCCTCATTGGGTCCTCTATCAGTTGGAGGAGGAAGTTATCATCAATGCACTCCAGGAACCTCCTGGACTGCTTATGCCCTGCTGTGTTACCCCTCCAGCAGTTATCAGTGTGGCTCAAGTCCCCCATAAGGATGAGGGCCTGTGAAGGTGAGGCTGCTCCTAGCTGTCTGTAGAGGGCCTGATCCACTTGTTCTTTCTGGTCAGGCAGCCTGTAGCAGACACCCACTATAATGTCACCTGTACCTGTCCTCTCTTTTTAATCCTAACCCATAAGCTCTCCGTTGGCTCCTCTTCCATTCCCAGGCAGAGCTCCATGCACTCCAGCTGCTCTCCGACATAAAGGGCAACTCCCCCTCCTCATCTTCCCAATCTGTCCTTCCTAAAGGAGCCTGTATCTCTCTATTGCAGGATTCCAGTCATGGAAACCATCCCACCACATCTCCATGAGCCCAGTAAGATTGTAGCCCTGCAACTACACAAAGATCTCTAACTCATCATGTTTATTCACCATAGTGCATGCCTTAGTGTACAGGCACTTTAGAGAGGCACCCCAGCATGTTGAGTTCCTGAAGAGGGTTTGGGGGATTTCTTCATAATGGTGGCTTGTAGGTACTTCCTTGCTTACATGCAAGTGCTGGAGGTGACCCTGCTTAAGCCCCATTTTGTTTATTTTTTGATCCCTTCCTGTCACATCACCCCATGCCCTTGCTCAGCGATCCTGCCCATCACTCCTTCACAGGGCTGCTTGTTGCTCTCTCCCTCCCCCGTCATTCTTAGTTTAAAGCCCTCTTTTTGTGGTCAGTCATCCTAATGGCAAAAATACCTTTGCCCTTCTTAATGAGATGGATCCCATTTCTCTCAAGCAGATGCTGATCTGCAAACAGGGTCCTGTGGTCATAGAGCCCAAAACCCTGTCGCCAACAACAGTTCCACAGCCAATTATTGACTTGTTTTATTAGTGTTCTTAAATAATTCTTAATTTCTGTTTTTACCTTTTTTAATATTTTTTTTAATCAGTAGCTAGAAAAGTGTTGAAGGTATCACGTACATATAATGGTTGCAGTCCCCACAACCAAACTTATCAGTCATTCTCTACCATAATAATGTGCTGAGATTTTAAAAAGTCTGGTGATGAGTAGGATCTCATTTAAGTGACAAAGAAAACTCATATAACTGTTTCAAGTGCAAAGTCCTGCTACAATACAGACTATATCCAAGTCCTCCACAATGATGTCCAGGTTCAGTGACCTAGAGACAAGAACTACAATACTAACAGAGGGACTTGAAACGTTAGGAGTTTCATAGAATCATAGAATCATAGAATCGTAGAATCGTTAAGGTTGGAAAAAACCCTTAAGATCATCGAGTCCAACCGTTAACGTAACACTGCCAAGTCCACCACTAAACCATGTCCTCGAGCACCACATCTACCCATCTTTTAAATACCTCCAGGGATGGGGACTCAACCACTTCCCTGGGCAGCCTGTTCCAATGCCTGACTACCCTTACGGTGAAGAAGTTTTTCCTAATATCCAACCCAAACCTGCCCTGGCGCAACTTGAGGCCGTTTCCTCTCATCCTATCGCTTGTTACTAGGGAGAAGAGACCGACCCCCACCTCGCTACAACCTCCTTTCAGGTAGTTTTAGAGAGTGATTATGTAATGATATACATTTCTCTGTGTTTAAGCTCCAGGCTTAGAGCTGGCCTTTATGAGAACGTTTATGAAAATTGCTGACCTATAATTCAGATGTCTTGATTCTGCTGATAGACTTATTTGCACACCGCAATCAAAAGGCTGATTCAACTCCTGTTGATGCATCCAAGCTAGCCTTCAGCTAGCTAATATGAGTGCTGAAGTCGAACTAGCACAGAGGTTAGCATGGCTTAGTGCTTGAGTGTTTGGTCAGGATGGATTTTGCAGTTCACATTTCTGATTTCTGTGGCTATGTTACTATTAGTACCTGAGTTAGTAAATTTGAATCTTGCTTTGTACATCTCTCTGCTCTCAGGTGTTTGACTGTGGTGACAACATACCCCCCTAACTATTTCATGGTGAATCAGTGTTACACCCTGATTGCCAGTGCCTGTACCTCAATCAAAGCATTGGCCCTGTATTGCTTCTCCCACCATGACCCACCAAAGAACTCTTTTTCCTTCCTTTCAAAGATCCACCATGGATAAATTTCCGACACTGTAATGAGTTCAGCAGCCTCATGGGCTGCTCTTTATTCCAATCCATCATTTCAGGTTGCATGGGATTACATACAATCAGTGAGCTCTGTAAAAGGGTACGCTGAGATATGCATACACAGCACGCCCCTCAAAATATCATGGGTTCAGTCAGGAAAAAGAAATAAAATGAGCTACAGGGCCTTAAGTCTTCTACAAACTGCAGTCCAAACTGCTCTTACTGTCCTACACAGTTTTCTTCACATCAACAGTGGAGAAGCTCTGTTTATTAGGGAAAACATTTCCTGCGATGGCATAGAAGAAACTCTTATCACTGCAAACCACATCATGACCTTATCACATCATCAGTTATATCTATACAGATCTGTGATAGCCACTCCAAAGCCTGAATATTCCCCATGCCCTGTGCAACCCAACCAGGCTGATGAAATAGAGAAATTTAGCAGAGAAGGGACCAATGAACAGGAACATAGGAAAACCATTTGCTTTTTACAGAATCAGAGCATGGTTGAGACTGGAAGGCACCTCTGGAGATCAAGTCCAACCCTCCTACTCAAAGCAGGGTCAGCTAGAGCAGGTTGCCCAGGGCTGTGTCCAGGTGGGGTTTGCATATCTCCAAGGATGAAGACTCCACAACCACTCTAGGCAACCTGTTCCAGAGTTTTACCACCATTACAATGAAAAAGTGTTTTCTTATGTTTAAAAATGTCTTTTTACATTTAAGTGGAATTTCCTGTATTTCAATGTGTGCCCATTGCCTCTCATCCTGTCATTGGGCTGTCACTGAGAAAGGTCTGGCTCCATCCTCTTTACTCCTTCCCTTCAGGTATTTATATACATTGATGAGATCCCCCCTGAGTCTTCTCTTCTCCAGGCTAAACAGTCCCAGCTCCCTCAGCCTCTCCTCATATGAGAGATGCTTCAGTCCCTTAATCATCTAAGTGGCCCTTTGATGGACTCGCTCCAATAAGTCCATATCTTTCTTGTACTGGGGAGCTCAGAACTGGATACAATACTCTAGATGTGGCCTCACCAGTGTTGAGTAAAGGGGAAGGATCATCTCTCTCAACCTGCTGGCCAGGCTCTTCCTAATGCAGCCTGGGATGCTGTTGAATTTCTTTGCTGCAAGGGTGCATTGCTGGCTCATGGTCAGCTTCTTGTCCACCAGGACCCCCAGGTCTTTTTCTGCAAAGCTGATTTCCAGATGGTTGTCCCGCAGTCTGTCCCGGTGCCTGGGGTTATTCCTTCCTGGGTGCAGGACTTGACATTTCCCTTTGCTGAACTTCATGATGTTCCTGTTGGCCCATTTCTCCAGTCTGTCCAAGTCCCTCTGAATGGCAGCACAACCCCCTGGTGTATCGGCCACTCCTCCTAGTTTTGTATCATCTGCAAACTTGCTGAGGGTACACTTGATCCCATCATCCAGTCCCATCATCCAGGTCATCAATGAAGGTGTTATTCAGTACTGATCCCAGTATTGATCCTTTGGGTACACCACTGGTGACTAGCCTCCATCTGGACTTTGTGCCACCCCCCTTCTTCCTTCCTTGGTAACTTCAAGTTTCTACCTCAAAGTGGTGGACTTCCACTAAGATTTTTAGATGTGTAGTTGGCAACGTATTTTCCATAGACAATTTTTTTTGAAATATTTTAGTTCAGCCTTTAGAAAAGTGTTCATATTATGTTTGGGTTCTGAAGCTGCTGTTTGAATTTTTTGTCACATTTTATAGCATTATCCATGGAGACCATAACTCACTAAAATATTTTTTTATTAAAGGTTATGTATAAGATGAAGGTCATGACCATTAACCACTTCCTTTTCACTTTTTTTGAAGAAAAAGTTTGATCCCTCTCCTTCTTATAGCCCGTTTACTATTCTTTTGTTGTATTTCAAAGTTTGGGTGTGGACCAGGGAGGTGATAGTGCCCCTGTACTCGGCACTGGTGAGGCCGCACCTCGAGTACTGTGTTCGGTTTTGGGCCCCTCACTACAAGAAGGACATCGAGGTGCTGGAGTGTGTCCAAAGAAGGGCAACGAAAATGGTGAAGGGTCTAGAGAACAAGTCTTATGAGGAACGGCTGAGGGAGCTGGGGTTGTTTAGCCTGGAGAAGAGGAGGCTGAGGGGAGACCTTATTGCTCTCTACAACTACCTGAAAGGAGGCTGTAGCGAGGTGGGGGTCGGTCTCTTCTCCCAAGTAACAAGTGATAGGACGAGAGGAAACGGCCTCAAGCTGTGCCAGGGGAGGTTTAGGTTGGATGTTAGGAAAAACTTCTTCACCAAAAGGGTAGTCAGGCACTGGAACAGGCTGCCCAGGGAAGTGGTTGAGTCTCCATCCCTGGAGGTATTTAAAAGATGGTTAGACGTGGTGCTCGAGGACATGGTTTAGTGATGGACTTGGCAGTGCTAGGTTAATGGTTGGACTTGATGGTCTTAAGGGTCTTTTCCAACCTTAACAATTCTATGATTCTATGATTCTATGATTGGTATTACCTAAGAAGCAATTCAATAGTTGAGGGGCAATTAATGCTACTTCAGATTAGGCAACTAAGATACAATTCTTAAGCTAAAGTGACTTAAGCTAAGAACCTTTATACCCTATACACCAATTGGAGAAAGGACATGTCTAGAGAACAATAAAAAGCACCCATGGTAACCAAAAGTAAATGGTATGAATGCCCTCGAGTGTGATGTTCCTGATGGCTGTCCAGTGTCCTGATGATGTGAGAGACAGAGGTTATGCTATGTATATGATGTAAACAAACCTTGGCTATGCTGGGGTTGCTGAATCAGTATCATATGGAGATTGTTGTGAATGGAGATAAATTTCTGACCATTGATGAAAAATGCCCAATATACCTTGTAGTCATAGTTGTAAGAAGCAAGTCTGAAGGCAACATTGAACTGAAATACCCGGTTGGCTGAATTTTTGCAGGCTCTAAACTTCAGCAATAATCTGCTGCAGCATGGATTTTTCAAAGCAGCTGAGTTCTGCTTATCAGGAGACACTAGCTAATAGGTGATAAAACAGAATGCTTTTTACTAGAGGCACTGAAAATAAATGCTTAATGAACCAGTGAGCCATATACAGTATCTGTTCCTGGGATCCATGCTAGGCCCTACTTGCTGCTAGCATGATATATGGGATCCATTTAATGCTTTCCACTGCAAGGGATGTTTTCCTCTATCACAGGAGCTGTCCCAGACTAACATAACCAAGGTGTACAAGACGTAGTGGTGATCTGGATTATAGGTTATTTTCAGGATAATACAATCCTGAAACCCAAAGTTTAGGTAGACAAAGCATATGTCAGGTTCATCTAAGCACTCTTACCTGCATCAAATTCAAAGATTGCATACTTCAGTCTCTTTATTCTAGTGCAACCAATGATGTGTCTAGTTTTTGTTGAGTTTTAATGATGTTCCCTGTGTTGAGTATTAACATGCCACTTTCTCATCGCATATCCATCCCTAGCACAGAATGTGAGCAGATTCCTATCTGACCAAGTTGCATAGTATTGAAGAAATATTTAAAAACAATCAAAACGCAGAAAAGCCATACTTACCAGCACATATTTCTTGTATTTCATCTGTGTACTCCCTTAGATGAAAGGCTTTTGATGGATTGCCTCTCTCTCGTTGTTATGGCTTTACTTTGTTTTAAAGTCTGTATGGTATTTTAATGGTGTAGTAAATTGTTATAGAACATTTATGCTTACAAATAATTTTAGAATGCTTTAATAAAGAATTAACGTCCATTGCACATTATTTTATTCTGTTTTAAGTCATGTGCATTTAACTTCACCGGGTTTTCTGAATATCTACACCCAGGTACAACAAAATTTGTACAGTAATACCCCAAATTCACCTCAGTGCAGTTCTCTAAGTCGGACATACATCTACATCAGTGGAATTATATCAAGGATGGATTTTTCTGAGTGGATTTTTGATGGCATATAACATTCTAGAAATGATCTGAAGTACAGTTATCCCACTATTAATTATGAGGTATTTTTATATGTCATTATCTAAAATTTGCTTGGAAACATTGGAGTGACTGTTTATAGCATGCTAATTGCATATTCTTACAATAAATCTGTTCTTTAAGATGTGACAAAGAAAACAGTTGAAAACTAAGTAAAGCCATGCTTGTGCTCCATGTGTATTAATTACCCTGCTGTACAGCATACAAAATGACACAAAACTGTGGAATTAGCTCAGGATTCAAATGATTAATAGTTATTAGTACAGTGTGGGACTATACAATGCTTGAAGTATCCGTGTGAAACATTTGCTGCTACCAGTGGGATTTCCATTGTAGATCAAGCTCTTGATATGCAGAGTTGTATTAAAACAGCAAATGAGAAAGAGTATGTTAGTAATGTTTATGTGTGTGCAAGGCGTAAGCATTAAAGATGTCGAAGGATCATACTAGAAGTCCCTGATAACTGGCTGTAACCCTAACCCTAACCTTTGACTAACTTAAGATCTTTTTAGCACAAGATAGCTGAGCTAATAGGAACCAATGCCAAACCACAGGATGAGGGCCAGTTAGACTGTGTGGCTGGATGTGACTGGGTGTTTGTTGAGGGGGTGAATGTCTGTAAACAGTTGTCAGATATACAGAGATAAGCAAAACGAAAGCAAGGTGCAATCAAAAGAATTGAGAGAGATCCAAGAGATGTTTTGGGGGACAGATTTGTGGCTCAGAACAGGCTTTGGCTGTTAGCAAAGAAATCAGATGATAAAATAATATTTTTATAATAGACCATTAGTGGAGATAGAATCAGTGGAGACTGAATTCTAATATTCATTTTGATGCAGCCTGTGCAACACTGTATTCCCATTCTCTACCTTTGCCTGCTGGTGTTTCCACTTAAGCCTCTGTCTTGGCTATTTGGACTCTGAGCTTTGCTTTCCTGTATTTCTGTGAAGTGCCTGGAACAAGATTCTGCTTTCAGCTGTTGGTCCTAGTAATTAGCACAGTATAAATTATTAATAAGCCAATTAATATTGCATAACTAAATTCATGTGCTTTAGACACTGCACTTCCTGTCTAGTTTATAAGGCTTTCAAGTAATAGCATCCCCAGTTTACTGAGAAACAAATGGAAGCAGAGAGATGAGCTGGTTTCCTCAATGTAGCATAAGAAATCAGTGGGAAAAGCACATTCCCAACACTATTATACGTGAGTGGCAAGTGGAACAGATGTGCTTTTCAGAAGGTACTACTTTTTTCATGTTCTTTCCTTAGCAAGGCTGCTTTAAATTTGATACAGTTGAAACAGAGCTAGAAATGTTTCTTCTCCTTTTTTCTACTCTTCTAATTTGTTGATAATTAAATTATTAATTACATTCAGGTCAGAAACAGTATCTGTAGGAGCAAGTATTCCTGAGCATATTATCCTTGATCATCTTTCACTTTCACTACCATATTACAGATGGTGATGATTAGAGTTTTATATATTTAAAATATCTCTTTAAGAGAAAAACATATTTGCTGTTTTTTCAAATCATCAGATAAAATTCATAATATAACAGTGTTACAGGGAAATAAAACAGAACTTAGGAGATTTTTTTTCTTCAGAATCTCCAATATTTCAGGAGTCATTTTCAAAACTAAAGGAAAATTATTGTAGATGATTGATACAAAATATTATTATCAAACATATTATTTTGATCACCACAAATTTCAAATGCTATTTGCAAACTATTATGTCTGCTTTGTTCTTGTAATTGTAGAGACCATGTAAGCAAGGCACTGAATAGTTTCAATTCACTAGGTTTTACTAGGTGCTTTCTTAAACTGTCACTTATGATGTATATAACTTTTACTGTCATGTATTGATGCATACATAAATGGAATCTGCAAATGGAAAATGCAAAGGAAGAGAGCTGAAGCAGTCTCAGATCATCTCACTAAGCACACTGGGAGGGCAGGAGAGAGAAAGAAGAAGAGTCAAGCATACATGAAATTCTCATATTCATTTTTCAGTGCTTTTCAAAAATAAAATTTTATTAACCAGGCAACAAAGGCAGTACTAATTTACATACCATGAGGCAGGGAGGGATCTTAATTTTTTCCAGTGCCATGGCCATAGTCTTCATAATGCTACTCATTATTGAGGCAGGAATCATTCAGAATTTTCAACTACAAAAGCAGGAAATTATGAATTAACTCAACATAAGAGTGACAATGTTCCAATAGAAACTGATGATGAACTTGGTTCAATTAGCAAATTCATGTAAGGAAAGTTATTTCAAGTGAGAAGAGAAGATGGGGAATATGTTTGTGCTACACAACCTGACTTCAGGTAGTAAGAGGCTTATAAGAGCAACTTACTTACAATTTAAGTCTTGATGATATATTCCCCAGCTCCAATTCAAATAAAGGTTCCCATCATTTGTTTCTTCAGTTACTAGGAAATGATTATTCTTGACAGAGATTCTGTACCAAAACAGTACAAAAAACTTAAGAACTCAGTGGGGGAAATCTTGGTTTCCAATTCCTTCTCTTTCTTTTATATACCTTTGGCTGATACAATCCACTCGGTTTCCACTGCCTTCAACTTATGATATGATGTTGCCTGAATCAGAACTCCCTCTGGACAAGCAGGAGGACACTTGGCTAGTAATGAAGTATGGGAGGCTAGTTGTAAGGATGAAAGCGCTTACAGACCTGAGAATGTTTGTCAACTGTCAGATAAAAAATGCTTTGCAAAAGAGCCAATGCCAGATTACTCTTAGAAAGCAGGGTCAGATAGAGCAGGTTGCCCAGGGCTGTGTCAAGTTAGGGTTTGCATATCTCCAAGGATGAAGACTCCACATCCTCTCTGGGCAACATGTTCCAGTATTTTATCATTCTAACAGTAAAAAAGTGTTTTCTTATGTTTAAGTAAGTGGAATTTCCTGTATTTCAGTGTGTGGATTAATTTTAAATAACCATACAACCTGCTTTCCTGGATACATTTGTTGGTTTTAGTATTCTTCTACAGAGCCAGGCTTATAACTAATCTTCAAAATTTACAAAGAAATGTTACTGCAGTAAAATTTTGTGAAGGTTTTCATGCTTACACATTAAGGCCTGCTTCTGAATTTTCCTAAGCTGACTATACACAGAAAAGTTCCAACTCCATCCAAGAAACTAACTCCTAGGGCACCTGCAATACCAAAAGTGAATAAAAATACTATCATCGGTTCCAATTTTTTCAGTATGAACAGTGAACTATATCAAATACAAACATAGACTAAGCACTATGTTAATGATCAATATTTGAATAATATTTCGCTCACAAATGCATATTGGAAAACAAAGTAATCAGTAGTATGCTTGTAACAGTTTGTTGCAAACAATTTTTTTGTTTTTACTGAAAAGGTATTTTGGAATTTACTTAAATTTTCATGGATTTGGGATGGTATTTAAGTACATGAATAAAAATATTTGGATGAAAATAGGAAAGAAGATTCCTTCTGTCTAGGCAGAAACTTCTTTGCCAGGATGCACTACTTGATCTGCACACATACTGACTGAGATAGCTGCCCACAACGCTCCATGCAACCAACCAGTTAAGAATGGAAGATGCTCTATCAGACTAATTCCAGATGGTGGTTTTGAATTTTAAGGAACTTAATAGCTTTTCTATGTTAGGAAAATTAACCAGCATTTTCACCAGTAGTGGGGATAATGGTTTATGTGTAAAAAGGATAAATAAAGCAAGCTTTCCTTTGTACTCCCCACACTGCAACTTCCATTTCTGGTAGTGCAGATAGTGTTGCACAGAAGCAGAAAATTGCTCATGATATTTCTCAGTGAGAAAATGAACATATGTGTGAAACCTGTAAGATTTTGCACCTCCTCTACATGAAGGTAAAGTGCAGGAGAAATAAATTGATCAATATTTATGACAATAAATGGTGTTGGAGAGGGAGTTTACCCTCTCATTTCCGTTTTGGTTACCCAGGGCAACATCACATACCCAACACATACACATCTAATATATTGTTGGTGGGCAAGCGGCCTGACCCGGATACCAGTTGGTGTCCTATTCTTGGTGGTGCCTGATAAGCCAAAGAATGGCCTGCTGCTTCAGCAAGTTTACACAAGTTTCCTTGCAAGATGGTGGCACTTGATAAGCCAAAGAATGGTCTGCCCTCGGGTCTTATCAGACAAAAGAGTGGTCTGCGGTCTGGTCTTATCAGATAAACACACACAAGCAAGCTCTGAGACAATTGTTCTTAACACTTCAGTCTCTTACAGTAACCTTGACAAAATTGAAAGAAAATGCATTTTTTTTGTGGACAAATAAGATTAAAGAAGTAATATTATCATCTAAAGCATTTACTTCAGTAACTGAATTCTCTAAATAATTTTAGGACAATATTAAAGTGTTACTGGCTGAGCTCTACCTTCATTCTTAACTAAATTGTTCAGAAAAAACTTCTTAAAAGACAAAGCGTATACTGTTCTTACGAGAATTACCTTATAAAGGAGCCCTTTGTGAAAAAAGTTGCAAGCGAACCAACCCTACCTCACCAACTAGTCTTAAAATTCTTAAAAATAATATGTAATATATCCCAGAAACATTGCAACTTTATAGGCAGATGGCAAAATATAGACCTTGCAGTCTAAACCACTGCTATGCTGCTAATGGTTCTGACACAAATTGCCAAACCAATTGCAGTAGATGGGCTCATAGATTTCTGTATAATAAAGTGTAAAAATATTCATATTTTAAATATAATAGTTGAAAAATAATAAAAATTCAGTTTTGAATTTTCCTCTGAGAAAAGTCCCTGGGGCAGGGTGGCTGCATGGGAATGTCCTGCAGGGGATGGCCCCTAGGATGAGCCACCTCCTGAACTCTGCCTCATTAGAGCTGTTTCAGAGCATCTTGGCAGACATGCGCCAAAAGCATGCCAGGTAGTCTTCTAATGGGAAAACAGTACAGATGATGAAGTTCCAGGGCCTGGGAATATTTGTCCTGGGTCCTTCTGGAAAAACAACACAGCATTAACAGGATTACATTTTCTGTCTGTGCTTACATAGCATCTCATCTTCTTGTTTTCATTGTATCTGAGCTTTTTTCCCCCTGGCTATCTTCTGGAGAAAGGAGGCATCTCAAATACTTTCATTCTTTTATTATGCAGATCAGGACACCTAAAATATTCCCCTGTCATTGCTTCTGATGGTTACAACTTTGAAGACTGAAATTTCTTTCACAGAAGCCAGTCTACTACTTGAAACAGTTTTGTAGCAGTTGTGAGCCACCTAGGAATATGCAGGGGATCTAGAAAAATTGCTGGAGGCCACCACTGCAGCCCACCATGCTACTGAAACCTTTCCATGTAAACCCAATACACATGTGCAAAATAAATACTTTTACTGTTTTTACAAAAAATGCTTAATCTAAGATTTTGGGTTTGCTTCATTGCTTAATTCTTTATTAATCTTTGTTCCAGTTTTCATAGAAGAGAGGGAGACTAGGTTACTAGATTTTCTCTAAGCTGTCAAAAAAAAGCCTTTGAATGTGTTTGTATTGGGTGCAGGTGGCAAGGATTTGGTAGCAGGGTGGGCTCCAGGGGTGGCCTCTGTAAGAAGAGGCCAGGGGCTGCCCTGTGCTGGACACAGCTGGTTCCAGACAGCTCCGAAATGGACCCACTGCTGGCCAAAGCTGCGCCAATCAGCAAAGGTGGTGGTGCCTCTGTGAAAGCACATTTAAGAAAGGGCAAAATGCTGCACAGTAGTGTGTGAGGAGTGAGAAAAAAAGTGTGAGGAACAATCCTGCAGGCACTGAGGTCAGTGAAGAAGAAGGGGGAGGAGGTGCTCTAGGCACCAGAGCAGAGATTCCCCTGTAGCCCGTGGAAGAGACCATGGTGGAACAGGTATTTCCCTGCAGTGCATGGAGAAGACCATGGTGAAGTATGTTGTCCCCCTTGCAGCCTGTGGAGAGGACCAAGCCAGAGCAGACATTTTGCTGCAGCCTGTGGGGGACCCCATGCTGGAGCAGGTGGATATTTCCCATGGAGAGTCCATGGTGGAGAAAGTTATCCTGACAGGAACTGCAGCCCATGGGGGACCTATGCTGGAGAAGGGAAAAAGTGTGAGGAGAAAGGAGTGGCAGACAGGAACTGTTATGAAATGACCACAACACCCCCATTCCCCATCCCCCCTTTGCCTCTCTGGGGGGCAGGGAGGAAGAAGAGGAGTCAGGAATGAAGGAATGAAGTTGAGCCTGGGAAGAAGGTGGGGGTGGGCGGATGGTGTTTTTAGTTTTGTCTTTGTTTTTAGTTTTGTCTTTGTTTTTCACCATCCAACTCTATTTTTAATTGTCAATAAATTCAATTAATTTTCCCCAAGTCAAGTCTGGTTTTCCTGTGATGGTAATTGCTAAGTGATCTCCCTGTCTTTATCTCACCCAATGAGCTTTTTCATCTTATTCTCTTCACACATCCTGTTGTGGAGGAGGAGTGAGAGAGCGGCTTGGTGGGTGTCTGGCAGTCAGCCAAGGTCAACCCACCACAGTGTCCCACAGGGTATGATAAATAAAATTCAGTACACTTATGCCAATATAAACTCTGCAAAGTTCAAAACTTTCAAATTGTTGGAATCATCACTGGATAAGCTTTCCAAAATACCAGGAGATAGTTTTATGTATGTCTGATTAACCCTGTCTGATCAGCAAAAGCATTAGAAGCTGATCAGGTACAATGCTGGTCTACACATAAAACTTAAATTTTTTTTAATCAGTTCTATAGCTGTATTATAATGCATTGAAGTTCATTCCTGTAAACATCAATGTTTTGACTGAAATACAGGACCTAACCTTTTTGGATACAACTTCTCTGTGCATAAGAAAATAACTTGCTATGTTTGCATTTACCCTACATTCACAGCTATAGCTTTTGATTGCATCCAGAGTATCTTTGTGCCTGAACTAGTGAGAAGGGTATGTAGGAATGGAATATTGGCTTCTTTTAGGAAAGTGAACTGCTATGAAGTTTCTATCCAGGTCCAGATTTAGTTCTTAATCTGCAATTTCTGTGGTATCATTAATTTTTTTCAACCTGTGAATTTGTCTTTCTGCTCTGAATTTTTTTAATCAACTGTCCTTATTCCCAGCTTGGGAATTTTTTGGTTGGTGTTTACAGAAAGAGAAAATTAAGTTCACTTTCTCTTCTTCTTTGAAATTCTCAGTAAGTTCAAATGCCTTTTGACTTTGCTTCAGAAACAGTCTGCGAGGTGCTGTGTAAAGAATGATGAAATATGGGTCAGTGGATTTTCTAAAGAAATTTTCAAGATCTAGCCATAAAGGTGTCATGCACATGTATGTTCTCTTTTTGGCTGCTTCTCTGATGCTGTTTCCAGCTCTTAGGGAGCTCTGCCCCCCCATATTTGTGTCTGTGTTTGTGAATGCGTGCATATACATGCAAACATATCTATATTTATGTATATACAGCCATATATGAACACTGTAAGTATATACAGTGTAAAGACACCATAAATGGTACTAGTTGTACCATTGCATATATGTTGCTTGTAACTGTGATACTGCTTTTTTTTTCATCTTGTGTGTTCTACCTGCTTTATGCATTCTTTCACTATTATTCTTGAAGTTGCTATTGGACAATATGATTCATCCCTTTCTATCCCAAGAATGAAAGTTTCTTGATCTTCTGGAGATAATATTCTCAAGCCACAGTAGTCACTAGAGAAAAATACACTGTTTTGCTTCACAGATTTGGAACTCATTTTTATGTAATATCTGTCAACACTTAATTAAAAAATATTTCAGACATCATATATTGAATATCTGGGATTTTTCCAGCTGATATGAATGCTTTTTCAGAGTCATTGCTTCAAATTTGGGAAATGTATTATTTCATTGGCCAATCTTCTAGTAAGATTAATCAGAGTTGAACCATGAGTGAGAACTGCAATACCTTTCTTTCTGACATATGTCATTTTGATCGAAGGTCTGTAACTTTAGGGCAACCTTTTCTGTTGTGACTCCCTTCCCCTTTTCCCATATTATTTCTAAGTCTTGATTCACCCACACAAAAAATATTAAATACATTTTAATGCTAGTCTCTCACTGCCTAGTTTCCAGTATTACTGCATCAAATACATTTCAGAGGAATGGAATCATAGAATCATAGAACAGCCCAGGTTGGAAGGGACCTTGAAAGACCATCTGGTCCAACCTTTCGTGGGAAAGGGAGCCTAGATGAGATTATCTAGCACCCTGTCCAATCGCATCTTGAAAATCTCCAATGATGGGGACTCTACCACGTCCCTGGGGAGATTGTTCCAGTGACTGATTGTTCTCACTGTAAAAAATTTTTTTCTTATATCAAGATGAAACCTCTCCCGGTACAACTTGTACCCATTGCCCCTTGTCTTCCCCATGGGGCTTCTTGTGAAGAGAGAGCCTCCGTCCTCTTTGTAGCCACCCTTTAAGTACTGGAATACTGTGATGAGGCCCCCCCCGAACCTTCTCTTCTCCAGAAAAAAAAAGACCTAACTCTTCCAGTCTTTCCTCATAGGGCAGGTTCTCCAGCCCTTTGATCATTTTTGTGGCCCTCCTCTGAACCATGTCTTTCTTGAATTGCGGGGTCCAGAATTGGACACAGTACTCCAGGTGTGACCTGACAAGGGCTGAGTAGAGTGGGATGATCATGTCTCTATCTCTGCTAGTAATGCCCCTGCGGATGCAGCCCAGGATCCGACTTGCCTTTGTTGCTGCAGCAGTGCTGTGGTGGGTTGACCCTGGCTAGCCACAAGGTGCCCACCAAGCCTCTCTATCACCTCCACTCCTCAACAGGACAGGGGGAGAAAATACAACAAAAAGCTCATGGGTCGAGATAAGGACAGGGAGATCACTCAGCAATTACCGTCATGGGCAAAACAGACTCGACTTGGGGAAATTAATTTAATTTATTGCCAGTTAACAATGGAGTAGGATAATGAAAAATAAGAATAAACCTAAAAACATCTTCCCCCCACCCCTCCCTTCTTCCCAGGCTCAACTTCAGTCCTGACTTCTCTACCTCCTACCACTGAGCAGCGCAGGGGGATGTGGAATGGGGGTTGCGGTCAGTTCATAACACTTTTTGTCTCTGCCTCTCCTTCCTCCTCACACCCTTCCCCTGCTCCAGCATGGGGACCCTTGCACAGGAGACAGAACTTCATGACCTTCTACAATGTGGGTCCTTCACACTAGCTGCATTCTTTAAGAACTGCTCCAGAATGGGTCCTTTCCATGGGGTCACAGTTCCTGATAGGAGCCTGCTCCTGCATGAGCTCTCTATAAGCTGCAGCTTCCTTCAGGGCACATCCACCTGCTACGTTGTGGGGTCCTCCATGGGCTGCAAGGTGGATATCTGCTCCACCATTAACCTCCATGGGCTGCAGGGGGACAGCCTGCCTCACCATGGTCTTCACCATGGGCTGCAGGGGAATGTCTGCTCTGGTGCCTGGAGCACCTCCTTGCTCTCCTTCTTCACTGACCTTGGTGTCTGCAGGGATGTTTCTCTCATATTCTCACTCCTCTCTCCCAGCTTCTGTTGCACAATGGCTTTTACCCATTCTTAAATATGTTATCACAGAGGCGCTACCACTGTTGCTGACCGGTTCAGCTTTAGCCAGCAGCGGGTCCGTCTTGGAGCTGGCTGGAACTGGCTCTGTCTAACATGGGGGCAACTTCTGGCATCTTCTCACAGAAGCCACCCCTGCAGCACCCCCCCCACTACCAAAACCTTGCCATGTAAGCCCAATTTAGGCGCACTGCTGACTCATATTCAGCTTGTTGTCCACCAGGACCCCCAGGTCCCTTTCAGCAAGGCTACTCCCCAGCCACACAGATCCTAGCTTGTACTGGGCTCTTTGGTTATTCTGACCCAGGTGCAGGGCTTTGCACTTGTCTTTGTTAAACTTCATACAGTTCATGCTAGCCCACTCTTCCAGCCTGTCCAGGTCTCTCTGTAAGATGGCTCACCCTTCTGGAGTTTCCACCTCACTGCTCTGTTTGGGGTCAGCAGCAAACTTGGTGAGGGTGCTTTTGATCCCATCGTCCAGATCATTTATGAAAATGTTGAACAGTGTGGGGCCCAGTATCAATCCCTGGGGGACCCCACTTGTGACAAACTGTCAGCCTGAGTAGAAACCATTGATCACCACCCTCCGAATGCAACCGGTTAGCCAATTTCCTACCCATCTCACAGACCACCCATCCAAATTGTATCTATCTTGCCAGTTTGTCTAGGAGAAGACTGTGGGAAACAGTGTTGAATGCTTTGCTGAAGTCCAGGTAAACAACATCCACTGCTCTCCCCATGTCGACAGAAAGTGTTACTTTTTTTTAGAAGGTGATCAGGTTAGTCAGGCATGATTTGCCCTTGGTAAGTCTGTGATGGCTTTTCCCAATCACCTGCTTCATTTGGCTTGTGATAGTTTCTAGGAGGACTCATTCCATTACTTTCCCAGGGACTGAAGTAAAACTAATGGGCCTGTTGTTTCCTGGGTCCTCTTTTGGGCCCTACTTGTAGATGGGTATGACATTTGCCCTCTTCCAGTCATCAGGGATATCCCCTGATCTCCATGACAAGATTACAGACAGTGGCCTTGCAACAAATGTCAGCCACTTCTCTTAACACCCTGGGGTGGATTTCACCCTGGCCCATAGATTTATGTGGGTTGAGCCCTTGCAAGATGCTGCAGACTAGCCCTTCCTCCACTACTGGTGGGTTGACACATGTGTTGCCATAGCTACTTGATCTTGTGATCTGGGGTCCAGCTACACTGGTAAAGACAGGCAAAGAAGGTATTGAGAACCTCTGTCTTGTCAGCATTAGTAGTGACTAGTTTCCCTGCCCTGCTTAGTAATGGGCCTATGTCTTCCCTGTGCTTCTGCTTACTGCTCATGTACCTGAAGAACCCTTTCTTGCTGTTCTCTGGCCAATTTCAGTTCCAGCTGAGCCTTAGCCTTCCTGACGGCATCTCTGCATGCCCTAGCAAGGTTCTTGTAGTCCTCGATGGCTATTTGGCCGCCTTTCCATAGCTGGTATGCTTCTTTTTTGCCTTTAAGCACAGTCAAAAGCTCTTTGTTAAGCCAGGGTGGTCTCTTGTTCTGCCTTCTTCCTTTCCCTTTGTAGGGGATGGACTGTTCTTGTGCTTTCAGGAGGCTATTCTTGACTAACTCCCAGCATTCACAAGCTCCTTTGCCCTCCATGGATGCTTCCCATGGAATCCCTCGCAGATGGGCTCTGAGCATCTTCAAGTTAGCTCTTCTAAAATCCAGGGTCTTTGTCCTACTACTGGTCTTCAGCGTGCTCGGCAGGATCTTAAACTCCACAGTGTTGTGATTGCTGTATCCAAGGCTACCATTGGTAGTTATGTTGTCAAGTAAGTCGTCTTGGTTTGTGAGCAGTAAATGGTAGCAATGCGCTGTTCCTAGTCGGCATGTCCAGCATCTGTAGCAGGAAGCAGTCCTCAGTGCATTCCAGGAATCTGATGGATGACTTGTGCACCGCTGTGTTGTTTTACCAACAAATGTCCGGGTAATTGAAGTCACCCATGAGGGCCAGGTTCTGTTGACCTGAGACTTCCTTGAGCAGCCGAAGTAAGGTTTCGTCAGCCTTGTCACCCTGATTGGGAGGTTGGTAACAGATACCTAACATAAGATCCCCCCTTGGTGACGATCCCTCTAATCCTGATTCAAAGGCATTCAATAGAACTTTTGTGGTCTCCATAGCTCACCTCCATACACTCAAATTTCTCTTTTACATAATGTGCAACTCCACCTCCTCTTCTTCCCTTCCTATCTTTCCAAAAGAGTTTGTAGCCATCCATTGTGGTCTTCCAGTCGTGTGAGTTTTCCCCCAAAGTTTCTGTGATTCCTATGACATCACAACTCTCAGACTGGGCACGGAGCTCCAGTTCCTCCTGTTTGTTGCCCAGACTACATGCGTTGGTATACATGCACTTGAGGTGGCTTGACTTGGAGTTCTTTCCTTTGGAGAGGGTTGGGGAGCATTCCTCACTACTCTGGTAGTAGTGGCTCATCCACCCTGTTGCTTATGAATATGCAGCATGTCACAGCTGTGGACCCTACCTCCCAAGTTTGTTAATTTAAAGCACGGTTCGCTGTCAGCCAATTCTCCTGCCTCTTTTAGATAGGTGGATCCCATCTCTCCCCAATAGTCTGTATTCATTGAAGAACATTCCATAATCGTAGAAACCAAAACCCTGGCGATGACACCAGCCACGAAGCCGGGTGTTGATCTTCATGATGCGTCGACTTCTGCCTGCACCCCTATCTCTGACTGGCAAGACAGAGGAGAAGATCACTTGGGCACCTGTCCCTTTCACTTGCACCCCCAGGACTCTCAAGTCCTCCTTGATCTTGCCCAGGTTTTGCTTTACAGTGTCATTGGTGCCCACATGGAAAAGAAGTAGGGGATAGTAGTCTGCACTTTTAACCAGTTGTGGCAGTCTCTCTGTGACATCCCGGATCTTGGCTCCTGGCAAGCAGCAAACTTCCCTTGACTGTTTATCAGGCTGGCAGATGGGTGCCGCCTGATATACAGACTCGAGTGCACTCCCCACTTCCTTTTGCAGCTTTCAGTATGTGCTGTTGGTGCAGTTTCTCCTAGTGAATCTTGCTTATTGGTCTTGTCCACTGCCAAGGCTTCATATCTGTTGCTGGTTGGTACATACGAGGAAGGGGAGTAAAGTGATACCCTGTTCCCATGGGTCACCAGAGATCATGGCGCTTCCTTTTCCAAGGTGCTGTCTGTTCACTGCTGAAGCTCTTTGTCTGGTAGTTCTTGGAGGTGTGCCATGGGGCCCTAGTATTTCTTCTTGCAAAGTCTCAAATAATAGTCTGTCTATTTCTTGTTCCCACTCCCTAATACAGCATAGCCTGCTAACTTCCTCCTGCAGCTCCTCCACCTCCTGCCTGAGTGACTCCACCAGAGCACACCTTGCACAGGTGAAGATTCCACCATTGTCCATTGTGGTGGGTTGACATTGGCTAGCTGCCAGGTACCCACTGAGCTGCTCTCTCACTCCCCCTCCTCAGCGAGACAGGGGGAGAAAATAAGATGAAAAACTCATGGGTCGGGGAAAAAGGCAGTTTAATAAAGAAAAGCAAAGGCCACGCACAGAAGCAAAGCAAACAATAAAAATATTATTCTCCACTTCCTTCCATCAGCAGGTGATGTCCAGCCACTTCCTGTATGCGTAGCAGTTGCTTCGGAAGACAAACACGTTAAAAAAGAATGCTCCCTCCTCCCCCTCCTTTCTCTTAGCTTTTATTGCTGAGCATGATGTCATATGGTATGGAATATCCCTTTGGTCAGCTTGGGTCAGCAACATTTATACATTTGGATTTGTACATTCTCGTTAACTACTATCACCTGTCCCTTAACAGATAGATATTATTTTCCCATTCCATGGGCTTCTGCCACTCCCCTAAATGTCCGTAAGAATAAGCTATGACTTGGGCCCCATCTGTCAAGATGGGCACTCTGGACAGGAGAAGCAGCATGTTTGATTGTTTGACACCAACAACGTCTTGGTTTGGGTCATTGCTACACTCACCTGGTTCCTTGTGAAGCTCACTCTGTCGATTCAGGTAGTTCCTGCTACATTCCTTCCAGCAACATACAACTCACATCACAGGCGATGCTCCAAAATCTCTGCCTTCTGGACAGTCTATTATCTCTTCCAGGATTCCTGAGTGGGTGGGGTTCCCCATTCGAGCCCGTTGCATGATCAACTTAGTCCATGTAGTGTTGGTTTCATGATGTGTAGAGGGGACATTTCCTTTGAACATCCAGTATAGCACAGGCAATCGCAGTGCCAAGAGGAGATATGCTTCTGTACCAACAACTTCTGAAGTGGCTCAAACTCCCTTATATGCTGCTAGCATCTCTTTTTCAGTTGGGGCTTCTGATCCTCGATACCCCTGGCTCCAAAACCCTAGAGGTCGATCTCAGGTTTCTCCTGGTGTTTTCTGCCAGAGGCTCCAGGTGAGACCATGCTCCCCAGCTGCAGTGTAGAGTACATTTTGCATAGCTGTCCTGTGCAGACAGGCCCAAGAGCTACCACACGATCTACCTCTGTTTGATCTGCTCAAAGGCTTGTTGTTGCTCAGGGCCACACACAAAATAGTTCTTCTTTCAGGTCACTTAATAGAGAAGGCTCAGAAGCTGACTGTAACCTGGAATATGCATTCTCCAGAATCCCACAAGGCCTAGGAAAGCTTGCGTTTCCTTCCTGTTAGCTGGTGGAGACATAGTTGCTATCTTATTGCTCACATCCATTGGGATGTGACAATGTCCATCCTGACATTTTATTCCTAAGAACTGGATCTCCTATGGAGGCCCTTAGACCTTGCCGCTTTTTATGGCAAAACCAGTTTCAGAAGAATCTGGATTTTCCCTTCTCAGACATTTCCTCAGCTGTGTTGCCCCATACGATGATGTCATCAATGATGTATTGCAGATAGAATCATAGAATCATAGAATCGTTAAGGTTGGAAAAGACCCTTAAGATCATCGAGTCCAACCGTTAACCTAACACTGCCAAGTCCATCTATACCATGTCCTCGAGCACCACATCTACCCGTTCTTTAAATACCTCCAGGGATGGAGACTCAACCGCTTCCCTGGGCAGCCTGTTCCAATGCTTGATAACCCTCTCAATGAAGAAGTTTTTCCTAATATCTAACCTAAACCTCCCCTGGCGCAGCTTGAGGCCGTTTCCTCTCGTCCTATCGCGTGTTACTTGGGAGAAGAGACCGACCCCCACCTCACTACAACCTCCTGTCAGGTAGTTGTAGAGAGCAATAAGGTCTCCCCTCAGCCTCCTCTTCTCCAGGCTAAACAACCCCAGCTCCCTCAGCTGCTCCTCAAAACACTTGTGCTCCAGACCCTTCGCCAGCTTCGTTGCCCTCCTTTGGACACGCTCCAGCACCTCGATGTCCTTCTTGTAGTGAGGGGCCCAAAAGTGAACACAGTACTCGAGGTGCGGCCTCACCAGTGCCGAGTACAGGGGCACTATCACCTCCCTGGTCCTGCTGGCCACACTATTCCTGATGCAAGCCAGGATGCCATTGGCCCTCTTGGCCACCTGAGCACACTGCTGGCTCATGTTCAGGTGGCTGTCAACCAAGCACCCCCAGGTCCTTTTCTGCCAGGCAGCTCTCCAGCCACTCCTCCCCCAGCCTGTAGCGTTGCCTGGGGTTGTTGTGACCCAAGTGCAGGACCCGGCACTTAGCCTTGTTGAACCTCATACAGTTGGCCCCGGCCCATCGATCCAGCCTGTCCAGGTCCCTCTGCAGGGCCTTCCTACCCTCCAGCAGATCGACACTTCCACCCAACTTGGTGTCATCTGCAAACTTCCTGAGGGTGCACTCGATCCCCTCATCCAGATCATCAATGAAGATGTTGAACAGGACCGGCCCCAGTACTGAGCCCTGGGGAACACCACTTGTGACTGGCCGCCAACTGGATTTGACTCCATTCACCACCACTCTCTGGGCTCGACCGTACAGCCAGTTTTTAACCCAGCGTAGAGTGCACCCATCCAAACCGTGTTCAGGGGCATCATCCTGTTCCAGTGCAGTTTGGATTAGACCATGACAAATGGTAGTACTCTGCTTCCACCCCTGGGGCAGTCGATTCCAGGTGTACTGGACACCCCTCCACCACATGAAAGCAAACTGTGGCCTGCACTCTGCTGCCAAAGGAAACTGAGAAAAACGCATTGGCAATGTCAGTTGTAGCATACCACTTGGCTGCCTTTGACTCCAGATCATATTGGAGCTCTAGCATGTCTGTTACAGCAGCGCTCAGCAGCGGCGTGACATCGTTCAGGCCCCGATAGTCTACTGTTAGTCTCCACTCTCCATTAGACTTTTGCACTGGCCATATTGTACTATTAAAGGGTGAGCAAGTCTTGCTGATCACTCCTTGGCTCTCCAATTGATGAATCAGCTCATGGATGGGAGCCAGGGAGTCTTGGTTGGTGCGATATTGCCACCGGTGTACCGTCACAGTAGGAATCAGCACCTACTGTTTTTCAACTCGCAGCAATCCCACAACAAAGGGATCTTTCGAGAGGCCAGGCAGGGTAGATAGATAGCTGGCTGGTCTTCTCTGTGTTCATGGTGGCTACACCAAAAGCCCATCAGTACCCCTTTGGGTCCTAGAAGTACCCTCTCCTGAGGTAGCCTATGCCAAGGATACAAGGGGCCTCCAGGCCGGTCACAATGAGGTGCTTCTGCAACTTGTCCCCTGTTAAGCTCACCTCAGCCACCAATACAGACAGTTCTTGGCATCCCCCTCTCACTCCAGAAATCCAGATGGGTTCTGTGCCCCTATATCCCAATGGCACCAGCGTATACTGTGCACCAGTGTCTACCAAAGCCTTATGCTTCTGTGGGTCTGATGTGCCAAGCCTTTGAATCCACACAGTCCAGTACACCCAGTCATCCCTTTCTTCCTCCTGGCTAAAGGCATGAAACGTCTATTCCTGTTCCTGGTTGGAGTATTCACTGTCTGACCCTTTCAGGGCCAGACCAGAAGTCCCCTCACCAGGATCAAAGGAGGTGATCTCAGTCCTTCTTCTATGTCTGGGAGATCGCTGATTGCCGCCTTGTGCCTCTACAGCAACTAAGCTGACAGACTTCTTGGGTGGCCCCTTCTTAGCAGCTGTCTTCCCTCTCAGTTCGTGTACACAGGGTTCCAGCTTAAAGGTGGGTTCACCATCCCACTTCCTCATGCCCTCCCCCTGGTCATGCAGGAAGAACCAGAGTGTGCCACACGGCATGCGCTTGGGGTTCCCTTTCCCTCTGAATGGGGCAGGAGGGGACTGACACCATGGGGCGCCTCTGACAGCCAAGATGCTGGCCCTCGAGGACAAGGAGGGAGAGAGATTTTCTTTAAAGTTTTGGAGCCAGGAGGATGCTCTCTCCACAGCTGGTGTATCCGTATGGGGGCCAATACATCGTTGCCAAACTGTTAGAATATGACACTGGGGCATTTTGGACCATCTTACTCCACATGGCCCATGTGCACAGGATGTCTTCTGGATCTTTGGAGACCTCATTGTTGTTTAGAACACTGTAGATGACTTTCAGCACTGCTAATTCTCTCAGGTATTGGATGCCTTCCTCAGCAGTAGTCCACTTGCCTTGGTAGTTCGCAAGATCTTCCTTCAACGGATACCTTGCCCTCACACTTTAGAGGAGCCAGAGACTGCAAATTGCTGCCTCTGCCAATTCCTCTCTCAATTCCCTGGTTTCTAGCAAGGGATCTCAGCTGTTGGGCTTCCTTACCTTCCAATTGCTGACTGTTGGCCCCATTATCCCAGCATCAGTGCAGCCAGGCAGCAATCCACTCACCTGGCTGGCGGCTGTAATCTTTCCACGTGTCTCAAAGTTCTCTCAAGGTCAGGGACTGGGCAGTTTCTGCCTCCTGTCTGATTTCTCTCACTTCCTCCTTCCATTTCCTTCCCCATTCCTCCATTCAAGCTCGAAGGACCGGCTTCCTGATCAAACCCTTCCTCCTCCTCCCTTACTAATCAATGATATGGACCTGTTGACCTCCTTGTCCACTGTTTCTTTTTCACTACTGGGGCAATTACTGTAGTTGTTGTTGTTTGGGTCCCTATCTCAATCATGGTGTCCTCGTATGAGGTTCCGGTCCCTGCCTCAAGTATCACGTTCTTAGATATAGTTTGTATCCCAACTTCAATCATGGCATTCTCAGAGGTGGTTTGGGTACCTGTCTTAATCACAGTCCTCTGATGGTGCTGAATTGTGGATCAGTAGGTACAGGCCAAGTCCCAGTACAGTGCTAGAAGCTGCTGGTTTTCATTGGGGTAGGCAAGGCACCCTCCTTTCAGGTGGCATGTCAGGGTACCAGGGCTACTTGCCTGTTCAGGTGTAAAATCCCAGGCTATGGGAGGTGATAAAACCACCCAAATAAATCCCAGTTAGGAAGAGGGACATGTATTGCCTCATCCTCTCCATAGGACAGCTCACCCAGCACAGTAAGGGCATTGTCCTGCTGACGCGGTTTAACCCCAGCCAGCAACTAAGCACCACACAGCCGCTCGCTCACTCCCTCCACCCCAGTGGGATGGGGGAGAGAATTGGAAGGGTGAAAGTCAGAAAACTCGTGGGTTGAGATAAGAACACTTTAATAATTGAAGTAAAATGAAATAGAATAGTAGTAGTAGTAATAATAATAATATAAAAATAATACAATAATAATATACAAAGCAAGTGATACACTGTGGAATTGCTCACCACCCGCTGACCAATGCCCAGCACGTCCCCGAGCAGCGATCGCTGCCCCCTGGCCAACTCCCCCAGTTTATATACTGAGCATGACGTCATACGGTATGGAATAGCCCTTTGGCCAGTCTGGGTCAGCTGTCCTGGCTGTGCCCCTTCCCAGCTTCTTGTGCATTGGGCAGAGCATGGGAAGCTGAAAAGTCCTTGACTAGTATAAACACTACTTAGCAACAACTAAAACATCAGTGTATTATCAACATTATTCTCATCCTAAATCCAAAACACAGCACTATACCAGCTACTAGGAAGAAAAATCAATGCTATCCAAGCTGAAACCAGGACAGTATCCACCCCTTATTCCATACCATCTACGTCATGCCCAGGTCTTACACTTTCCAATACATTCCAATTCCAATACACCACCACTTTTCCAGTCTTTTGAGATAGACAGATATACACACACACACATAGATATAATTTCCTTAGTCTATAGGCTATGCCTCTAAAACGTTTATTGAGTTCATTTAGCCCATGACTTGGGCTTCATCTGTCATAACAGTCTTTCAGGGCAGGAGAGATGATGTGTGGTGTTGGACTGTTGCATGCTGAAGCCAGTTCTGGTCCCATCACCTCTGCACTTGGCTCGGTTCCCTCAAAGTTCATTCTTCATTAATTTGGGTGATTCTTACTGTTGATATGGCACATAGTAATCATTGAAGCGATGACATCCAGTATTATATAGCAATTATCATCATACAATTCAGTTCACAGGCTATTTTCACCCAAAATCAAATCCCCCTGAGGTACACATCGGACTTCCCCATCCTCCCGCATCACCCACCAAGTGCACCCTGGTCCTTGAGCAAAAGCAATCCCACAAATGGGTTTACCTCTGCCTGAGGCGGGAGTAACCCAGACTGTCTTCCCCATCATATTTTTTAGGTGCACTACAGGGATTTTATCCCCCTCGACAGTACGTAAAGGTCTTGATTGGGCAGGGCCAGGTGGATTGGCAGATCCCCTACTGTTGACTAACCAGGTGGCCTTTGCTAAATGTGTATCCCAATGTTTGAACGTCCCACCACCCATTGCTTTCAGTGTAGTCTTTAACAGTCCATTGTATCGTTTGATTTTCCCGGAGGCTGGTGCGTGATAGGGGATGTGATATACCCACTCAATGCCATGCTCTTTGGCCCAGGTGCCTATGAGGTTGTTTCGGAAATGAGTCCCGTTGTCTGACTCAGTTCTTTCTGGGGTGCCATGTCGCCATAGGACTTGCTTTTCAAGGCCCAGGATAGTGTTCCGGGCGGTGGCATGGGGCACAGGATATGTTTCCAGCCATCCAGTGGTTGCTTCCACCATTGTAAGCACATGGCGCTTGCCTTGGCGGGTTTGTGGGAGTGTGATATAATCAATCTGCCAGGCCTCCCCATATTTATGGGGATTTCAGCCACCATCCTCCATACCAGAGAGGCTTGAACTGCGTGGCTTGCTTGATTGCAGCACATGTTTCACATTCATGGATAACCTGTGCAATAGTGTCCGTGGTCAAGTCCGCCCCTCGATCACGAGCCCATCTATATGTTGCATCTCTTCCTTGATGGCCTGAGGTGTCCTGGGCCCACTGAGCTAGAAATAATTCACCCTTATGTTGCCAGTCCAGATCCACCTTAGCAGCCTGATCCACCTGCTGGTTGTTTTGATGTTCTTCAGTGGCCTGACTCTTGGGTACGCGAGCATCTACGTGATGTACTTTTACAACCAGGTTCTCTATCCGGGCAGCAATATCTTGCCACAATGCGGCAGCCCAGATGGGTTTGCCTCTGTGTTGCCAGTTGCTCTGCTTCCATTGCTGTAACCACCCCCACAGGGCATTTGCCACCATCCATGAGTCAGTACAGAGATAGAGCATTGGCCACTTTTCTCATTCAGCAATATCTAAAGCCAGCTGGATGGCTTTCACCTCTGCAAACTGACTCCATTCACCTTCTCCTTCAGCAGTTTCTGCAACTCGTCGTACAGGACTCCATACAGCAGCTTTCCACCTCCGATGCTTCCCCACAAGATGACAGGACCCATCAGTGAACAGGGCATGTTGCTTCTCACTTTCTGGCAGTTTATTATACAGTGGGGCCTCCTCCTCTGGCGAGATTCCGAAATCTTTGCCTTCTGGACGGTTCATGATCACTTCCAAGATTCCTGGGCGAATGGGGTTTCCTGTTCGACCCGTTGTGTGATCAGTGTGACCCACTTACTCCACGTAGCATCAGTTGCATGATGTGTAGAGGGGATCCTCCCTTTGAACATCCAGCCCAGCACCGGCAGTCGGGGTGCCAGGAGGAGCTGTGCTTCAGTACCAACCACTTCCGAAGCGGCTCGAACCCCTTCATATGCTGCCGATATCTCTTTTTCAGTTGGAGTATAGCCAGCCTCGGATCCTCTGTATCCCTGACTCCAAAACCCTAGGGGTTGACCTCGAGTCTCCCCTGGTGCTTTCTGCCAGAGGCTCCAGGTAGGGCCGTTGGGACTTTTAAAAGGTGAGCGAGTCTTGCTGATCGCTCCTTGGCTCTCCAGTCGACGAATCAACTTATGGATGGGAATCAGGGAGTCTCAGTTGGTGCGATATTGCCGCCGGTGCACCGTTGTGGCAGCGATTGGCACCTGTTGCCCTTCACCCCTCAGCAACCCCACAACAGAAGGGTCCTTTGAGAGACCAGGCAGGGTAGACAGCTGTTTAATTTCCTATGTCTCCAGGGCAGCTATACCAAAAGCCCACCAGTACCCTTTTGGGTCCTTGAAATACCCTCTCCTGAGGTAGTCTATGCCAAGGATGCACGGAGCCTCTGGGCCAGTCACAATGGGGCGCTTCTGCCACTCATTCCCAGTTAAGCTCACTTCAGCCTCCAATACAGTCGGCTCTTGGGATCCCCCTCTCACTCCAGAAATACAGATGGGTTCTGCCCCTTTATAGCTTGATGGCATTAGGTTACACTGTGCACCAGTGTCTACTAAAGGCTTATACTCCTGTGGGTCTGATGTGCCTGTTACATACAAGGATTTAATTATTTTATAGTAACCACAGCTTTACAGCAGCCATACCCATAGTCTTCATGTGGTACTGTTGTTTTTCTCTCAGCAGCTAAGTATATTCTTATATATATATAGTATATAGTATTTTTCTATATTCTGCAAGAGCATGTTACAGAATTCATAACTCAGTGTGTCTGATAACAGAGGCTTGCCTTAAGCTTGTCTGTACATAGATTAGTAAGCTTGCACTAAAGGATCATTTCAGTCCTGTTCAGGTCCATTTTGCCCAAATTGTCTCAGGAGATAACTATAACATGCCTTAACTGCTCTTGACCTTTATGTCACTTAGAGATGTTTTAGTCATATTTCCCAATTTCAGTCTTCTCATAGTTGTTGTTCTGGTTTGGTTTATGTTTTTGCTTATTTACATAGCTAGAAATGGACATTGAGAATCTGGAGACACAAAATCTTTTCTCCTGACTCTGCCACTGACTCATTGTGTGATCTTGGTCATGTAATTCAGTGAAATGGGAATAATACGAGTAATAGATAAGTGGTAACTTTCTTAAGGTTCAGTTCAGTACCTGTGAATAACCATGAAAAACTGTTGTTTAACAAGGGACTTCTTGTAGAATCTTCAAAAATCATAGAATCATAGAATCATAGAATACCAGGTTGGAAGGGACCTCAGGGATCATCTGGTCCAACCTTTCTAGGCAAGAGCACAGTTTAGACGAGATGCCCCAGCACCACCTCCAGCTGAGTCTTAAACATGTTCAGCGTAGTGGAGTCAACCACTTCCCTGGGGAGATTATTGACTGTTCTCATTGTGAAAAATTTACCTCTCGTGTCCAATCGGAATCTCCCTGGGAGTAACTTGTACCCGTTAGTTACCCCTTGTCCTCGCCATGTGACTCCTTGTAAAAAGGGAGTCTCCATCTTCTTTGTAGCTCCCCTTTAAGTACTGGTACATGGTGATGAGATCACCTCTAAGCCTCCTTTTCTCAAGGCTGAACAAGCCCAGTTCTCTCAGCCTATCCTCATATGGCAGGCTTCCCAGACCCTTGATCATCTTGGTGGCCCTTCTCTGGTCCCCCTCCAGCCTGTCCACATCTTTTTTGTATAACGGGGACCAGAACTGTACACAGTATTCCAGGTGTGGCCTGACAAGTGCCGAGTAGAGTGGGATAATGACTTCTTTATCTCTGCTGGTGATGCCCTTTTTGATGCAACCCAGCATCCTATTGGCCTTCTTGGCCGCAGCAGCACACTGCTCACTCATATTGAGCTTCCTGTCCACCAGGACCCCCAGGTCCCTTTCCACAGAGCTGCTCCCCAGCCAGGTGGATCCCAGTCTGAGCTGCACTCCTGGATTATGTTTTCCCAGGTGCAAGACCTTACACTTGTCCTTGTTAAACTTCATAAGGTTCACGTCAGCTCACTCTTCCAGCCTATCCAGATCTTCCTGCAGGGTGGCTCTCCCTTCCAGAGTGTCTACTTCCCCACTCAGTTTGGTGTCATCTGCAAACTTCATCAGGCTACACTTGATCCCGTTATCCAGATCACTTATAAAGATATTGAATAGCGTTGGGCCCAATATCAGTCCCTGGGGGACCCCACTTGTGACGGGTTGCCAGTTTGAAAAAGAGCTATTTACCACCACCCTTTGAGTGCGGCCCGCCAGCCAATTCCTCACCCACTGCGCAGACCACTTGTCCAGGCCATAACGCATCAATTTCTCCAGGAGGAGGCCGTGGGGAACCATATCGAAAGCCTTGGAGAAGTCCAGGTAGACAATATGTCCACCGCTCGCCCCATGTCAACCGAGCAGGTCACTTTATCATAGAAGTCTCCCCTGGTGCTTTCTGCCAGAGGTTCCAGGTAGGGCCATTCTCCCCAGCTGCAGTGTAGAGCACATTTTGTACATCTTGTCCTGCCCGGACTGGCCCAAGGGCTACTGCATGAACTCTCTCCTGTTTAATTTGTTCAAAGGCTTGTTGTTGCTCAGGGCCCCATTTGAAATCGTTCTTCTTCTGGGTCACTTGATAGAGAGGGCTTACCATCAGACTGTAATTTGGAATATGCATTCTCCAAAAGCCCCCAATGCCCACAAAAGCCTGTGTTTCCTTCTTGGTGGTTGGTGGAGACATGGCTGTTATTTTGTTGATTACATCCATTGGGATCTGACGATGTCCATCTTGCCATTTTATTCCTAAAAACTGGATCTCCTGTGCAGGTCCCTTGACCTTACTTTGTTTTATGGCAAAGCCAGCCTCCAGAAGGATTTGGACTATTTTCTTCCCTTTCTCAAAAACTTCTTCTGCTGTGTTGCCCCGTACAATGATGTCATCAATGTATTGCAGGTGTTCTGGAGCCCCACCCTGTTCCAATGCAGTCTGGATCAGTCCATGGCAAATGGTGGGGCTGTGTTTCCACCCCTGGGGCAGTCGGTTCCAGGTGTACTGGACGCCTCTCCAAGGGAAAGCAAACTGTGGCCTGCACTCTGCTGCCAAAGGGATTGAGAAAAACGCATTAGCGATGTCACTGGTGGCATACCACTTGGCTGCCTTTGACTCCAATTCATATTGAAGTTCTAGCATGTCCGGCATGGCAGCGCTCAGCAGCAGCGTGACTTCATTCAGGCCCCGATAGTCTACTGTTAGCCTCCACTCTCCATTAGACTTTTGAACTGGCCATATGGGACTGTTAAAGGGTGAGCGAGTCTTGCTGATCACTCCTTGGCTCTCCAGTCGACAAATCAGCTTGTGGATGGGAATCAGGGAGTCTCAGTTGGTGCGACATCATTGCCACTGGTGCACCGTTGTGGTAGCGATTGGCACTTGTAACTACTATAGCTATAGCACACTCAGTTCAAATCTTCCGTTGTTTTGAGCCCCACGTTGGGCGCCCAGTCATGTACTGTATGCTTGTGGGGCACCTGGCACTAAATCATTCGTTGACAGCTTCTGGGTCAGTGTTTCGTATGTATCAGAGCAGCTCCCTAGCTACAATCTATTGAGAGTCGGCCCTTGACAAAAGCTTTTGTAAACGGAAGCCATTAAATGTGTTTTGTGCTTGTGTTAGGCAGAGAAATGTTTTTTTTATTTCCTTTCCTGCTATGTGATATAGTCCCAAAATAAATTAAAGGGAAAGACTCAGCATATTAGACTCCATTATTTCTTAAGCTGTAAAAGAATTTAACAGTGCTACTTGATATTTAATTCATTTTTCTGCAGTTTCTCTGACCCTGTCTTCAGCTCTTAGGGACTTTACCTTTTTCTTCCCTCCACTGTATGGCTAAGAAAAAGGTTGTAATGCATGAGCATGATCCATCATTCCAGGAGCTCCTTTGGTTCTTTAATTTGCAAACTTTCAAATTTGATATCAGGCATATTGTTCATTATGAACCGTCACCCGACACTACAGGGACAGACAGGTTCTTTTGGGGATCCTTGGCAGAATGATGATGGCACTAAGTTGTAGTTACAATTAAAGCTTTATTTTCTTAACAGAACTTTTATGATTAGCATAGCATAGAATTTATGATCAGAATAGCATAGGATTTCTATAAGCAGAATCAGTGTAGCACAGTTTTATAAGTAGCATAGCACAGAATTTTATAGCACAGCTTAGCTTATGGTTTCTAATCACCTGGACCTTCTGCAGATCAGGTCAAACCTTAATACTTGGCTTGCCGTATCGATATAACAATCATAATCTAGACTCGAAAACACATAAAAGAATACGAGTCACTCAGTCCTCAGAGGAAGCAGACGACGGTGGAGGCGTCCCTGGCCACCAGGGGATCATGGATTTTGCTGTCCAGCAGCAGTTCCTGTCCAAGTCCCACTTAGGACCTGTAACTGCTTGATTTAAAGGTGCTGATCTATTTTCCCTGATGACCAATAATAGAACCCGAGGGAACGGCAGGAAGATATGCCAGGGGAGGTTTAGGTTGGACATTAGGAAAAGGTTCTTCACCCAGAGGGTGGTGGAGCACTGGAACAAGCTCCCCCGGGAGGTAGTCACGGCGCCAAGCCTGACAATATTCAGGAAGCATTTGGACAACGCCCTCAGACATATGGTGTGAATTTTGGGGTTGTCCTATGCAGGGACAGGAGTTGGACTCGATGATCCTTGTGGGTCCCTTCCAACTCAGGACATTCTATTATTCTATGATTTTATAGACAGTGCTCTCTGTGCTGCTACACTTCCCTGTTCTGTGATGGGGTCTTCACAACCTTGTTGGCTGGGTGCCTGGGACCTTCAAGGCCGATAAGGAGGGGAGTAATCAGCCTGGCGCCCAGGAATCTTGAGGCCAGTAGGGAGGGGAAGAGGAAATCTGTCTGGTGTGCAGGACCTTCAGGGCCTGATGAGGAGGGGAAAAGGAACTGATACATGATCAGCTGTGTGACAGAGAATGGCCGTTTGCCCTATAAAATGGCATTAGTTATGCTAACCATATTACCAGGGGTCAGGAGCAGGGGGTCCTGGTCACAGTGAACCCAATAGGTATCTTCAGATATAAAATGAGGTACTCAGAATGCATGCTGAATAACAGCTTTTCTGAGATGGCACCAGGTCTTTCCATAAGCACCAGGTCTTTGCCTCATTATTTTTTTGTAAGTAAGTGCAAAATAAAAGAAAGCAAAACAATGCTCTTGGAAGAGAAGTGCCATCTAACCTAAACCTCCCCTGGTGTAGCTTGAGGCCGTTTCCTCTTGTCCTATCACTTGTTACTTGGGAGAAGAGACCGACCCCCACCTCACTACAACCTCCTGTCAGGTAGTTGTAGAGAGCAATAAGGTCTCCCCTCAGCCTCCTCTTCTCCAAACTAAACAACCCCAGCTCCCTCAGCCGCTCCTCAAAACACTTGTGCTCTAGACCCTTCACCAGCTTCATTGCCCTTCTTTGGACACTCTCCAGCACCTCAATGTCCTTCTTGTAGTGAGGGGCCCAAAAGTGAACACAGTACTCGAGGTGCGGCCTCACCAGTGCCGAGTACAGGGGCACTATCACCTCCCTGGTCCTGCTGGCCACACTATTCCTGATACAGGCCAGGATGCCATTGGCCCTCTTGGCCACCTGAGCACACTGCTGGCTCATGTTCAGGCGGCTGTCAACCAACACCCCCAGGTCCTTTTCCGCCAGGCAGCTCTCCAGCCACTCCTCCCCAAGCCTGTAGCGTTGCCTGGGGTTGTTGTGACCCAAGTGCAGGACCCGGCACTTAGCATTGTTGAACCTCATACAGTTGGCCTCGGCCCATCGATCCAGCCTGCCCAGATCCCTCTGCAGGGCCTTCCTACCCTCCAGCAGATCAACGCTTCCACCCAACTTGGTGTCATCTGCAATCTTCCTGAGGGTGCACTCAATCCCCTCGTCCAGATCATCAATGAAGATGTTGAACAGAACTGGCACCAGTATTGAGCCCTGGGGAACACCACTCGTGACCGGCCGCCAACTGGATTTGACTCCATTCACCACCACTCTCTGGGCTCGGCCATTCAGCCAGTTTTTTACCCAGCGGAGAGTGCACACGTCCAAGCCACGAGCAGTCAGTTTCTCCAGGAGAATGCTGTGGGAGACAGTGTCAAAGGCCTTACTAAAGTCCAGGTAGAGAACATCCACAGCCTTCCCCTCATCCACTAAGCGGGTCACCTTGTCATAGAAGGAGATCAGGTTAGTCAAGCAGGACCTGCCTTTCATAAACCCATGCTGACTGGGCCTGATCCCCTGGTTGTCCCGCACGTGCCGCATAATGGCACTCGAGATGATTTGTTCCATGACCTTCCCTGGCACCGAGGTCAGGCTGACAGGCCTGTAGTTCCCTGGATCCTCCTTCCAACCCTTCTTGTAGATGGGAGTCACATTAGCTAACTTCCAGTCAGCAAGTTATTGCTTAAATAGAATGCTATCTATAAGCCAGCAAAACAAACTGCTAGCAAACTCTGAGTGGTTATGTGTATCAGAAATTTTTAAACTAAAAACTTCATAGTGCAGTGTTTCTTATTAATCAGTAAATGATGGTTTTATATAACATTAAGGTTAAATGTGGCTTAACCGTCAGCAGCACTCAGTCAGCAAGGAGCACAGCGACGACAAGGGTAAGTCCTGTGGCTCAGCGCTAGATTGGGGCAGGCGAGGGGGTTCTCGGAGCCCGGGAAACCCAAGAGCGAGCAGAGGGACCCATCAGGAGCCGGCAGCTCTCGCGAGGCTGACGCACAGCTGACACGGCGTGGGCGTTGCCAGGAGCAACGGGGAGATTTAAATCGCCCTTAGGGAGCGTGAGTGACCTGGAGTGCAGCGACCAGGACAGACAAACAGGGCGTGGTGCATCAGAAGGGCATGGCGTGGCAGTTTGCGCGGCAGTTCACGTAGGCAGGGCTCTGCAACCCTCTTGTAGGTCTACAGCTCAGGGAAGTGCTTTAGTCCTCTGGCAAAATGGTGGGCACTTGCCTCAGGGCCAAAACCACTGTTCCTACAGAGAAAGCCCCTGAGACATCTGACGCATCCACCTAGATGGATCTGGTAAGAAAGGAAACATCAGTACAGGCAGTAGGTTGCAGCAAGTGCCCAAACCCTTCTCCTGATGAAGAGGCAAGTACATGCATAAGGTGCGCACAGGTCAATGATCTGTTACGTCAGGTGGCTGAACTGCAGGAAACAGTTAAAAGGCTGCACAGTATTAGAGGAGCCAAGACAGAGATAGACAGGTGGCTTCAGAGTCATGTTCCTGTGGTGGACACCACTGAGAATGAGGGACCTTGGACCCTGGTGACTCACAAAAGCAGGACTCCACATCAACCTGCACCTTCCACCATCAAAATCAAAAACAGATATGAAGCCTTAACAGCTGAGGACACCCATGAGCAAGGTCTGCAAAGCCCCCTGCAAGGGGAAACTGTACCAGCAACACACAGTGGACACCGTAAAAAGAAACGACGAGTAGTCATAGTGGGTGACTCTCTGTTGAAGGGTACTGAGGCACCCATCTGCCAACCTGACAGGGAGTCACGAGAGGTATGCTGCCTTCCAGGAGCTAAGGTTTGAGACGTGGCCGAGAGGGTGCCACAACTCATCAAGAAAACGGACTACTATCCGTTGTTACTATTTCATGTAGGCATGAACGACACTGAAAGCCGAAACCTGGGTAAAATCAAGGAAGACTTTCAAGCCCTGGGGGTGCAAGTGAAAAACATTGGTGCCCAGGTTATCTTTTCCTCCATCTTGCCAGTTCAAGGGAAGGGGGTAGCCAGAAATAGGCGCATAATGCATATCAACTCCTGGCTACGTGGCTGGTGCAGTCGTGAGGGTTTTGGCTTTTACGACAATGAGTCATTCTTCAATGACTATAACATGCTAGGGAGGGATGGAATCCACCTGTCTAGGAGGGGCAAGGGAATCTTCAGCAACAGGCTGGCTAACTTGGTGAGGCGGGCTTTAAACTGAAGGACTTGGGGGGTGGGGTCCAAAACAGAAATGTGCATGCCATCACATCCAACTGGGGAGTAAGTCAGGCCAACCAGAGCGGCCACAAATGTTCCTTAGCTGTCTCCCAAGATGTGTACGAGAGGAGCAACCACTTCAAGTGTATGTATAGAGATGCACACAGTCTGGGAAGCAAACAGGAGGAACTGGAGCTCCGTGCCCAGTCAGAAGGTTATGATATCATAGGAGTAACTGAGACATGGTGGGACAACTCACACGACTGGGGAATCGCGATGGACGGTTATAGGCTGTTTCGCAAAGACAGGCAGGGAAGGAGGAGTTACATTCTATATTAAGGAGTTACAGGTGGAGGAGTTACATTCTATATTAAGGAAAACCTCAAATGTATCGAAGTCAACTATGGTGATTGTGAGTGGTCTATTGAATGCCTCTGGGTTAAAATCAGAGGGGTCGTCTCCAAGCAGAACCTTACAGTGGGCATCTGCTACCGACCTCCAAACCACGATGATAAAGCCGATGAAGCAATATTTGGGACACTAAGGCAAGCTTCTGGTCAACAGAACCTGGTTCTCATGGGTGACTTCAACTACCCAGACATTTGCTGGAAGAACAATACAGCAGCTCGCATGTCATCCATCAAGTTCCTGGAATGCATAGAGGACTGTTTCCTCTTACAAATGTTAGATGTGCCAACCAGGAAGGAGGCACTGCTGAACCTGCTATTCACAAACCAAGAAAACCTGCTTTGTAATATCTCGGTCAGTAACAACCTTGGCTGCAGTGATCACAATATTGTGGAGTTCGGGATCCGTCTGAGCATGCTGAAGGTTAGCACCAAGACAAGGGTTCTAGATTTTAGAAGAGCAAACTTCAGCTCGCTCAGAGCTCAGTTGGGAGGGATTCCGTGGGAAGCTTCCATGGAGGATAAAGGAGCCAGCGAGTGCTGGGAGTTCTTCAGGAATGCTCTCTTGGAAGCACAAAACCAGTTTATTCCCTATAAAAGAAAGGGAAGGAAGCGGAGCAAGAGGCCCCCTTGGCTCAACCACGAGCTCCTGGGTCTGCTTAAAACCAAAGGAGATGCATACCAGAGATGGAGAAGTGGAAGATTAGCCACTGAGAACTACAAGGGCATTGCCAGAGTGTGCAGAGATGCAGTTAGAAAAGCAAAAGCTCAGCTTGAACTGGAACTGGCCAGAGACGTCAAAAATAACAAGAAAGGGTTCTTCAGGTATGTAATTTGCAAGCGGAAACAGAAGGAAAACATAGGCCCACTGTTAAACAGTAGAGGTGAATCAGTCACCAACAATGCGGAAAAGGCAGAGGTTCTCAACACTTCCTTCACCTCTGTCTTTACCAACACTGTTGGGTCCCAGGCGTTGGGAATGAAAATCCAGGAGGATCCAAACATAGACCCACTATCAGTGAAGGAGGAGTTAGTATGTGAATTATTACAGGAGCTTGACCCCTACAAATCGATGGGCCCTGATGCTATCCACCCAAGGGTGTTGAGAGAGCTGGCTGATGTCATTGCGGGGCCACTCTCCATAATCTTCGAGAAGTCGTGGAGATCGGGGGATGTCCCAGAGGACTGGGGGAAGGTGAATGTTACCCCTATCTACAAGAAAGGATCAAGGGAGGATCCGGGTAATTATAGGCCCATCAGTCTTTCTTCAGTCCCTGGGAAAGTTATGGAACAGATCCTCCTGGGGGCCATCACGAGTCAAATGAAGCACGTGATTGGGAAAAGCCAACACGGCTTCACCAAGGGCAGATCGTGCCTGACAAATCTGGTGGCCTTCTATGATAAAGTGACCTGCTCGGTTGACATGGGGCGAGCGGTGGACATATTGTCTACCTGGACTTCTCCAAGGCTTTCGATATGGTTCCCCACGGCCTCCTCCTGGAGAAATTGATGCGTTATGGCCTGGACAAGTGGTCTGCGCAGTGGGTGAGGAATTGGCTGGCGGGCCGCACTCAAAGGGTGGTGGTAAATAGCTCTTTTTCAAACTGGCAACCCGTCACAAGTGGGGTCCCCCAGGGACTGATATTGGGCCCAACGCTATTCAATATCTTTATAAGTGATCTGGATAACGGGATCAAGTGTAGCCTGATGAAGTTTGCAGATGACACCAAACTGAGTGGGGAAGTAGACACTCTGGAAGGGAGAGCCACCCTGCAGGAAGATCTGGATAGGCTGGAAGAGTGAGCTGACGTGAACCTTATGAAGTTTAACAAGGACAAGTGTAAGGTCTTGCACCTGGGAAAACATAATCCAGGAGTGCAGCTCAGACTGGGATCCACCTGGCTGGGGAGCAGCTCTGTGGAAAGGGACCTGGGGGTCCTGGTGGACAGGAAGCTCAATATGAGTGAGCAGTGTGCTGCTGCGGCCAAGAAGGCCAATAGGATGCTGGGTTGCATCAAAAAGGGCATCACCAGCAGAGATAAAGAAGTCATTATCCCACTCTACTCGGCACTTGTCAGGCCACACCTGGAATACTGTGTACAGTTCTGGTCCCCGTTATACAAAAAAGATGTGGACAGGCTGGAGGGGGACCAGAGAAGGGCCACCAAGATGATCAAGGGTCTGGGAAGCCTGCCATATGAGGATAGGCTGAGAGAACTGGGCTTGTTCAGCCTTGAGAAAAGGAGGCTTAGAGGTGATCTCATCACCATGTACCAGTACTTAAAGGGGAGCTACAAAGAAGATGGAGACTCCCTTTTTACAAGGAGTCACATGGCGAGGACAAGGGGTAACTAACGGGTACAAGTTACTCCCAGGGAGATTCCGATTGGACACGAGAGGTAAATTTTTCACAATGAGAACAGTCAATAATCTCCCCAGGGAAGTGGTTGACTCCGCTACGCTGAACATGTTTAAGACTCAGCTGGAGGTGGTGCTGGGGCATCTCGTCTAAACTGTGCTCTTGCCTAGAAAGGTTGGACCAGATGATCCCTGAGGTCCCTTCCAACCTGGTATTCTATGATTCTATGATTCTATGATTTTTGAAGATTCTACAAGAAGTCCCTTGTTAAACAACAGTTTTTCATGGTTATTCACAGGTACTGAACTGAACCTTAAGAAAGTTACCACTTATCTATTACTCGTATTATTCCCATTTCACTGAATTACATGACCAAGATCACACAATGAGTCAGTGGCAGAGTCAGGAGAAAAGATTTTGTGTCTCCAGATTCTCAATGTCCATTTCTAGCTATGTAAATAAGCAAAAACATAAACCAAACCAGAACAACAACTATGAGAAGACTGAAATTGGGAAATATGACTAAAACATCTCTAAGTGACATAAAGGTCAAGAGCAGTTAAGGCATGTTATAGTTATCTCCTGAGACAATTTGGGCAAAATGGACCTGAACAGGACTGAAATGATCCTTTAGTGCAAGCTTACTAATCTATGTACAGACAAGCTTAAGGCAAGCCTCTGTTATCAGACACACTGAGTTATGAATTCTGTAACATGCTCTTGCAGAATATAGAAAAATACTATATACTATATATATATAAGAATATACTTAGCTGCTGAGAGAAAAACAACAGTACCACATGAAGACTATGGGTATGGCTGCTGTAAAGCTGTGGTTACTATAAAATAATTAAATCCTTGTATGTAACAGGCACATCAGACCCACAGGAGTATAAGCCTTTAGTAGACACTGGTGCACAGTGTAACCTAATGCCATCAAGCTATAAAGGGGCAGAACCCATCTGTATTTCTGGAGTGAGAGGGGGATCCCAAGAGCCGACTGTATTGGAGGCTGAAGTGAGCTTAACTGGGAATGAGTGGCAGAAGCGCCCCATTGTGACTGGCCCAGAGGCTCCGTGCATCCTTGGCATAGACTACCTCAGGAGAGGGTATTTCAAGGACCCAAAAGGGTACTGGTGGGCTTTTGGTATAGCTGCCCTGGAGACATAGGAAATTAAACAGCTGTCTACCCTGCCTGGTCTCTCAAAGGACCCTTCTGTTGTGGGGTTGCTGAGGGGTGAAGGGCAACAGGTGCCAATCGCTGCCACAACGGTGCACCGGCGGCAATATCGCACCAACTGAGACTCCCTGATTCCCATCCATAAGTTGATTCGTCGACTGGAGAGCCAAGGAGCGATCAGCAAGACTCGCTCACCTTTTAAAAGTCCCAACGGCCCTACCTGGAGCCTCTGGCAGAAAGCACCAGGGGAGACTCGAGGTCAACCCCTAGGGTTTTGGAGTCAGGGATACAGAGGATCCGAGGCTGGCTATACTCCAACTGAAAAAGAGATATCGGCAGCATATGAAGGGGTTCGAGCCGCTTCGGAAGTGGTTGGTACTGAAGCACAGCTCCTCCTGGCACCCCGACTGCCGGTGCTGGGCTGGATGTTCAAAGGGAGGATCCCCTCTACACATCATGCAACTGATGCTACGTGGAGTAAGTGGGTCACACTGATCACACAACGGGTCGAACAGGAAACCCCATTCGCCCAGGAATCTTGGAAGTGATCATGAACCGTCCAGAAGGCAAAGATTTCGGAATCTCGCCAGAGGAGGAGGCCCCACTGTATAATAAACTGCCAGAAAGTGAGAAGCAACATGCCCTGTTCACTGATGGGTCCTGTCATCTTGTGGGGAAGCATCGGAGGTGGAAAGCTGCTGTATGGAGTCCTGTACGACGAGTTGCAGAAACTGCTGAAGGAGAAGGTGAATGGAGTCAGTTTGCAGAGGTGAAAGCCATCCAGCTGGCTTTAGATATTGCTGAATGAGAAAAGTGGCCAATGCTCTATCTCTGTACTGACTCATGGATGGTGGCAAATGCCCTGTGGGGGTGGTTACAGCAATGGAAGCAGAGCAACTGGCAACACAGAGGCAAACCCATCTGGGCTGCCGCATTGTGGCAAGATATTGCTGCCCGGATAGAGAACCTGGTTGTAAAAGTACATCACGTAGATGCTCGCGTACCCAAGAGTCAGGCCACTGAAGAACATCAAAACAACCAGCAGGTGGATCAGGCTGCTAAGGTGGATCTGGACTGGCAACATAAGGGTGAATTATTTCTAGCTCAGTGGGCCCAGGACACCTCAGGCCATCAAGGAAGAGATGCAACATATAGATGGGCTCGTGATCGAGGGGCGGACTTGACCACGGACACTATTGCACAGGTTATCCATGAATGTGAAACATGTGCTGCAATCAAGCAAGCCACGCAGTTCAAGCCTCTCTGGTATGGAGGATGGTGGCTGAAATCCCCATAAATATGGGGAGGCCTGGCAGATTGATTATATCACACTCCCACAAACCCGCCAAGGCAAGCGCCATGTGCTTGCAATGGTCACCGCCCGGAACACTATCCTAGGCCTTGAGGCTGAGAGTGGGCAAGAGGTTGGGAGGGGGCACAGCCAGGACATCTGACCCAGACTGGCCCATGGGCTATTCCATACCATATGATGTCATGGTCAGTATATAAACTGGGGGACAGCGATCGCTGCTTGGGGTGAGCTGGGCATCGGTCGGCAGGTGGTGAGCAATTGTACAGTGTATCACTTGCTTTGTATATTATTATTGTATTACTATTATATTATTATCATTATTATTATTACTGCTACTACTACTATTCTATTTCATTTTACTTCAATTATTAAACTGTTCTTATCTCAACCCACAAGTTTTCTCACTTTCACCCTTCGAATTCTCTCCCCCATTCCACTGGGAAGCGGAGAGTGAGCGAGCAGCTGTGTGCTGCTTAGTTGCTGGCTGGGGTTAAATTTAACTCCATCCCAGCCAGACCCAATACAATCTGTTACAACAGTTATGGGCATAAGCTGCTTTTTCACATTATAGCTTTATTATATTATCTTCTTTTATTAGGTCCTGTTCTGTTGGCATTTCATGAACTAATAGTGAAATAAGTTTTCATTCTGAACTTTTTTAGTTTTCAGTTATAGGCTCTCTTAGATATGGATAGACAGTGCAGCTCCTCAGGGGCTCTGGTGTCTAGCTAAGCTTTCAAAAGAGCGTTAGTCACTAATGCAATAGAAGTAACAATTTGTCAAGTCCTTTAAGGAAAACACCCATCACATTGCAGAAAGCATAGGAAAGGAAGGATTCCTACTAGTGTGAAGAGTGAGTTAGTGCAGGAAGGGTTATATTGCCTTCACCATGTTACATCTGCATTAGATAGATAGTGCTAATGGGAAAAAACCATCCCCTTTACTTAGTCTCAATCCAAGTCATTAATATAGAACAAGACATACCTGGGCTGTGAGGAGGACTATTGTTATTAAGAGATTTTTGGAAAAGGGAGGATTTTTAATGAGTACTCATGAATTACCTTGACAGAAGCACACAAAGGAACAAAGCCACACAGATAAATATTAGGCATGGGCTGATATTTTAACTGTTATTCTCAGGCTGTATGTGCTGTCAGAAAGGATTCATTCAGTTATTACAACTGTAGTGTGCTGACTGAGAGCTTTTTTTAGCAAAGACAACAGCTTGCCACTCACTGGGAACTAACACAATCTCTCCATTAGCTCCAGTGACAGGGGCTTGTGCCTCTAGTGCGCACACATACACACACACACAAATTGATAAATGTGTGAAATGTAAAACTGATGTAAGCTACTACTAAGAAGCTGCTTGCATCTATTGATTGTTTCAAAGTTCTGGGCTGCAGTGTTGGAACCTCTGGTGGTCATAAAGTTTTCATTATTCATAAATTTATTTGTTTTTTTCCCAAACTGATTTAGAGAATATAAAGCTAAAGATCTTCACACTTGTTTTATGCGTTTCTAGGATGGCAGATTGACTATATCGGTAGGTTAATAGATTATGGGTTTTGAGGTTATCTGCCTTTAGAAAATGCTCCTTAGAGAATAAATTTTCTTTTATTGACGCTGGAGGGAATGGCATTTTAGAAATTAAAAGTCCTTGCTTTCAAGATGCTTGACTGTGAGGACCCTGGTACCTGCTATTTGTATGTGAATTCGTTAATGTGAGGCAGAAGAGCAAATCAATTCATCTGTCCATCAGTAGAAAGGCCTGGTCTTGCAAATCCCCAGTAGTATGACTAACTGTTGACATTTTTCCATGGAGGTGTAATGGTGATCCATTTTTTGTAGGATCTCTTCTAGTTGTTTTTGCACTGCTGAACAAAGCACACAGGCTCAACAGTGAGTTGGAAGAATTACTCTACATGGGGTAGCATACACATGGCATGTGCATTCTGATTTCAAAGGCTTGTCCATGTGACTATTCAGAGAACTATATTGCTCAATCTAGTATTTGCTTCCTTTTATTTATTTATTTATTAACTTCTAAGATCTTAATTTTACTTCGGAAATTTGACTGGCAGTACAGGTCAGTGAGCTGAGTCACAAATCCCTCATGCTAATGTCTCCTTTTCAGGTATCAAACACATGCCCTTTTAATGAACAGAGCCCTTCAGTATAGAAAAATAAACATTCAGATGAGATCCTTTTCCCACTGCTACCAAAACCCTAATTCACAGACAAATGAAAACCTTATGAAGGATATATGACAGGATCTATTCCTCTCCCCCTTAGTGACCTCAATCCGTCATGAATTCAACTGGCCTTTATCATGGCAAGCAACTCAGACAACTGTCAGTGTTGTCAATAAATCTCTGTAGTCCTGAAGTTATGAACTCCCCACAAAGATTGCTATAATTCTTGATGTTCAAGTAGTCACATGCCTTAGGGTTGCAAAAGTTTTAAACTAGGTTTGCTCATGTTGGTATTATTATACTCATTAGATCAAAAAGAAAAAGTAGGTCACGTAGATGCTCACATACCCAAGAGTGGGGCCACATCAAAACAACCAGCAGGTGGATCAGGTTGCTAAGATTGAAGTGGCTCAGGTGGATCTGGACTGGCAACATAAGGGTGAATTATTTCTAGCTCAGTGGGCCCAGGACACCTCAGGCCATCAAGGAAGAGATGCAACATATAGATGGGCTCGTGATCGAGGGGCGGACTTGACCACGGACACTATTGCACAGGTTATCCATGAATGTGAAACGTGCTGCAATCAAGCAAGCCACGCAGTTCAAGCCTCTCTGGTATGGAGGATGGTGGCTGAAATCCCCATAAATATGGGGAGGCCTGGCAGATTGATTATATCACACTCCCACAAACCCACCAAGGCCAGAGGAGGCTAAAAGAAGGTCATCCATATTGAATCAAGGTAGAATTCCCTGGGAAAGTAACAGAATCTAAGTCTTTTTTAAGAATTTGAGAAAAGATAGTGGGAGACTCGGTATATCCCTGAGGGAGACGAGTCCAGGCATATTGCAGGCCCTGATAGGTGAAAGAGAATAAAAATTGGCTGTCAGGGTGTATGGGAATAGAAAAGAAAGCAGAGCAAAGATCCACAACTGTAAAATAAGTTGCAGTTGCTGGAATACAAGAGAGAATAGTAGCAGGATTAGGTACTGTAGGAAAGGTTGGTAAAACAACAGCATTAACCTCATGGACATCCTGGATGAATTGGTAGATGTTCTTCCCTGTCTTTTTAACAGGTAAAATGGGAGTGTTACAATGGCTGTGAGTACAAACAATAATACCTTGCTGCAAAAGGGAATCAGTAAGTAGTCAGACACCTTCCTCAGCTTCCTTTGAGATAGGCTACTGGGAAACACACACGAGAGGCTTTTCCCAATTTACAGTATTTTGGACAGGTTCAGCACTTAGCATGTGACCTACTTCATTAGTGTGAGAAGACCAAAGCTGGGAAAGTACTTGCTCTAAGATGTCCTGGAGAAAAATAGTGGTCTGGAGACACTGTTGGGGAGACACGAGGAGGAGACATGTGGAAGGGGACATTGTTGAGGACACAGCTGGAGGTGTACTCTTGAAAGGAGGTGCTCCATACCAGAGGAGGTACGCCTCTGAGGGGACTGCGGCCCGTGGGCAACCCACACCGGAGCAGGTACACTTGTGAGAGACTGTGGCCTGTAGATGACCCATGTTGGAGCAGAGGAAAACCAGTAAGCAGCAGAGAATGGCAGAAAGAAACCATTATGCATGCAACCCCAACCTCCTGTGCCACCCATCGTCACACCAAAGGAATTAGGAGGGACTGAGTGTAACGTGTGGCAAAACCAAGGGGAGTTCAGACTAGGATGGGGAGGAGGAAAGGTGTTTGGCTTAGGCCGAGCTTGGGGAAGGGGAGGGAAAGGAGTTTCCGTAGTTGCTTGTTTGATTTCTGATGTTCTTTTTTTTCCCCCAATACCCTAATCAGCGACCAGAAGTTGGTGTCGATTTGCAATAAATTCAATTAAGTAAAAATTCCCCAAACTGAGACTGTTTTGCTTGTGACAATGTGCAAAGCAGTTATAGAGGGTTCTGTCTTTTATCTACTGCATTTCTTCTAGTTAGGTCTGGAGCTTGGTGTCTGGTCTCCCATTGATAGGCCTGCTAATTGGCCTTTCTAGCTTTTTCTATTTGTTGGCCCAACTTGCCAAAAATTGCACTGGGTTCCGGAAGCACACCAGCTGGGTTTTTTTCCATATTTATTTTTCTGTTATGGAGCCAGATATATCTATATTGTCTTTGGCTAAAGTTGAATCACCAAAGTGATCAATACCATTTATTTAGTGCTTTGCAATCTGAAAATGCAATTATAATTCTGCAAACATAGATATGGCTTTAGAAATTACACTGCTGCCTGTGGCAGTTAAGAGGTTATACTGGCATTTGTTCGTGTTTCACCATGGCTTAGTGGTTTCTTGGTAAAAGACACAAATTTTTTATATTAATGCTGTGGTGGATTAAATCCCACTTTTCAATCACTGTAATGCCTTCTATGTATGTATTTGGTCATTTTTCATATTACAGACCAAGCCTTATTTTTGGGCAGGGGGGGAAGATTATTAGGGAACAACACTGCTTTGCAAGGGAAGGTGAATTGGGAGCTAAGGGTGACAGCAAGGGAAGGCCCATTGGCCTCACCAACAAGGGGCACAATCCCACAGCACCCAAAAAAGGAGATCTGGGCAAGTCCAGCGGCAGTGACCAGAGTCAGCCACAGTCCATTGATAGCCAGGCAAGGCCAGAGTGACAAGACAGGTCCAAGGCCAAATCCATGAGTCCGAGTCCAGATCAGTGGCGTACATGGCCAGGCACAGGCATAGCTGCAATGTAGCTCAGACAAGGACCAAGGGCAAGGGACTGAGCTTAAATGCAACTCCCGAGCAAAGGAACAGGGCGGGGGCGGGTCAGCTCTTGCTGAGGCTTTTATGGTATCTGAATGTCTTCCTTTGCTCAGCTCTCAGATAACTGTGTTTTCAAAATAATGCATTTGGTTGTGTGTTACTTGGAGTAAGACATTCCCTTTTACTGATCTTCAAATTCCAGAGGCATCCTGATCTTCAGTGTGCTTCAGCTCTGTTGTTATTCCCCTTATGATAAACTTTAAAAAGTCTGGTTCTGATGCATAACAAACTGATTTCACTGTCTGCAAAATGTTTGCTACTACTGTAATATGACTTCTGATTGTTATTAAATACCTGCATTGTTACAGACTTAAACTTGTAGCATTAGGAAGACCATTTCAAAAGTAATTAACTGATAGTCATTGATATCTGTGATAAGTGCATTCTTTATTCACAGTATTTTGTCCGTAATTAGGTGTAGCAACCAATACTTGTTTGTTTTATAAACTGTATTCTGCAAAGTTGACTGCTCTGTTTAGCCAAATGAAAACAATTTATTTGACATTTTGAAGCAGTATAGAAAAGAGCCCAGCACTCTCTCATGTTTTCCAAGTATGAATATCAGCATAGTTAGAAAGTTCCCATTGTCCTGTGAAACATTTTGTATAGCAAACTAGAAATATGCACATAAAGAAATAGTTGCTGTCCTTCCCTGTTTAACTTTCAGGGCCCTGATTCAGGAAAACATTTAGGCAATTGCTTAAGTCCCTGTTCAGGAGTGTACTTAAGAGATTGACTAACCACATGCTTAGTTAATTTTAGCTTCATTAAGATTGAAAGCCTACATCCTAAGGGCCTTTTTGGAGTGAAGATGTTTTCCTGATCTGGACCTGCAGTTGGTTTACAGGAATTTCAAGGCATATTTTGGCTTCAAATGTTTTATTTAGGATCTTATTTAGGATTTCAATAGTAAGGTCTGCCCTTCAAACAATTTCTTTTTCATTTCAGCCTACAATCAAATTAAACTTGCATCTAAGGATATAAATCTTGTAAGATACTTGCTTCCCAAGTCTGATCTTTCCCTGTTAAATATGAGGCTTTAAAATTAAAAATGCTTATAGGCATCAATAAAATTAATGATGCTTATAGGCATTCATGATGCTTATAGGCATCAGTGCAGGATCAGACTCCAGGAGGTGAAGAAGAGAGATGAATTCTTCCTGCCGCATCTCTGGGACATCAAGGAACATTCCCATTTCGGGGAACAGTAGATGGTACATCCTAGTTTACACAAGAGATCTTTGCCCAACTGATGTCGGTAAAGATTAACCTTGCTCATTTTTACCCTAACAATACTATGGCATCATGAAACAGGATATCTGTCTCAGAACAAAAGAACCCCAAAGTGAATGATAGTTTGCTTCGCTAACGGTCCGTAAAGGACTGCTTAGTGTTCCCGAAGTTAAGTGAACTTAGGGGAAAGGTAATTCCGGCAGGGGGAGATCACGACCACCGACTCAAGGACCACCCACTCAAGAAACCCACCGACCCAAAAGATTCAGGAAGTAAAGGTCTCGAGAATCATAGTGAGTATGCGTAGTAATTTACATGGCAGGCGAAGAATTTTAACCAATCGTTTAACAAAGTGACAATGAATATGTATTAGATGACTGTATAAATAACTGTTAGTTTACATCAACGGTGTGCTGGTTTGTACCATGCACCCGTATTTGCGCACTTACGTAATAAAGGAAAATACCTCGACTCTGTGTGTGAATTGGGCGACGCACACCGGGTAACGGACCCAAGTTTTTGGGACAACAGCGCTTGGGGTTCAGAGGAGACAGTCTGCGGTTCCTCCAAGCTGTAGCACAAAACAAACCATCCGAGTCACGGCACCATAATTGTTGGAGAATCTGGGGACTCCGAGTGTGTAAGAATGCAAGTACAATTTAGGACAGGTCAGACAGAAGCTTTATTAACTATGATCATAGAGAGAGAACATTTGGACACTATGTCCCCCTCTGCTCCCCTGTTCTCTGCCAAATGATTGCAGAGACCCAACCTATATACTGTTTCAGAAAAAAAAAGAAAGAGGCGAGGAAAAACAATCATTTCAATGTTAACAAAGCCAGGTATCCATCCCTGGGAGGGATGGACTCCTTAAGCAGATTACTAACTGCCACAATTCTAAGAAGGAATCAAACAGTAAATAATGTGACAATATGGAGAGATGTCTCTTAGCGGAGCCTATAGGAGTGGCACACCCAATATTATCTTAGCTCAGAAGTGGGAAGTTGGAAACAATCACAGACTGTTAGCTTTTAGTGAAAAGGAATATTCTTTTAGTTAGGATAATCTTCTTAGCCAGACCTCTCAAATCTTAAATATTAGTAATTTTACCACCACAAATGGAAGTGGAGGTCAACCCAGGTAGCAAGAAAGGAAGAAGCTACTCCAGAGAGGGAGCAGGAAGAAAAATCAGAAGAGGCAGCCTATTCTGCAGCAGGACAACCACAAAAACAGGAGAGGGAAGAGACAGAAATCATAAACAAGGCAGAAGCTACTCAGTCCCTGGCCATGGATCCTGTTGATCTGGCCCCTGAGCTGTGAACTGACCTCCTGGTCTGACCCTGGACTTGTCTTGTTGCTATGGACTTGCTTGGAGATCAGTGGACTGTGTCTGACGCTGGACCTGATTACCCTCAGTGGACGTGATCCTGATTTCCTGATATGCATTCCTGGCTTGACCTTAGACCATTCCTGTCCTCATCACCATGAACTTCCCCGATGATCTGGACTCTTGCCTGAACCTGGCTACCACCCCTGGGTCTGCCCGGCTCACCTCACTCCAGTACTGTGGGGCTGGGTCCTGTCTGGGAAGGCCCCTGCCCATCTGGCCTTGTTATCATGCTTGGCTCCCTGTCCCTTGCTCCCCCCGACACATTCCTGTAATTCATGTGGAAGTTGCTCTCTCGATCTGAGGCCACACAAATGGACACTGAGAAGGTCCCTCAACCTGAGAGCACACAAATGGACGCTGTGGCTAAACCAGAGACCCAACCCTCAACTGTAATAGCTGCTCTGGTAATCAAGAAGAAACAATGGAAGTGGAGGTCGACCTCGTTAGTAAGAGAGGAATGAGCTTCTCCTCAGAGGGAGCAGGAGGAAGAATCAGAAGAGGCATCCTGCTCTGCAGCAGGACAACCTCAAGAACAGGAGAGGGAAGAGACAGAAATCATAAATGAGGAGGAATCTACCCGGTCCCTATCCCTGAGCAAGCTGCGAGATATGCAGAAAGGTTACGGCCATCAGCCAGGAGAACAAATTGCTACCTGGTTACTCCAATGCTGGGATACTGGGGCCAGCCGTCTGGAACTGGAGGGCAAGGAAGCCCAGCAGCTGGGGTCCCTCTCTAGGGAACATGGAATTGACATAGGGATCAGAAGAGGGGCAGCCATCCACAGCCTCTGGAGGCAGCTCCTATCAAGTGTGAAGGCAAGGTATCCCCCAAGGAAGAATTTGTAAACTACCAAGGCAAGTGGACTACTGCAGAGGAAGGTGTCCAGTATCTGAAGGAACTAGCAGTGGTGGAGGTGATCTACAGCGACCTGGACAACAACCAGGCCTCCAAAGATCCGGATGAAGTCCAGTGCATGGGGTCTATGTGGCGGACATTTGTATGAAATTAAGCGATGACGTATGCCAACACCCTGGCAATAATGGACTGGGCAGACATCGAGACACCAACTGTATATAGACTGGCCTGCCAGATCCGGTGATTCAAAGACAATCTCTCTTCCCCCTCCCCCTCGACCCTACAGCCTGCATCTCATCTGTGGATTGGTCCTGTCAATTCCAGCGACTCAAAGAGAATATGGAGACTATCTCTTCTTCCTTGCCCCTACAGACCAGGGTCTCAGTTATCAAGAGTGCTGTACGGAGTCAGCCTTTCCCTGCTCAAAGGAAAGGGAACCGTTGGTGCACGCCACGTTCCACCCCGTGGTTCTATCTGCGCAACCATGGGGAGGACATGAGGAAGTGGGTTGGTGCACCTACTTCAGACCTGGAAGCCCATGTACGTGAATTGCAGGGAAAAACAATGGTTAAAAAGGGTCCATCTAGGAAGATAACTGCTCCGGTTGCTGTCGAGCAATTCCCTAGACACAGCAGAAGGGCTGAGGATGCCTCTCCTTCTTCTGATAGTGATCCAATGGACGTATGTCCATGTAGGTTCGAACCCAATTCCTGGAACCATGATGAAAAGACTTCTGGTTTGCAATTACAAGAGTCAGGTAATGAATGCTCTGATGAGGAATATGGGGGTGTCGTGGTTTAACCCCAGCCAGCAACTATGCACCACACAGCTGCTCGCTCACTCCCCCCCGGTGGGATGGGGGAGAGAATCAGAAGAGTAAAAGTGAGAAAACTCATGGGTTGAGATAAAGACAGTTTAATAGGTAAAGCAAAAGCCGCACGCACAAGCAAAGCAAAGCAAGGAATTCATTCACTACTTCCCAGTGGCAGGCAGGTGTTCAGCCATCTCCAGGAAAGCAGGGCTCCATCACGCGTAATGGTTACTTGGGAAGACAAACGCCATCACTCCGAACGTCCCCCCCCTTCTTCTTCCCCCAGCTTATATACTGAGCATGATGTCATATGGTATGGAATAGCCCTTTGGCCAGTCTGGGTCAGCTGTCCTGGCTGTGCCCCCTCCCAGCTTCTTATGCACCTGGCAGAGCAGGAGAAGCTGAAAAGTCCTTGACTGGTGTAAACTCTGCTCAGCAAGAAGCAAAACATCAGTGTGTTATCAACATTATTCTCATCCTAAATCCAAAACACAGCACTATACCAGCTACTAAGAAGAAAACTAACTCTGTCCCAGCTGAAACCAGGACAGGGGTTCCTGTCTCCGGCCAGGCGTCGGAAAGGGACAATCCGGGTTTACTGGACTGTATGGATTTGATGGACTAGCAAATCAGACCAACGGAAATACAAGGCTTTGGTGTACACCAGTGCACAGTCTACCAGGGTACAAGGGGGCAGAAAACACCTGGATTTCTGGACTGGTGGGGGAATTCCCAAAAGTTGTCTGTGTCGGAGGCTGGGGTGAGCCTGACAGGGAACAAGTGGCAGAAGCATCCTAATGTGACCAGCCCGGAGGCCCTGTGAATCCTTGACACTGACTATCTCAAAAGAGGGTACTTTAAGAATCCAAAAGGGTACCAGTGGGCCTTTGGTGCTGCCACCATGGATGCAGAGAAGATTAAACAGCTGTCTGCCTTTCCTGACCTCTTGGAAGATGTCGTGGTTTAACCCAAGCCGGCAACTAAGCACCACACAGCCGCTCGCTCACTCCCCCCCAGCGGGATGGGGGAAGAGAATCGGAAGGGTAAAAGTGAGAAAACTCATGGGTTGAGATAGAAACAGTTTAATAATTGAAATAAAATAAAATAATAATGAAAATAACAACAACAATAATAATAAAAAATTGTAATGAAAAGGGAAAGAACAAAGAGAGAGAAATAAAACCCAAGAAAGACAAGTGATGCAAATGAAAACAATTGCTCACCACCAACCGCCCGATGCCCAGCCAGTCTCCGAGCAACCGCCCCCCTGCCAACCTTCCCCCTAGTTTTATTGCTGAGCATGATGTCATATGGTATGGAATATCCCCTTGGCCAGTTGGGGTCAGCTGTCCTGGCTGTGTCTCCTCCTGTCCTGGTTTCAGCTGGGATAGAGTTAATTTTCTTCTTGGTAGCCGGTATGGGGCTGTGTTTTGGGTTTAGGATGAGAACAATGTCGATGATGATACACTGATGTTTTGTTCTTGCTAAGTAGTGCTAAGTGGCGCTCACACTGGTCAAGGACTTTTCAGCTTCCCATGCTCTGCCGGGTGCACAAGAAGATGGGAGGGGGCACAGCCAGGACAGCTGACCCAGACTGGCCAAGGGGCTATACCCATATCACATGACATCACGCTCAGTATATGAGCAGGGGGAGTTGGCCGGGGGAGGGGCAATGATCGCTGCTTGGGGGGACGTGCTGGGCATCGGTCGGCGGGTGGTGAGCAATTGTAGAGTGTATTGCTTGCTTTGTATTACTATTGTACTATTATTACTTGGTTTTATTATTATTGTTATTATTACTATTACTATTGTTCTATTTTTATTTTACTTCAATTATTAAACTGTTCTTATCTCAATCCACGAGTTTTCCCCTTTTGCCCTTCCGATTCTCTTCCCCATCCCACCGATGGGGGAGTGAGCGAGCGGCTGCGTGGTGCTTAGTTGCTGGCTGGGGTTAAACCACGACACCTCCCAACTTCTTGTGCACCCCCAGCCTACTTGCTGGCGGGGTGGCGTGAGAAGCAGAAAAGGCTTTGACTCTGTGTAAGCACTGCTCAGCACTAACTAAAACATCCCTGTATTATCACCACTTTCCAGCACAAATCCAAAACATAGCCCCATACTAGCTACTATGAAGAAAGTTAACTCTACCCCAGCCAAAACCAGGACAGAAGATCCCTTCGTTGTGGGCTTGCCGCAGGTCGAAGAACAGCAGGTGTCGATTGCTACCATGATGGTGCACCGGCGCCAATGTCACACCAACCGAGGCTCCCTGGCTCCCATCCAGGAGCTGATTCATCAACTGGAGAGCCAGGGAGTGATCAGCAAGACTCGATCACCTATATGGCCAGTGCGAAAGTCTGACGGAGGATGGAGGCTAACAGTGGCCTGAATGAAGCCATGCCACCATTGAGTGCTGCTGTACTGGACATGCTTGAACTCCAGTACGACTGGAGTTGAAGGCAGCCAAGTGGTACGCCACAATTGCCAATGCATTTTTCTCCATCCCTTTGGCAGCAGGGTGCAGGCCACAGTTTTCTTTCACATGGAGGGGTGTCCAATAGGCCTGGAAACACAGTCCTACCATTTGATATGGACTGATCCAGACTGCACTGGAACAGGGTGCAGCCCCTGAAAACCTGCAATACAATGATGACATCATCGTGTGGGGCAACACAGCAGAGGAAGTGTTTGAGAAGGGGAAAAGAATAATCCAGATCCTTCTGAAAGCTAATTTTGCCATAACACAAAGCAAGATCAAAGGACCTTCACAAGACATCCAGGTTTTGGGAATGCAATGGCAAGATGGGCATCATCATATCCCAATGGATGTGGTCAACAACACAATAACCATGTCCCCACCAATTAACAAAAATTCCGAGGCTTTTGGGGTTTCTGGTAGAGTGCATTTTCCAGTTACAGTCATCTTGTGAGCCCTCTCTATTGAGTGACTGGAAAGAAGAACTATTTTGAGTGGGGTCCTGAGCAGCAACAAACCTTTGAACAGATCAAAGAGGAGATGGCTTGTGCAGTGGCCCTTTGGCCAGTCCATACAGGACCAGATGTGCGAAATATGCTCTACACCTGGAGCCTCTGGCGGAAAGCACACGGAGAGACCTGAGGTCGACCTCTAGGGTTCTGGAGCCAGGGTTATCAAGGATCCGAGTCCCACTACACCCCAATTGAAAAAGAGATACTAGCAGCATATGAGGGGGTTCAAGCTGCTTCAGAAGTTGCCGGTACAGGAGCATAGCTCCTCTTGGCACGGCAATTGCCTGTGCTGCACTGGATCCCCTCTACCCATCATGGAACAGACGATATGTGGAGTAAGTGGGTAGCACTGATTATGCAATGGGCCCAAAGGGGGAACCCCAACCACCCCGGAATCCTGGATGAGATCATGGACTGGCCAGAAGGCAGAGATTTTGGAGCATCGCGTGAGGAGGTGAGCCATGCCGAGGAGGCCCCACTGTATAATAAATTACCAGATAATGGGCAGCAATATGCTCTGTCATTTTTTGGGAAGCTGCTGGAAAAGTGGAAAGCTGCTGTATGCAGTCCCACATGACAAGTCACAGAAACTGTCGAAGGAAAAGGCAAATTGAGTCAATTTTCAGAATTGAAAGACATCCAGCTGGCCCTAGAGATTGCTGAACGAGAAAAGTGGCCAGTACTCTATACCGAGTCATGGATGGTGGCAAATGCCCTGTGGGGGTGGCTGCAGCAATGGAAACAGACCAACTGGCAGCACAGAGGTAAACCCATCTGGGCTGCTTGAGGCTCATGAGATGGGCTCGTGACCGAGGGGTGGACTTGCCCACCAATGCCATCGCACAGGTTATCCATGAATGCCAATCTGGTAAAGCCTCTCCTACATGGAGGATGGTGGCTGAGAGATCAATATGGGGAGGCCTGGCAGATCGATTATAACACGCTGCCATGAACATGCCTAGGCAAGCGCCACGTGCTTACAATGGCGGAGGTGACTACTGGATGGTTGGAAATATACCCTGTGACCCATACCACCACCTGGGCCTTGAAAAGCAAGTCCTGTGGCGACACGGCACCCAAGAAAGAATTTTATCGGACAAGGGGTCTCATTTCTGAAATAACCTCATACACTCTTGGGCCACGGAACACAGCATTGATTGGGTGTATCACATCCCCTATCATGCACTCCAGAGTGAGCGAGTGGCTTTGTGGTGCTTAGCTGCCAGCTGGGGTCAACCTGGTTCTTTGTCTCATGAGAATCAGAACACTGGTTCTCATTTTGGACTCTTTGAGCAGATTCAACTCAATAAGTTTGCAGAAAACGGTCTCCTCTTTTTTTTTCTTTTTTTCTTTTTTTTTTTTTTTTTTTCCCCCTGCAATAATTTTCTGGTGGACTAATGAGTTTAACTCACTCACTGAAGGGGTCTGATGAGCAGGGGAAAGGTAAGGGAAAATCACAGGGGAAAGGTAGTAGAAAGAAGGGAAGGGAGCAGGACTTCCCACTTCCCCCCTTTTGGGGACAGCTACCCCCATCTTATGAAAATAACAACCTCTTTTGTGGGGCAAAAGCCTGGCTTTTACATCAGAGCAGAATTAGTCAGGAGAAGAGACAACCACCCTCAGTGTGTCTCTACAAGTGATCCCAGCCAGCCACCAGCTTATATGCTGTCTGTTGGACAGGAGGAGTATGTTGGTTTGCAAGTTGCCCTTTTGATCCCATGTGAAAAGATAATGATCATCTAGCGTAATGGTGGGAGAGCCCAGCCCCTTTTTTGACAGAGGAAAAACTAAAAGGCTTGTAAGAGTTTGCATATCTACCTTTTGACCATGCTGTTTTGCTTTATCAACAGGGAAGCTTCACACCACCATGGTGATAATGTACACTTAATTCAACAATCAAATCAACTACTGAAAAACTTGCAACTCTACTTATGGAGCAGGTTCTGATACCTTCAGTCAGGGCATGGAGAGACAATTACAGGCAACTGCATTACTGTCTGTCAACCGAGCCACAGTAACCAAGACGTTGACTCTTGGCCTCCTATCAACATGAAACAAAACCATGGAACTGTTTTAAACTGGAAGTCTCCCCTCCCAGCGGGCTAAGAGCACTCTCAGGGACTGAATAGAAATGATAATTCATTAAGCTGTGGTCACTCAATTGTTTGCAATTGTCCACATATGGAGATCTGATAATATGTTGTTCTAAATGCCCTTCAAAGCTAATAGCTCTATTTTTGGAGCATGATACTGCTTGGATATCATATTCCGGACATGTGTGCTTAATTACTTCAACAAGGAGTCTATCTGAGGCTACCCTGTCAGAACTTGTCAGGCAATCTGCCAGCAGCAACAACTGGAAGCTGGAGGTACTAGAGCTGTCATAAAGCAACACAGAAACACCCCTTTAGAAATAAAACTCTTGCAGTAAGTATGCATATTACACAGCCTATTCCCTAAATAAACAAGGAAAAGCTGCTGATATGCCCTGCTAAGTCAAGGTTACAAGAAACATTACCTTTCCCAGAGCACAGGCTAAGCATTAACACAAACTGTCTAAAAGCTGTAGAAAAGGGCTGGAGGGATAGTTATGTGGGCTGAGAACCCAGAAGTAATGGAAATGCTTTTTACTCCCTCACAGATCAAAAGTGCACCTTTTCTGCCTTATAAGCCACCCTTGAGCATCTTTGGTTCCTGTTGGATGGAGTAAAGATCTCTAGTGAGGCTCAATTACATATAGCCCTGATGTGAATCAGCATCTCCAAACCTGCTTGTGGCACTGTACATTTGCAGCCAGTGATCTGGGGCTGATCAAGAGGACAAAGAGAAGAAGGAATTTTCAGCAGGAGCCAGAAGCAGAGCCCTATCAGGAAACTGTGGGAAGAGGAGGAATTACCACACTAAATAGACTAATCTGAAGCAATACAGCTAGGTCCTACCCACATTGGTTCTGTACCATTGCCAAGTCCCAAGACTTGCAACTATGGGAGAAACAATTTCGTTAGAAGGCATGGATTTCTGCTCTGTGGGGCTTGAGAAAAGAAGCAAGGAGTCTACACCACGGGGTGGCTTCTTTTGCTCTACAAGACAAGCTCAACAGCAATTCTTCCCCACCAAAGTGGGGTGGGTGGGCAGAGGAAGGAGAAAGAGGGGCACTACCATAAAGGCAAGCAGAGACCCAGCACAGGAAAACTGATGGTGGCGAACTAGGCAGATCCTGCAATAGCTGCTGTGGGGAAGCTATGGGATTAGTATAGACTGGGAAGGAGCAGAGAGCACACCTTTTCTAGCAGCTGGCTCCATGGCTGAGCTCTCACCCAGCATCACTGAAGAGCACCCTTTCTTTTCCATTAGTGATAAACTCCCCGCAGAGTTGTGGATCTAAAGAATGGAAAGTAATAGAAACAAACAAGCAAGAAGGAAAAAAAAAACAAAAAAAACCAAAAAAAAAACCCCAGAACAGTATTCTAGTTTGATCCAACAGCCATCGGAATTCAGCTAAGGTTGACCCACTCATTGACGTAAACAGGTATCAGATCACCTCAAGGGATTTGTTAAAATTCTCATCTTCACAGTCCTAGGATATCTTAGTGGGGCATTTTCATCTGTAATGTTGAATAAAGTCAGTCCAATTACTGGAGAAATTATCATACTTCATTTTAAAGGTCAAAAATTATAATGGTAAAAATTGTAATGGTAAATTTGTTAGTGTCTTCCCTGTACTTAGAGAACAGTTATGCCGCAAAGTTGATTGGTTTAAAAGATAACAGTCATTATTTCAAGTCTTCAAGGATCACATTCTGCCATCAGATTCACATAAAAAATTTTCCATTGTCTCCAGTGGAAATAATAGGTTGTGTGCAGCTGATTTTAGCTCAATGTATTTTCCAGCACTTTAACAGTTCAGATTTTTCATTTCCCATAGTAAATATAAAATTATAATTATACTCTATATTTTCTGTAGATTTCAAATGACAACTTAAGACATTTGATGGCACTGTGTTTTTTCCTGTATGATTTAGGATAAGATTGCAGATTTTTCTGCACTGTTGCATTCCCTGTAGTGTTGAAAGAGCGGCTGTGATTCTATGTTAGTAGAATTTTACATTGAATATAGCCACAGTAACAAAATACTAATGATCAGTGCTCACTCTAAAACAGTTTAAATTATTCGTATGAATATTTTTGCCATTACACCTTCACATATTGTTCAAAACAATACTTCATAGTCTAAAGACCAGTGACATTTTGATCACAGAAAATCATCAGCAACAAGAATTGTTTAAAATAGTCTTTAGTTAACATTAGGATTTTTTTTTTTCCAGCTGGCATAAATGAGTTTCAGGAAACAAACCAAAAAAAAAAAAAAAGACAGACAAAAAAAATTGTTGTAAATGATTTCACAAACTTACATCATTGCACCTCCTAGATCCTGGTCTTGCTGAACAAGAACAAGCCAACAGGTAAGAAGCAGCAGCCAGCGATAAGTTTGCCTCCTCCAGTCTAGGAGGTCATGTTGTTAAAATAAGAAGCTAAACCCCCCACACGCACTTTAAAATACAACTGATAATCTAAACCTTCCTGGGGATTTACAGTCAATAATGTGTGCACATTAAAACTGTATTTCCAGTCTATCTTGTGCTGCCTGAGAACCATTTTTGCCTTTGTAAAAGCAGTAATTATAATACATAAGTAGCTTTCATTTTTGTATTAATGCTATAAATACTATGTTAGCAATATTAAACTATATTTCTACCGACTTATTTGTAGAAAGAAAAATATATATTTTTATATATTTATAAAGTGAATTAACACTGGAGAGGGGGTGTAGAGGAATAGTGTACAGTCACACTTTATGTGTATTATTGGGCACAAATTCAATGCTTGAAACAAAAAGGAAAAGAAAACACCATTCAAGTTAAATCCCCCTTTCAAGCCGTGTCAGAGGAAGAGTCGTAGGAAGCAGACACTATCAAGTTGCCAGTATTGGAGTGGCTTGCCATGGACTGGGCAGCTTGCTGGCTCAAGTTATTACAGATCAGCACCAGCTGATTGGTCTGTGCCCCTGACAGGGTACTACAGCTCTGGTAGACACTGTAGTTGGTCTTCCTGCTGGGGATGTTGCCTTTCTCACACATTGTCTTTACCATCTTGGCAAGCTTGTTTTTCCCCAGGGCTTGACAATTGTACCGGTGAAGTGTAGCCAAGTTCACAACTGGTTTGATGGATAGATAAAAAGGAGCATCTTCATATTGCATCGCTGGGGGCTGCCGCTGTGCATATTCCTTGTAGTCTTGCACTGGGCAGGTCTGTGGGGAGTGCTGGGTGGCGTACACCCTGGAATCAGTCCTTCCTCTCTTGCTTTTGGCATTCATGTCACTGTTGCCTGTCCCCATCCACTCCAAGTATTCCAAACCAGTCTCTGTCACCCGGAGCCAGATGTCTCCCCATTTGAGGGTGGACCCATGAAAACCCATGCAGTGTCCAAACGCCTTAGTGTTATTTAGCCAGACAAGGTTCAGCAAACCCTCAGGATTGTATCGGCTCAACAAACCTCTTTTGCGTAGGATAAGCTCATCAGCAAAGGTAAGCTTCATGGATTTGTGTGGCTCGTTTCCTTTTCCTTTACACCTTAGCTCTATCTGCTTTTGCTTCAGGGCTTCTTGGGACCTCTTGAACTCTTTATCCCTGGTAATACTGTATCCATACCTGTGCTCTTTGAGATACCGCTCCGGCCCACGCTGATAGTTGGCCAAGCTGTTTGGCTCATATTCAGAACCATCCTTTTGTCTAGCATCCACAAAGAAGGAAGCAAGGTAGGCATCAAGCTCTTTGCAGGGGATGACATAGATTTCTCGGGTCTCAGAGGGGTACTTGGAAATGAGGAACTCTCAGAAGTTCCGGAGAGCTGTCTGTGTACTGCAAATGGTCTTCTCGTTCTGCTCCCTGAGCTCCGCTGCGCTCTCATCCTGGTCTGAAAGAAGGAAAAAAAACAAAGCAAACAAAATCAGAACAAAAGAAGCAGTGAGTTTGTGCAATACATCTTCCCCAAAATAATTTTTCTTTTAAAAGGAAATTTCACAAAGAGCACTGGAAAACATTATTACATACCTGTCTTATGATTTAAAAGTCAACTTCAGTTTCACAAATGATGTTACTAGAGTATGGCAAAAACAATCAAAATGAGCTCATGTCACTAGGGCACACTTAGGGCACAGAGATTTGTGGAAAACTCTGAGATTAGAGGCAATCTGCTTTTTAGAACAAATGCAAGACAGAAATTTTTTTCTGTGGCTTCCACTGCTGTGTACAGGGCCAAATCCAAGTAATAAACCCATTCTGTATTGCTGTATTGCTTCATTTGTGAAACCAGAGGTTGTACTGGTTCCTTTTTTTTTTTTTAAAAAACAAAAAATAGCTAAAGCATCATATTTGTTATAATAAAAATTATCTTTAATTGGGTGCATTTTTAAGATTTTAATTTTGCAGAAAAATCAAAATCTGGAAACATTATATTACTCTACAAGGCTATTTTCATAGGTCCTTATGATCAGTGACATATCAAACCACAGTTGTTAATCAATGATCAAATGTTACCACTAAGATGATTCTTGTGTACCATTAATTTTCTGGCTGATCATAACATGAGAAAAGGTCTTTACGGTTAAGTGATGAGAAGAGAAAGCTTCGGAGGAACCTAAAAGCAGCCTTCTAATATCCATGTGGAAGTTATCAAGAAGATGGAGTCAGGCTCTTCACAGTAGTGCATGGTGGGAGGATGAGAGACAATGGGCATAAATTGAAACAAGAGGGGTTAAGCCTGGGTACAAGAAAAAGCTTTTTCACCATGAGGACAGTCAAGCTTTGGCAAAGGGGTCCAGAGAGGCTGTGGCAACTCCATCCTTGGAGGTTTTCAGGACCTGACTGGACTAAGTCCTGAGCAACGTAGTCGGATCTCATAGCTGTCTTTGCTTTGAGCAGGAGGTTGGACTAGAAATCTCCCATGGTCTTTTCTGACCTGGGGTTCTATGAGTCTAAGGCCCCCAAAAGCAACAGTTCCAACTAGGGGAAGATTCCCCTAACAATGAGTGCTAAAACTACCATCTGTCATTCCCCTTTTGACAGTAGTGGAGTAGGAGCTTGCCAGGGCCAGGGATGGAAGCAAGAGAGTATAAAAGTGGGAGTGCAGGACACCGCTTCCCAGCAGCCACCTAGCTTTTCAGCCCATCCCCACTGGGCTGTGAGTTCATACGGTTGTATGTTCCTCCTGTTCTACAGAAAGGAGGTGTGTTCGCTCTCCCTACCCAGTAAAGGAGCTCGGAATTACTCAGTTTACTATAGGCACATCTAACACATCAATATAAGATCAGAACATCTCACCAACAGAAAAAATATTCAGCCTTGTAACTTCACTTAACATAAAGCACAAGCAGATCTGCTGGTAGGGAAGAAAGCAGGGAAGGGAAGGTGGCTCTATCTCCTCCCCTAGCCCATTTGCACCATCTCATCTGGTACACACACTTTAGGTGATAGGAGAGGGGAATAATCACACACCTGGGCAACTTCCCCTCCCACCCATCTATATAGCTGAAGAAATACAGGCAGACCAGAAAGCAGGTTTGAGCTCAGATCCCCTGGGACCAGTTCCCACATCTTCAGCACAGAGCTGTCTGTGGAGAATATTCAGTGGAACCCACTGGGGAGGTTCTCATCCCCCTTGGAAAGTGAAAAGAACTGGAGGTCTGCAGCCCAGACCTTTAGAGGCTTCTGACGACATGAAAAAACGCTGCCAGAGCAACACTGAGGTTTGCACCAACTGTACACAAGGGGAAAAGAAAGGTAGCCAGTCTATTTCAAAAGATAACCTTAATACTGATGACAATATCAAAGAACTCCTAGCAGCCTTCAATGTAATCTTACGTTTTGGACAATGCATAGGATAAATCCTATTATTATGGCTAAGTACAGGCTGGAAATAAAAAGCCAATGATGTTTGAAGTTCAGAAACAAACATTTACTCCGGTATGTTGTTCAGTGCACCTACCACCATTTATTATAGCACCAGAATGTAATCAGCACTTTGACTGACAATCCACATTTTAAATACTGTTTCTGTATAAACAGCACATATAGTGGCTTGGTTTTAAACATGTCAATCACAACTTTATAGAGGGTGGCCTGGGTCATGGTTTAACCCCAGTAGGCAGCTAAGCACCACACAGCCACTCGCTCACTCCCCCCCGGTGGGATGGGGAAGACAATCAGAAGGGTAAAAGTGCAAAGACTCGTGGGTTGAGATAAAGACAGTTTAATAGGCAAAGCAAAAGCTGCGCGTGCAAGCAAAGCAAAATAAGGAGTTCATTCACTACTTCCCATCGGCAGGCAGATGTTTAGCCATTCCCAGGAAAGCAGGGCTTCATCACGCGTAACGGTTACTTGGGAAGACAAACGCCATAACTCCAAACATTCCCCCGTCCTCCTTCTTCCTCACAGCTTTTATTGCTGAGCATGACATCATATGGTATGGAGTATCCCTTTGGTCAGCTGGGGTCAGCTGTCCTGGCTGTGTCCTCTCCCAACTTCTTGCCCCCCCCCCCCCCCGCCTACTCGCTGGCAGGGCAGTGTGAGAAACGGAGAAGGCCTTGACACTGTGTAAGCACTATTCAGCAATAACTAAAACACTGGTGCGTTATCAACACTGTTTTGGTCACAAATCCAAACCATAGCACCATACAAGCTACTATGAAGAAAATTAACTCCATCCCAGCCAAAACCAGTACATTCTCCACCCCTTATTCCATACCGTTTACGTCATGCTCAGGTCCCACACTATCCAATACATCCTCATTAACCATCACCCCCCTTCCCGTCCTTTGATATAATACACAGATATCATTCCCTTAGTCTATGGGCCACCCCTGTAAAATGCCCATAAAATGCCCATTGAGATCATTTAGTCCATGACTTGGGTTATATCTGTTATGGTGGTCACTCAGGACAGGAGAGGTGGTGTGTTGCATGGACCCATGGAGTTATTGGGCACCAAAGTCAGCTCAGGTCGGGTCACTGCTGCACTTGCATTGCTTCTTGTGAGGCTCGTCCTCCATTGGTCCGGGTGGTTCCTGCTATAGTGCTTCCTATAACATGCAACTCAAATCACGGGTTACAACAGTTTAAATGTATATCCATTACAATCTCCACCCCTGGTCCCTTTGGACCAGGCCATAGGGTTTAACATTGCAACAAACTCCTCCCCTTTCCCCTGCTCTGGCGTGGGCTTATCCACGGACCACAGCCCCTTAGGGGTTTACCTTCTCTGGTGTGGACTTATTCACGGGCCACAGTCTCATTAGGGATATACCTGCTGCAGCCTGGACTTAGCCACAGTCGCTTTGAGGTGTACCTGCTCCAGCATGGCCCTATCCATGGGCCGCAATCCCTTCAGGGGCGTACCTGCTCCAGCGTGGCCTTATCCATGGGCCACAGTCCCTCCTTAGGGGTGCACCTGCTGTGTCGTGGATTTATCCACGCCGACAGACACTTTGAGGTGCTCCAGCATGACCTCATGCGCAGCCACTGATGCTTCAAGGTGTACCTGCTGCAGCGTGGACATATCCACAGCCACAGACACTTCGGGGTGCACCTGCTCCCACGTGGACTTATCCACAGGTCACAGTCCCTTCGACTCGAGTTCACACTGGAGTTCCAGCCTGTCCAGTACAGCAGCACAGGAACAGCAGCAATGCCCTGGCCTGACACAGCAGTGTGGCTTGCCTGTCTGGAATGGCTGGATGGCATTGCTGTACAAAAAGTTATCTATATATTTGCTAACAGCCAGCATAAAGGCTAGGCCAGCCCCAGGAAATCAGTGGTCTTTATCAATGCAAAATTCAGAAGATAGTTATCTGGCTCTTTGTTCTGTCATAAAGAGAACCATTTGAAAATCATTCTTGCTTCTTCCATGGAAAAGGGAGGGTGAGATAGTAAGACTGAGATACAAGTGTATCTCAGCCTACGCAAAACTACTCTGAGATTAAGAGACCATTTAATCAGAGAGAGCTCAGCACTTGTAAGATAATTCTGATACTTGTACTCCCTCACTGTCTGATAAGGGTTGACTTTGGGCATCTCCTACACACACAACACAGAAAGCCTTAAATCAAGAATATTTAATGCAATTAATTAATATCCAACAATAATAATTTATTTAGAAACTTCAGAAACTTGCTTTCCCCACCAACCCCAACAAAAAGGAAAACAATCAGATATTTTGAGGTGAAGGACATATTTGGAACAAACAAATCCATCCTGAAACTTTAGAAATTCTTAAGACCAAATTAAGTGCAACTTTCTTTGCCATAGAATCACGTAATTATATATGTTGGAAGGAATCTCTAGAGATCTCTAGTCAATCCCCCTGCTCAAAGCAGGGTCAACTAGATCAGGTTGCTTAGGGCCTCGTCCAGTCAAAGTTTTGATATCTCCAAGGGTGGAGATCCCAGAGACTCTTGGCAACCTTGTTTCAGTATTTGACTATCCTCACAAGGAAAAATTTTCTGCTTATATTTAATTGGAATTTCCCATGTTGCAACTTGTGTTCATTGCCTCTCTTCCTATGCCAGTGCATCTCCAAGAAGTCTGAATCCATCTTCTCTACACCCTCCTATTAGGTATTCAAAGAAAGCAATTAAATCTCCCCTTCATCTTCTCTCCTTAAGGTTGGACAAACCCAGCTCCCTCAGCTTCTCCTCATATGTCATGTGCTCCAGCCCCAAATCATATTGGCAGCCTCCGCTGGACTTGCTCCACCATGTCCACATCTGTCTTGTACTCGTGCAGCAAATAGCTGAGCAGGTAAACCCAGTTAAGGGGGGGGGGGGGGGGCAGGGCACATGGAGGGGACCAGGAATGACATTGCTGAGGTATGAGCCATTTGCCAGCGGGGAGAATGGTGGAACTGAGACCTCTGGAACTCTGGTGATGAGGCATGGACAGAGGGGTCAGAGGATGAGTGCAGCAACAGCATTTTCATCTGTCTGTCAGTGCTTAACAAAGCAAAGGGGCCCCCGGGGGCCTGCCAGCACACTGTCTCTGCGCAATTACACAAAATGAGTTGCAAGATTTGGTGAAAACATAATCTGATATCCTTCTACGATAAGGTCACCCGCCTAGTGGATGAAGGGAAGGCGGTGGATGTAGTTTTTCAGGATCTTAGTAAGGCTTTTGATACTGTCCCTCACAGTATCCTTCTGGACAAGTTGTCCAACTGTGAAATGAGCAGGTACACGGTACGCTGGGTGAAGAACTGGCTGAAGGGCAGGGCTCAAAGGGCTGTAGTGAATGGGGATACATCTGGCTGGCGGCCATTCACTAGCAGTGTTCCTCAGGGCTCAATTCTAGGGCCAGTTCTGTTCAATATTTTTATCAATGATCTGGATGCAGGAGTTGAATGCACCATTAGCAAGTTTGCTGATGATACTAAACTGGGAGGTGCTGTTGACTCTCTCGAGGGACAAGAGGCCTTGCAGAGGGATCTAGATAGATTGGCGCATTGGCCAATCATCACTGGCATGAAATGTTAGGAAACATTTCTTTATCGAGAGAGTGGTTAAACACTGGAACAGGCTTCCTAGAGGGGTGGTCGATGCCCCATGCCTGTCAGTGTTTAAGAGGCATTTGGCCAATGCCCTTAATAATATGCTTTAACTTTTGGTCAGCCCTGAAGTGGTCAGGCAGTTGGACTAGACGGTTGTTGTAGGTCCCTTCCAACTGGAACTGTTCTATTCTATAACGGCCAAAGACGGGAGAAAGGCTGGGACAGGGGTTATTGCGAGTATGGGACCTTGGAGAAGATAGTGTCCACTTAAATACTCAAGAACTAATGCGTCTGGGTACTGTACTGGGTTTATGTGGCAAGGTTTTAGTAGCGGGGGCGGGGGCTACAGGGGTGGCCTCTGTGAGAAGAGAACAGGGGCTGTCCCCATGTCAGATAGAGCCAGTTCCAGCCAGCTCCAAGACAGACCCACTGCTGGCCAAAGATGAGCCAATCAGCAACGTTGGTAGTGCCCCTGTAAAAACATATTTAAGAAAGGGTAGAAAACCCTGCGCAGCAGCTGAGGGAGAGAGGAGTGAGAAAAATGTGAGAGAAACAATGATGCAGACACCAAGGTCAGGGAAGAAGGAGGGGGAGGAGGTGCTCCAGGTGCCAGAGCAGAGATTCCCCTGCAGCCCATGGAGAAGACCATGGTGAAGCAGGTTGTCCCTCCCTTTTTGTCCCTTTATTGCTATGGGCCAAACCAGGTAACCACTATGCAGTATCACTACCTATTTCCTGTATGCTCTAACAAGCCCTGTGGGAGAGGACTGGGAGACAGGACACAAATATGGTTTAGTCTCGTCTCTACATCCCACCCTGTGTCACCAGAGGTTTATCATGTTTTCATCTAAGGCACTGCAATACTTTTACTGTGGCTGCATTTGCGAACTTAGGTGTCTAATTTTAATAAGCATACTGGTGAAAGCAATGCAATAGATCTCAAAGGGAAGGGTCAGGACTACATAATTTACCTGTGCGTGATTCAAACGCGCTCCGGACAGTAGCTGAGAAGTAGAGTTAGGAAACTGTACTGGGTCTGGCTGGGATAGAGTTAACTTTCTTCATAGCAGCTCATATGGTGCTGTGTTTTGGATTTGTGACTAAAACAGTGTTGATAACACACCAATGTTTTAAGCTGTTGCTGAACAGTGCTTACACAGCGTCAAGGCCTTATCTTTTTCCCACTCTGCCCACGCAACAAGTATGCTAGGGGTGGGCAAGAGGTTGGGAGGGGACACAGCCAGGACAGCTGACCCAAACTGACCAAAGGGATATTCCATATCATATGACATCATGCTCAGCAATAAAAGCTGTGGGAAAGGGAAAGGGGGGGGGGGGGCATTCGTTATTAAGGCGCTTGTCTTCTGAAGCAACCGCTACGTGTACTGAGGCCCTACTTTCCAGGAAATGGCTAGACATCACTTACTGATGGGAAGCAGAGGATAACACTTTTTGCTTTTCTTTGCTTCTGCGTGTGGCCTTTGCTTTGCTTTATTAAAGTGCTTTTATCTCAACCCACAAGTTGTTCATCTTATTTTCTCCCCCTGTCCTGCTGAGTAGGGGGAGTGAGAGAGTGGCTTGGCGGGCACCTGGCAGCCAGCAAAGGTCAACCCACCACATATGCCATATAATGTCTCGCTCAGCAATAAAACTGGGGGGGTAGTCTTTCCAAAGGAGCTGTTGCTCCGGGACTGGTTGGGCATCGGTCTGCTGGTGGGAGGTAGTGATTGCCTTTACATCACTTGGTTTTTTTCCTCTTACCTTCACTTGAACTATTTTTATCTTGACCCCTGAGCTTTCTTGCTTTTGCTCTTCCTATTCTCTCCCCCATCCCACTGGGGGGTGGGAAGTGAGCGAGCAACTGTGTGGGAGCTTAGCTTCTGGCTGGGGTCAATCCACCACAGAATTACAAGCAGGTGTATTGGGTTTACGTGGCAAGGTTTTGGTAGCGGGGGGGCTACAGCGGTGGCTTCTGTGAGAAGATGCCAGAAGCTTCCCCCATGTCCGACAGAGCCAGTTCCAGACGGCTCCAAGAGGGACCCGCCGCTGGCCAAAGCTGAGCCAATCAGCGACGGTGGTAGCGCCTCTGTGATAACATATCTAAGAAGGGGGAAAAACTGTTGCACAGCAGCAGCTGGGAGAGAGGAGTGAGAATATGTGAGAGAAACAGCCCTGCAGACACCAAGGTCAGGGAATAAAGAGGGGGAGGACGAGGTGCTCCAGGCACTGGAGCAGATATTCCCCTGCAGCCCATGGTGAAGACCATGGTGAGGCAGGTTGTCCCCCTGCAGCCCATGGAGGTCCATGGTGGAGCAGATATCAACCTGCAACCTGTGGAGGACCCCATGCTGGAGCAAGTGGATGTGCCTGAAGGAGGCTGTGACCCTGTGGGAAGCCCGTGCTGGAGCAGGCTCCTGGCAGGACCTGTGGCCCTGTGGAGAGAGGAGCCCACGCTGGAGCAGGTCTTCTGGCAGGACCTGTGACCCCGTGGGGGACCCACGCTGGAGCAGTCTGTTCCTGAAGGACTGCACCCCATGGAAAGGACCCATGCTAGAGCAGTTTCTGAAAGACTGTCTCCCGTGAGTGGGACCCCATGCTGGAGCAGGGGAAGAGCGTGAGGAGGAAGGAGCAGCAGAGACAACGTGTGATGAACTGACCGCAACCCCCATTCCCCGTCCCCTTGTGCTGCTCAGGGGGAGGAGGTAGAGAATTCGGGAGTGAAGCTGAGCCCGGGAAGAAGGGAGGGGTGGGGGGGAAGGTGGTTTTAGATTTGTTCTTATTTGTCATTATCCTACTCTGCTTTGATTGGTAATAAATTAAATTAATTTCCCCAAATTGAGTCTGTTTTGCCCCTGACGGTAATTGCTGAGTGATCTCCCTGTCCTTATCTCGACCCACCAGCCTTTCGTCATCGTATTTTTCTCCCCCTGTCCAGCTGAGGAGGAGGAGTGATAGAACGGCTCAGTGGGCACCTGGCGGCCAGCCAAGGTCAACCCACCACAGCGGGGGATAAAGGGGAGGGGAAGAGAACAGAGAATATGAAGAAAGTAATGTAAAAATAAGAACAACAACAAAGAAGTAGATGAAAAACCGATGAGGATTCTCATTATCTGAAATCTAATTGTATCTGACTGCTTCTGAATGAGGCACTCTAACTGGGACACCAGAGAAACAAAGGAGTATGTAATAAATACTATATTAATTATATGTCCTGGTTTCAGCTGGGATAGAGTTAATTTTCTTCCTAGTAGCTGGTATAGTGCTGTGTTTTGGATTTAGGATGAGAATAATGTTGATAAACACACTGATGTTTTAGTTGTTGCTAAGTAGTGCTTACACTAGTCAAGGACTTTTCAGCTTCCCATGCTCTGCCAGGTGCACAAGAAGCTGGGAGGGGGCACAGCCAGGACAGCTGACCCAGACTGGCCAAAGGGCTATTCCATACCATATGACATCATGCCCAGTATATAAACTGAGGCGAGCTGGCTGGGGGGGAAGCGATCGCTGCTCGGGAACGGGCTGGGCATCGTCGGTGGGTGGTGAGCAATTGTGTCGTGTATCACTTGCTTTGTATATTATTATTGTATTATATTATTATTACTACTACTACTACTATTCTATTTCATTTTACTTCAATTATTAAACTGTTCTTATCTCAACCCACGAGTTTTTCTGACTTTCACCCTTCCAATTTTCTCCCCTACCCCACCGGGGGGGGGGAGTGAGCGAGCGGCTGTGTGGTGCATAGTTGCTGGCTGGGGTTAAACCACGACATTATAGTAGGCTGCACTTTGGTCTTGGCCAAAGCATATTCTTAAATCAACTTTAGAATGTGATTGCAATTTCAGACTTAGGAGCATGAAGTTCACGTGGGTACAATTAATTAAATAAATTGTGCTGTGGAGCATTCTACAAAGCCTGACAGTGCTTAGTTGATATATTGTTTATTAGCGACTTCAGACATTTCCCCCTCTATTTTATTACAATGCCTAGAGTAGTGAATCAAAAGGTGGATTTTTTTCCTGTTCTGTCTGCTGCAGATGTAATGGGTAACATGTTAACACCTTTTCTCCCCTTCCCCCTCTTATTTAGCAGAGTAATAGAACCCAAACAGCCTTGTTACAAAACTTGCACTTTTGTTTCTGAAATTCTGTTTGGTGATTTTGCCCAACTTGAACAATTTTCTTTCCTTTCCCCAATATGAATGAAGCAAGCTGTGCAGAACATGAACTCAATTCAAAGAGCTCACAATTTACTACCTTATCTCATCAGTATCAGTGCACATTTTCAACACACATATATCCTTTGTTTTCACCAGTTCACAGATGAGAATCTAACAACCAGCTGTTTACAAGATTCTCAAGAAAGGGTTAAGCGTTACACTCACAGAGTTTTAAAGGTGCTTTTTTTTAACCTGCTTTTCTAGCTTGAGCCTGTGCTGCCAGTCTGTCTCTCTCCTTCTCACACTCCCAAAAAAATAATGCATTTGAACTTAGCTTCAACCTTTGCAGTTATTTCTAATTTCTAACATGCAAAGTTATACAAGTTTGGAGAAGAATCAACAGCTGGGCAGAGGACAGAGATGCGAATGTGTCTCAACTGAGGGAAAGGCCAGAGAACTCAGGCGTGAGATACTCTGCTTGGCAGCTGCATGCATGCCCTTGTTGACCAAAGAACACCCACATAACTCCAGACTAGCCACAGCATGTTCATACTTGTGTCAGCTTGGAGGGCCCCAAGGAACATGGGAGGTAACTGGGAATTCTGCACTGAAAAGAGGTTAAGAGATCAGGAACTCATACTCATAGGAAATCAGGCTTCATTAGTCTCTTGTTCATGGAACAACTTGGTTTTGAATGTCCTGGAACACATATTTAAACATGCTTTACTATAACTTAATTGAATAGACTGCATTTTGTAGTGTATTCAAATAAATTCAGGACTTTCAAACTGTTTTCTAGCCATGCACAAATACATAGAATGTACACACACCTCCCTGCTGCTCAGAATATGGCTATTATCTTTATGCTGTAATCATATGGTCAAACTTTTCCGGCCTGGTTTGTATTTTCATTTCCATAAAAATAATTTGTTCTTCCCAATAGCATATGAGTAAATGGCTTCTCCTGCCATTTACTCATATGCTATACTCCGTTATGCCATTCTGCCATACCAGAAATGACATTGACTAATTCCTGCAAGAGGTGATATGGGCTAGAGTTTTTTGGATGCAATTGTGGATGTATGGTTTATGTATATATCTATGGCTATTTTACTATGTATTAGAACAATAAATAGTCACATGTATTTAAGAATTATGCAAGTGACTGGTATATGGGATGGGTTATCTGTCAAAGTGTAAGGTTTCTGAGGGCTGTCTGAAATCATAGAATCATAGAATCGTTAAGGTTGGAAAAGACCTTTAAGATCATCAAGTCCAACCGTTAACCTAGCACTGCCAAGTCCACCACTAAACCATGTCCCTAAGCACCACATCTACCCGTCTTTTAAATACCTCCAGGGATGGAGACTCAACCACCTCCCTGGGCAGCCTGTTCCAATGCTTGACCACCCTCTCAATGAAGAAGTTTTTCCTAATATCCAACCTAAACCTCCCCTGGTGCAACTTGAGGCCATTTACTTGGGAAATTTCCACTTGGGAGAAGAGACCGATCCCCACCTCACTACAACCTCCTTTCAGGTAGTTGTGGAGAGCGATAAGGTCTCCCCTCAGCCTCCTCTTCTCCAGGCTAAACAACCCCAGTTCCATCAGCCACTCCTCATAAGACTTGTTCTCTAGACCCTTCACCAGCCTCGTTGCCCTCCTTTGGACACGCTCCAGCACCTCAATGTCCTTCTTGTAGTGAGGGGCCCAAAAGTGAACACAGTACTCGAGGTGCGGCCTCACCAGTGCCGAGTACAGGGGCACTATCACCTCCCTGGTATTGCTGGCCACACTATTCCTGATGCAAGCCAGGATGCCATTGGCCTTCTTGGCCACCTGGGCACACTGCCGGCTCATATTCAGCCGGCTGTCATCCAACACTCCCAGGTCCTTTTCTGCCAGGCAGCTTTCCAGCCACTCCTCCCCCAGCCTGTAGCGTTGCCTGGGGTTGTTGTGACCCAAGTGCAGGACCCGGCCCTGAGCCTTGTTGAACCTCATACAATTGGCCTCAGTCCATCGATCCAGCCTGTCCAGATCCCTCTGTAGGGGCTTCCTACCCTCCAGCAGATCAACACTCCCGCCCAAGTTGGTGTCATCTGCAAACTTCCTGAGGGTGCACTCGATCCCCTCGTCCAGATCATTGATAAAGATATTAAACAGAACTGGCCCCAATACTGAGCCCTGGGGAACACCACTTGTGACCGGCCGCCAACTGGATTTGACTCCATTCACCACACCTCTTTGGGCCCGGCCATCCAGCCAGTTTTTTACCCAGCAAAGAGTATGCCCGTCCAAGCCATGAGCAGCCAGTTTCTCCAGGAGAATGCTGTGGGAAACGGTGTCAAAGGCCTTATTAAAGTCTAAGTAGACAACATCCACAGCCTTCCCCTCATCCACTAAGCGGGTCACCTTGTCATAGAAGGAGATCAGGTTGGTCAAGCAGGACCTGCCTTTCATAAACCCATGCTGACTGGGCCTGATCCCCTGATTGTCCCATACGTGCCGCGTGATGGCACTCAAGAGGATCTGCTCCATAACCTTCCCCAGCACCGAGGTCAGGCTGACAGGCCTGCAGTTTCCCGGATCCTCCTTCTGGCCCTTCTTGTAGATGGGCATCACATTTGCTAGCCTTCAGTCAACTGGGACCTCCCCGGTTGACCAGGACTGCTGATAGATGATTGAAAGCGGCTCAGTGAGCACTTCCACCAGCTCCCTCAGTACCCTTGGGTGGATCCCATCCGGCCCCATAGACTTGTGTGTGTCTACGTGGTGTAGCAGGTCACTAACCATTTCCCCTTGAATTATGGGGGCTTCATTCTGCTCCCTGTCCCTGTCTTCCAGCTCAGGGGGCTGGGTGCCCCGAGAACAACTGATCTGACTATTAAAGACTGAGGCAAAGAAGGCATTAAGTACCTCAGCCTTTTCCTCGTCCTTTGTCACTATGTTTCCCCCCGCATCCAATAAAGGATGGAGATTCAGATTACCCAGCTGATCAACACGTGGCTCCGAGGCTGGTGTCATCGGCGGAGCTTTGGGTTTTTCGATCATGGGGTGGTCTACTCATCCCCACGTCTACTGACATCCAATGGGACGCACCTTTCTCAGAAGGGGAAAAGGGTTTTTGCTCAGGAGCTAGCAGGGCTGATTGACAGAGCTTTAAACTACATTGGAAGGGGGAAAGGGACAATACCCGGCTAGTCAGCGACGAGCAACGGGATTGCACGCCAAAGCTTGAGGAGCTGCATGCTAGTGAGATTCCTCAGGCTGCTCCACGAGGCAACGGGCACAATGAACCGCACTTGAAGTGTTTCTACACAAATGCGCACAGCCTGAGGAACAAGCAAGAGGAGCTAGATGCTTTGGCCCAGTCCCAGAGATACGACATCATAGGCATAAGTGAAACCTGGTGGGATGAGTCCTGTGACTGGTGTGCCATGATGGATGAGTTACAGGCTCTTCAGGAGGGATAAGCAGGGCAGGCGAGGCGGGGGGGTGGCATTGTATGTAGCGGAGGGGCTGGAATGCATGGAGCTAGCAGTTGGCGATGGCACAGTTGAGAGCCTCTGGGTAAGGATTAAGGGACAGACAAATAAAGCGGATGTCGTTGTGGGAGTCTACTAGAGGCCACCCAGCCAGGATGACGACACGGATGAGTTATTCTTTAAGGAACTAAGGGATGCTTCCAGGTCATCTGCCCTTGTCCTTATGGGGGACTTCAACTTGCCAGATGTCAACTGGGAATACCACACAGCTGGTACAAGCAGGTCCAGAAGATTCCTAAACCATCTGGATGATAACTTCTTGGTACAAGTACTAAGGGAACTGACCAGGAAAGGTGCCTTCCTCGACTTGCTGCTTACTAACGGAGAGGGTCTCGTGGGTGAAGTGGCGATTGGTGGCTGCCTTGGCCACAGCGACCATGAAGCAGTCAAGTTTAAAATCTATGGTAACAGGAGGAAAACTGCCAGCAGGACCTCAACTCTGGATATGAGGAGAGCTGACTTCAGGCTGCTCAGGGAACTACTTAGTAAGGTCCCCTGGGAAAAAGCTTTTGAAGGTGCTGGGGTCCATCAGTGCTGGTCACTTTTTAAGTACCACCTCCTAAGAGCACAGGAGCAGGCAATTCCAAAATGTCGGAAGTCAAGCAGGCGAGGTAGAAGGCCGGCTTGGCTGAGTAGGGATCCTATGCTAGAACTAAGGCGAAAAAAGAAAATGTATGGCCAGTGGAAGCAAGGTCAGGCAACATGGGAGGACTACAGAGAGGCTGTTCGCCACTGTAGGGAGGAAATTCACACGGCCAAAGCTCAACTAGAGCTGAAGCTGGCCAGTACTGTGAAGGACAATAAAAAGGGCTTTTAAAAATATGTAAATAGCAAAAGGCAGGGGAGAAATAACATTGGCCCAATACTTGACGAGCATGGTCACCTCACAAACAGGGACATAGACAAAGCAGAGACGTTTAATGCTTTCTTCGCCTCGGTCTTCAACACCGATGATGGGCTCTGGGACCCCCAGAGCCCTGGGCTAGAGAACCACGACTGCGAGAATGACAAACTCCCAACTAACCCCGAACTTGTGCGGGATTTGCTGCTCCAGCTGGATCCCTATAAGTCAATGGGGCCCAATGGGATTCATCCGAGGGTACTTAAAGAGCTGGCTGATGTCATAGTGAGACCTCTCTCTCAATGGTTTTTCAATGCTCTTGGGAATCTGGGGAGGTCCCAGCTGACTGGAAGCTGGCAAACGTTGTCCCAATCTTCAAGAAGGGCAACAGGGATGACCCCGGTAACTACAGGCCTGTCAGTCTCACCTCTGTGCCTGGCAAAATCATGGAGAAGATTATTCTGGGAGTTATTGGAAAACACCTGAAAGACAATGCAGTCATTGGCCCCAGCCAGCACAGATTCACGAGGGGAAAGTCCTGCTTGACAAACTTAATTTCTTTCTGTGACAAGGTTACCCACCTAGTTGACCAAGGGAAGCCAGTCGATGTCATCTTTTTGGATTTCAGTAAAGCCTTCGATACTGTCTCTCCCAGTATCCTCCTGGACAAAATGTCCAGCATACAGCTGGATAAACACATAATGCAATGGGTGGGCAATTGGCTGACGGGTCAGGCTCAAAGGGGGTTACATCGGGCTGGCGACCAGTCACTAGCGGGGTTCTGCAGGGATCCATCTTAGGGCCAGTGCTCTTCCATATCTTCATAAATTACTTGGATGCAGGACTTGAAGGTTTGCTATCTCAGTTTGCTGATGACACAAAATTGGGAGGAGCTGTTGACACTCTCGAGGGCAGAGAGGCCCTGCAGAGAGATCTGGACAAATTAGAGAGCTGGGCAATCACCAACCATATGAAGTTCAACAAGGGCAAGTGCCGGAATTTGCACCTGGGACATGGCAGCCCTGGATGTACACACAGACTGGGGAACGAGAGGCTGGAGAGCAGCCCCACGGAGAGGGATCTGGGGGTTCTGGTTGACGGCAAGTTGAACATGAGCCAACAGTGTGCCCTGGCAGCCAGGGGGGTAACCGTGTCCTGGGGTGCATCAAGCACTGTATTGCTAGCGGGTCGAGGGAGGCGATTGTCCCGCTCTACTCTGCACTGGTGCGGCCTCATCTTGAGTACTGTGTGCGGTTTTGGGCGCCACAGTACAAAAAGGATACGAAGCTACTAGAGAGTGTCCAGAGGAGAGCCACGAAGATGGTGAAGGGTTTAGAGGGGAAGCCACACGAGGAGCGGCTGAAGTCACTTGGTCTGTTCAGCCTGGAGAAGAGGAGACTGAGGGGAGACCTCATCGCGGTCTACAGCTTCCTCACAAGGGGAAGAGGAGGGGCAGGCGCTGATCTCTTCTCCCTGGCGACCAATGATAGGACCCGAGGGAACGGCAGGAAGATATGCCAGGGGAGGTTTAGGTTGGACATTAGGAAAAGGTTCTTCACCCAGAGGGCGGTGGAGCACTGGAACAGGCTCCCCCCGGGAGGTAGTCACGGCGCCAAGCCTGACAATATTCAAGAAGCATTTGGACAACGCCCTCAGACATATGGTGTGAATTTTGGGGTTGTCCTATGCAGGGACAGGAGTTGGACTCGATGATCCTTGTGGGTCCCTTCCAACTCAGGACATTCTATGATTCTATGATTCTCCTTAGCCCTCCTTTTGCTGCTAATGTATTTATAGAAACATTTTTTGTCGTCTTTTATGGCAGTAGCCAGATTAAGTTCCAGCTGGGCTTTGGTCCTTCTAATTTTCTCCCTGCATAGCCTCACGACATCCTTGTAGTCCTCCTGAGTGGCCTGCCCCTTCTTCCAAAGGTCATAAACTCTCTTTTTTTCCCTGAGTTCCAGCCAAAGTTCTCTGTTCAGCCAGGACGGTCTTCTCCCCTGCTGGCTCATCTTTCGGCACATGGGGACGGCCTGATCCTGCGCCTTTAAGATTTCCTTCTTGAAGAATGTCCAGCCTTCCTAGACTCCTTTGCCCTTCAGGACTGCCTCCCAAGGGACTCTGTCAACCAGGCTCCTGAACAGGCCAAAGTCTGCTCTCCAAAAGTCCAAGGTAGCAGTTCTGCTGACGCCCCTCCTTCCTTCTCCAAGAACTGAAAACTCTATCATTTCATGATCACTATGCCCAAGACAGCCTCCAACCATCACATCACCCACCAGGCCTTCTCTGTCTGAAAACAACAGGTCCAGCAGGGAGCCTTCCCTAGTTGGCTCCCTCACCAGCTGTGTCAGGAAGTTATCATCTTCCACACACTCCAGGAACCTCCTAGACTCTTTCCTCTCTGCTGTATTGTATTTCCAGCAGGCATCTGGTAAGTTGAATCCCCCACGGGAACAAGGGCTAGCGATCGTGAGACTTCTCCCAGCTGCTTATAGAATACTTTGTCTGCCTCTTCATCCTGGTTGGGTGGTCTATAACAGACTCCCACCATATCTGCCTTGTTGGCCTTCCCCTGATTCTTACCCATAAACACTCAACACCATCGTCACCATCATTAAGCTCTAGACAATCAAAACAGTTCCTAACATACAGGGCTACCCCACCGCCTCTCCTTCCTTGCCTATCCCGTCTGAAGAGTTTACAGCCATCATCTCTCCAAATCAGGAGAGAGAAAACAGGCAAAAAGAAGCCTCTTTCTATGGAGAGAAAAAAGAAATGGAAATCACGAGCAAATAGCAAAACAGACACCTGCATATGGCCAAGAAAGCCGAGTCTGAATGCCAAGAAAAATTTTCCTGTCCCTTAATTTGTTTTCCTGGAGGTCTAGTCAGTAACAGAGGGCTAGTCCCAAACAATGAGTGCTATGTGGATATTTGCCTTTCTTAAGAACCAACAAGGAGGGGGGGGAACAACTAGATACATCCATGTGACTGAAGGCATGACCACACCACACTCAGAGGAAGAGTGCTCCAAAGTTGTGGACAGAAGGAAATTACTTGCATACAAAACTGTCCCCACTTCTTTGGCTCATCCATCTAGGCCACAGCATAAAGGCAATGATTAGGCAAGTAGATGAAGATAAGGGAGGGATGTGAGGAGACAAAAGACTGAAGCAAACTAGGCAAAGATTACTGGAACACAAGTCCTTCCAAATTTGTCACCATCTGGATCTGTGGATACCCTCACACCCTACTTGAAATGCTTAGAAAAACAGTACGTTCAGACTTTGTATTGCAGTGATGTGACCTGTTTCAGAATAAGCTCAGAACTGAACTTCTCCCAGTTCTGAACAGAACAGAGGGCCATTCAAGAGATGCACTCATTCAAGAAGCACTGCTGTTGCTGAAAGTGACGTCTAAATCATACCTAAAGAAGGTATGCATGGAGGAAGCGCCACTGTTGCCTTATCTCAGTCAGGTAGGTCAGGGGCTGCTTCTCTTGTAGGCTGTGTCCAGTTTCAGTTAATACCCCAACCTTTTTTGGAAAGAAAAGTGCTTTAGACAATTTCAGGTGCTCCTTTTTGCAGTCAGGCTCTTCAGCAAACAGTGATGCTATATCCCTGCAGGCAAAAAGCTGTGTGATTTTGTTTTCCCTGTGCAGATGTAAATCACTAAGCAGGACAACTTAAAACAGTGGGAGAATGGCTCAGGTTACCATAAGCCTGATGTGCTCTCTTTTTTCCACCCAGAAGTTTTGTCTAGTACAGTTTGAGGATTTCTTATGGTTATCCAAGATTTCTGGATATATGAAAACATCACCAGACCTGTTAGTTGCAACCATATCTGGAAACACTAGCCATATCCTCCTCCTGCATACCAATCAGCTGTGCAAGAAGGGCATGTGACCGTGCAGCACAGACTTTTCTGGAAACACTGGACAGATGTATTAACAGAGCATGTGGATCAAACCCAAAGCATCCCCGGAAGAACTCATTTACTGAACACGTACAGGGAGCCTGTACAATGTATGAGGTAAATCCATTATTTCCCAGAACTGCTGGAATATATACACACACATGCATATATTTCTGTCTGCCAAATACCAGGCATGTTTTAGGGATAGTAGTTCTCACTCAGGAAAACATGATACCTAATACTATATTTAAAGTACAACTGGTTGCTTCAGATTCTGAATTGGTTTTAGGCAAAAGCATGACATCATAATTACAAAATATTGCTATATCAGGTAAGGTCCCTTGGCACTTTTTATTTCAAGATTAATTCCCGTTGCTTTTAGCGTTACCAAAATGTTAGTGTTTGGGTTGAAATTTTCTAAGCTGTGGGGTCAGAGACAGCCTGATAGCAATGTCCTTCAGGATACAGACTGAAAACGTAAATGAAGGGGCAAATAGCTCCCTCAACTTTTCACACCCTCCAAAGCAACACAGTTCTTTATCCTCAGTTTGTGATCTGATCCGCACAAATGTCTTTTATCTGTATTTTTGCTATTTCTGAATCATATAGTATTTTTTAAATTCATTCATTATATGCCAAATAAATAATCTTGTTTGACTTTGTCCAGGTGCATGCAGTTGAAAGACATTGTGAGGCGGCTCTGAAAAATAAAACAGTACTTTCTTGATGATCAAAACCCCAGTACTGAACAGGGCTTCCTTTCTCTGTTTCCTGTCTGCAGTCTGAAAATTAGTTTGAAACTGAATCAGTTGGAAAACGGTATTGGCTCTAGGAAACCAGACAAATTATGGGATGGCATGGAAGGACTCATAAAGATTTAAATACCACGTTCCCAAATTCCAGTAGGGTTTAGCATTATAATAATTTACCAAGCATTTGACCCTACTAGCAGACTAATATACCTGCCTAAAATACTGTGTACATCTTTTAAAAAAAACAACAAAGCACAGTAGTACACATTCACTAATTGACAAAAGTTACTTCAGACAAAATAGTGTTGCTGCACTTGTTTAGGCTAGTACAGCTGTATTACTATAGCAAGACAGACAAACAAAACCATTTCCTTCCTCCCATATTAAAAAAAAAAAAACAAACATACGATGTATAAAAGGTCTTACATATTACTGTAAAGCCAAGAAATATTTCAGTCTAAATAAAGACATAATATTTTAGCAAGGTAGAAAGAAATCAAAACCATAATATTAATTGAATTTAACATTAACTTATTTTTGTGAAAAAGATTCTGTACAGAGATTTATTTATAATGTGCAGTGCTTGAAATTCAGGTGAATAGGAGTGAAAATACAATATTTCAGTATGGTTCTGACCTGAGGAAGAGTAAGGAACAACTGTTTCATATTCAGACAGGATATCAGCTCGCCTCTCTGCAAGGTAATGTAACCCACACCTGCAGGAAATCAGTTGGAACTACTGTTTTAAACGCACAAGATCCAGCTAACCAACTGCTTGTGGGGAGGAAGTGGTTCTAAGTTCATATAGGCTCTGTGAAACAGGTGTGGCAACAACAATTTACTGCTTATTAGTGGACTAGTGTCAGGTAATAGCTCTCTATTGGGTTTATGTGGCAAGGTTTTGGTAGCGGGGGCTGCAGGGGTGGCCTCTGTGAGAAGAGAACAGGGGCTGCCCCCATGCCAGATGGAGCCAGTTCCAGCCAGCTCCATAACGGACCCTCTGTTGACCAAAGCTGAGCCAATCAATCAGTGACGTTGGTAGTGCCTATGTGAAAAGATATTTAAGAAAGGGTAAAACACTGCACAGCAGTTGTGAGAGAGGAGTGAGAAAAAAAAGTGTGAGAAACAACCCTGCAAACACCAAGGTCAGTGAAGAAGGAGTGGGAGGAAGTGTTCCAGGTGCCAGAGCAGAGATTCCCCTGCAGCCCATGGAGAGGACCATGGTGGAGCAGATATCCACACTGCAGCCCATGGAGGACCCCACAACAGAGCAGGTAGATATGCCCTGAAGGAAGCTGCAGCCTGTGGAGAGCCCATGCTGGAGCAGGCTCCTGGCAGGAACTGCGGTCTGTGGAGAGGAGCCCATGCAGGAGCAGGTTTTCCGGCAGGAACTGTGGTCTGTGGAGAGGAGCCCATGCAGGAGCAGGTTTTCCGGCAGGAACTGTGACCCGTGGGGGACCCATGCTGGAGCAGGGAAAAATGTCAGGAGGAAGTAGTGGCAGAGATGAGCTGTTATGAACTGACTGCAACCCCCCATCCCCCCTGCACTGCTCTGCAGTGGTGGAGGTAGAGGAGTTGGGAATGGAGGAGTTAAATTGAGCCTGGGAAGAAGTGGGGAAGGGTGGGGGGAAGGTGTTTTTTAGCTTTGTCTTTTTTTCTCACCATCCTACTCTATTTTTAATTGGCAATGAATGAAAATATTTTTCCCCAAGCTGAGTCTGTTTTGCCTGTCTTAAATTGTATTTAATACACTTTCTTTTTGTTTTCTGGAAGCAAGCATACTTCAGTCAGTTCTTTCCTTAAAGAAAATATTTTCATTTAAAGCTTGCACAAGGTGCAAGGCTTCTAATTCCTGAGAAACATTAATTTTCAAAAAGTCAGCTTCAAAAGACTGAAAAAATGACCATGTCCTCAAGAGATTTCAAAAGCATCACTTTAAAACTAAAATATAAACTTACTTAATAAGATGTGGAAGACAAATATAACTGTAGGGTTAAACAGAAATTGCGGTGAGTTGACTACAGCCATAACCAAGCACCCACACAACTGCTTGCTCACTACCCTCTCCCCCAGGACAGGGGGGAAAACAGAAGGAAGGTGAGAAGACTCATAGGTTGAAATAAAGACAGTTTAATAGGTGAAACAAAAGCTGCATGTGCAAGGAAAGCAAAAAGAGGAATTCATTCGCTACTTCCCATTGGCAGGCAGATGTCCAGCCACTTCCTGGAAAGCAGGGCCTCAGCACATGTAATGGTTACTTGGGAAGACAAACACCATAACCATGAATGTCTCCCCTTCCTCCTTCTTTCCCCGAGCTTTTATTGCTGAACACGACGTCATAAGGTACGGAGTATCCCTTTGGTAAGTTCAGGTCAGCTGTCCCAGCTGTGTCCCCTCCTAACTTCTTGTGCATCTCCAGCCTATTTGCTGGGGAGAGCAGAGTACGATACAGAGAAGGCCTTGACACTGTGCAAGCACTGTTCAGCAATAGCCAAAACACTGGTGCGTTATCAACGCTGTTTTCATCACAAATCCCAAACACAGCACCACAGGGTCCCAAATGGTCAGGCATTTGTGTGTAGGAGGTGAGGAAAATACAGGGGTTTTTTTGTCCCTGTCAAATGTGTTACTGATGTTTCAGTTTTTGATAAGCTCTTGTGCTTCCTTTAGGAACTTGGTATTTGTGCTAGGGATAGGAGGGTTTTTTCTGCCTCCACAAAAATAAGCCTAAACTTGACCATGCCATTAGTTTTAGCTAAATATCATTATGAGAACACCACAGGAGCTAAGCACCAACAAGATTTGAGAAATTCCAGAGTCAGGATTGAATATCACATCTCGAGTCTATCTTCACATATTTAAAGTACACATATTTCAGTTTTCTCTCTCACTGATTATAAAGAACAGTAAAGAACAGTATTTCAGATTATCTATAACAACGTCATGCTCTGTGATTCCTGAGCAAGTACATCTTACTTTTGAGAGATAGTGGAACAAACATAGGCATTCCACATTTCTGGACAAACTATGTGCAACCTTTTGAGTATCTTTCTAGCCACACACTTTAAGATCTAAGGTACAAAAATATCATAACATCCTGAAGCACGCACAAGTAAAAAGTTGATGAAAAGGGTTGAAGACCTAAGTCATGAAAACTCTCTAATTACCAGACTGCAGCTAATGAACTTAATACTAGCAGAATTAGTCACACGCAGTTCTGAAAAAATAGTATTCTATACTGCATGTGAGCCATCGCCAAAATAAAATGTTTGGCTGGAAAGTAATTGCTTAACTACAGTTGGTCCTTAACACTCTCTTGCTTTTCATTCTTTGGAAAGCTTGCAATGCAGTTTCATGTTGGTGTTCTGATTATACCCTGCTTTGAGGAGGAGGTCTCTTACAAACGGCCCCAGAACCATCTGTTACTTTTTTTCCTCAGTGCCCCAAAAGTGTACTTGGAAAGTAGAGGTGAATTGCCAACCTGAACTATCACTAGCAATAACCATTGCCCTTCGGAGGTGGCAAACAGGGAACACAGCTTTGCGTACCTAAGGGAAGAAATGACGCAGACTCCTGAAGCCAAGATGAAGCCGCCTCAGCCAGAACAAACCTTTCCCCGCCCCCGGCAGTCCAGGATCAGTGCTTCTCAGCAGACTTTTCTCTCTGTTTCTGCACAGTTGTCACCAGGAGCTACCTGCGGGCTTCTGTTCGGGAGCAGCTCCCTCCCAGGTAACTGCCTGCACAAGCAGGTCAAACTTGCTAAGACCGGTACGTCACAACCACTGTCTGGAACGGAGAAGTTACTAGACGAACATTGCAGTACTTAGTACATGCTGACCGTCTCTTCCCTCTGCCTTGCCTGAACACAGCCGCCACTGCCTCCTCTACGGAAGTGCTTCTCTTTCCCCTATTCCCAACTGTGACAGATAGCACATCCCCTCCTCCCCCCCTCCCCAAGCAGCAGCCGCGAAAGAAGGAATGAACTATTTCATCTGCTTTATAGGGGGAGAACACAAATTAGGGTCTCTTTTCCTTTTCTAACGCAGGAAGACAATATCACTTCTTTCTTTTCCCCTTTAGCCTTTTACACGCCCACACGGGAAGGGATTAAGCTCCTTTCAGCAGGGCTTGCTTATTTTTTCTTTCTCTTTTTTTTTTTTGTTTTTTTTTTGTTTTTTTGTTTGTTTGTTTCGTTTTGTTTTTCTTTTCGCTCCGGTTAGTATCAACAAGCTTTCTAAAGGGAGAGAGGGAGCATAGTGGTATTTTCTACCGCAGGCTGAAGTGAACTGTGGGATTGGACATGAATGTGGTAAAGACTAGATTGCAACGGTTGAAGCTATGGGGGAAGGGCAAACAAAATTTTGTTCCTCCGCCCCTCTTCCCGGTCTGGCGCGTGCGCATACGTGTGGGGTGGGGACAGACGGTACGGCGGGAGCACTGTTGGCCTCGGGGAAGCTTTAGTGGAGGGGTGTGTATATATATATACATATCTCGTATTTGTGTATGTATATTATACAAAGCACGTATCATATGCATGTGTGTGGTGTTGATTGCGTGGGGAAGGGGAGTGAGAGAGCACGAGCAGAGGGGGGAAGTCACATATGCGAATGTAAGCGGGTTGGGACGAGTTTGGGGGGTGCTGCGACATGGGCGGAGAGGAGTCTCTGGGGGTCAGAGATGAGGTTGGGTGGTGTCTGCGCTAGGAGGGAGTGTGTGCAGATGTAGATGTACTTGGCAGCTTGGTTTCAGTATCCCTCTTCTAGCCAGAAGGTGGGCGGGGAGGGTAATGACATGGGGTGGGGGCTACCCTTGGTGGAGCGCTCTGTTGGCATCCTCTTCCTATCCCCTGGTGTTTTTATCTCTGGCAGTGCGACCTTGAGCGGCTGGAAGCACCTCGGTGGCGGGAAAAGGAGGTGCAGATCCCTCCCCCGACCTTATTCGTCTCGTAGCAACAGGCATCACATCGCTGTGAAAACATGAGCCGAGATTTCAAACCCGGAGACTTGATCTTTGCCAAGATGAAAGGTTATCCCCATTGGCCAGCCAGGGTAAGACACTCCCTCCTCTATGTGCAGGCTGCTGCTACCTCTTTATCTGTCCTTTTTTCCTCCTCATTGCCTTTTCTGCTCTTCCAGTTTTGTGTTGAGAAGAGTGTTTTCAGGCACCTATAGAGAAGAAAACAGATAAGTTGTGTTGTGCCTCTATTTTGCTAATGTGTGTGGGGGTGTGTGTCTGCGTGTGTGGTAGCACTGCTGTTGCTGAAAGTGACTTCTAAATCACACTGCAGGTCCCACACTGTGGTTTGTCCTTGGCTTATGATGCTTTATAAGTCTCTCTTTTTTGACATGTAGTACTGTCTAGTAGTCATTAGCTGTCATTAGGTTTTTTAAGTTGTGGAAGGGCTGCTTGAATTCTATATGTGAAGATATGTATTGGGTTTGTGTTAAAGTCAAGCAGTAATTTTTGAGAGTCTTAACATCTGGAAATTAATTAATTAATAGCGTTTTTAGGAGGAAAAAGTCCTACTGAACTTCATATTTATTTCTTTAAAGCTTTCTATATGTCTGCGGTGGGTTGACCCTGGCCAGCAACTAAACACCCACCAGCTGCTTGCTCACTTTCCTCACAGCAGGATGTGGAACAAATTAGAAGAGGAAAAAGTGAGGAAAAACATGTGGGTTAAGAAAAAGACGGTTTATTAAGTGAAGGAAAGGGAGGAAAAAAAACCAAAAGTGATGCAAAAGCAATCACTCACCACCACCCACCATCAGACTGACACCCAGGCAGTCTCCAAGCAATGGCTGACATCAGACTGACACCCAGGCAGTCTCCAAGCAATCGCTACTTTGGAAAGACCAAACCCCCATTTTTTTTATTGCTGAGCATGACTTTATATGGCATGGAATATCCCTTTGGTCAGTTTGAGTCAACTGTCCCAGCTGTGTGTCCTCCCAAATACTTGCCCACACCTAGCCTATTCCCTGGCAGGGGCAGAGTGGGGGGGGGGAAGAGAAAGCCTCCATGCTGTGCAAACACTGTTGAGCAATAGCCAAAACATTGGTGTGTTATCAACACTGGTTTAGCCACAGATCTAAAACACAGCACCATACGGGCTGCTATGAAGAAAGTTCCCAGCCAGATCCAGTACAATGTCTTTTTTTGACATGTGTAGATATCTTTAAATAGAGAATTTGATACTCTGTTTTTGTGATAAATCAACAAAAGCGCTCGAGTGTTCTCATAATGTAAGTTCATTTTTAGAAATGAAGACTGCTATACCATTAGCACAACAAATTCTGAGATTGTACAAGAACCAAATGGTACAGAAATGCTACTGCCAAATAGCTGATCCTTTGTGATAGAAAAACCCTCCCAAAATCTTAAGTTTTGGTAGGAGTACTCTTGACTATTAAAGTTAGCTATTCCTATTTCTATAGAGTAGGTTGAGGGAGCAAGTATGTAATAAGTCTTCCAGTCCTCTTTCCTGTTCTCCCTGCTCCCTTCAAGACTCACCAAAGTGTAGCTAAGAAAGTCAGCCAACAAACACAGCAGTTTGCACAGAAGGGGACAAAGAAAAGGGCCTCAGCCGAATTCATACCAGAGTAAACAGTATGGTGGTTCTAGTCTAAGGCAATTTATACATGAACAAATCCTGCTTCACTGCTCCCAGGAAACCAACTGACCCGCCTTTGGGGAACTGTGCCACCCAGAAGGTTGCGCTAAGTTCTCACCAGTCATTGTGCCTGTGTCATATCATGCACAAACACCACCATGTCATTCAGAAAGGTTCATCATATATTTTCCTCTGAAAGTGAATGCAATAGTGCTACTGCAACGTAGAGCATGCACATTTCACTAGGTTCATAGTGTAGTTTGCAGGGAAAACTTACATTTATTTACTTACAATGTCTATATAAAATAATTAAAAATATAACAGAGGACAGAGTAGATATTCAGTCAAACTGTTTTTGTAAGATACTCTGAAGGTGCTTTCATTCTGATCAAAAGGTCAGTGCTTTATGTCCTGATCCTGCAGTGACTTAACGCTTGCTTATCTGAAGGTCATGATTATTCCATTGAAGCTCCATACCTGTGCACGTGTATGAGTTAGGAAAATGAAAGGCCTTACCTCCAGATTCGTGGAAGCATCTTTATACAAACTTGGAGTAAGTTCAACCCATTTAAATGCTTTCCTGACCTGGGATAGTGGTGACCAGCTGAGTTTACGCATCAAATAGGCAAATCACGGCATCACTGAAGCCAGTGGCAATACCATCGCAAATTCCAAGGGGAACAAGATTTGACGCACGGATATAAACATGGATATAGAATACTGTTCTTTTAAGAAAATGGACTACTATATACCTTCTTATGGACAACGCAAGGTAGGAGTCGGTGTTGAGTCGCCAAACTTGCACGTGATAGGGAACATGGGGTATGGTGGCTTTAAGCCGTGATTTTTGCCCTACCAACCCTGGGTTATTCAAGGGGTTGGAAATGCTACCAGTATAAACTAAACCGAATGTACGTAAAGGGTGTGGAGGTAGAATGGCGCCTTGCATGTAGAATCTCTGTTATTCAATTTGATTACTTGTCCTTCCCCGACTTTAAATTAATGCTGTTGCCTATTAAATATAAACACTCCTCTCTGTAGCTTGTATTGAAATACAATATTATTAATCAAAGACAGCTTCTCAACAAAGATAGATGGTACAGAAATATTTGCAAATGAACATATAACCCATCTCAGAGAATTAGACATGTATATGCTCATCAAGTAGAGAAGCTTAATATCGTTACCATCTATGCAAAAAGTAATAGCACTAATGGGCAGAGAAATGCTAATTTCTGTAAGCAAGCCAACTGATATGCTAGAACTGTCTCTTTGGAAAATTACAACTAATTTATGGAAGGTGCCAGAGTCATTTCACATACCGGATTTGCACCATTTGTGTGCAGCTGCCAACAAACAAATGAAAAAGAAAATAACCAAACACAATTTGTCCCTTTTTAAAACAAGAAAGAATGTTCTGACATAACGCCTTAGTGATGTTCATTAAGAAACTCTTCAAATGTTTCAAGAGAAATATTCAAAGCTAATGCCTTGTGCTATGTAAATTCCATATAATACTAGGGAAACTCAGTATAGTTACAGCAATTATATCTGTAACAGGTACACAGCTCTGGGATAGCTTTGCTTGTGTAACAGCATCCCTGATTAAAAATTAAAGAAAAAATTAAAAATCAGGCCCTATGAGTCAACCTTCCAGGGAAGAATATTTTCCCTTAACAGAGCACTTACTTACTGAGTGAAATTAGTCTGTATCCAGAAATTACTTCTCTGGACCAACTGTTCTAAATAAATGCTAAATTCTTCCATGGAAAGGAAGCATTAATAGCTAACAATTTCACAACAACAAATACATTATGCAACCACCACAGATGGAGAAATAACCCCTTGATATGACAAAAAGAAGCAGCTGTGTAACTAACACACCTGAGAAGCTTCCACAGGCTCTGAGTTACAGAGGCTTCTTTGTGTTAAAATAAAAAAATGAAACTGACCATCAGTAGGACTAAGGTCAGGATTTCAGGCTCAGTGTGTGTATTTCACGACATCATGCTGTAATGATTATAGATAACGTCCAGTGTTCACATGGCAATATTAGCTCTCTCAGTTTGCGCACAGGAAAAAAAAAAACCACATAAATATATTTGGGTTTACCCTAGACTTCTCTTTTGTGAGGATTGTAATCATCTCACTGCCCAATATTCTGGTTTGTTTTGTTCATTTGAAATGTCTCATTCTTACTTCTCTGGTAGGCTCCTTGGTAAGATCACAGAATCAAAGAATGGGTCTTTCCACACTCCGAGAAGGATATTGCCTAGCACATGATTCTGTGCATTAGTCATGGAGGCCTGGTTCCCATTCTCCAAGCTGCCTGTCATTAGTTAGAAGCCTCTGTATTTGGAACTACATGGATAGATTATTCTGTGCAATCTGTCTTGATGTAATCAGGCTGGATCGTTGTGCTGGGGCCAACTGTATGAGGTCCAACAAGGCTAAGTGCTGGATCCTGCACTTGGGTCACAACAACCCCATGCAACACTACAGGCTGGGGGAGGAGTGGCTGGAGAGCTGCCTGGCAGAAAAGGACCTGGGGGTGTTGGTTGACAGCCTCCTGAACATGAGCCAGCAGTGTGCTCAGGTGGCCAAGAGGGCCAATGGCATCCTGGCTTGCATCAGGAATAGTGTGGCAAGCAGGACCAGGGAGGTGATAGTGCCTCTGTACTCGGCACTGGTGAGGCCGCACCTCGAGTACTGTGTTCGGTTTTGGGCCCCTCACTACAAGAAGGACATTGAGGTGCTGGAGCGTGTCCAGAGGAGGGCAACGAAGTTGGTGAAGGGTCTGGAGCACAAGTCTTATGAGGAGCAGCTGAGGGAACTGGGGTTGTTTAGCCTGGAGAAGAGGAGGCTGAGGGGAGACCTTATCGCTCTCTACAACTACCTGACAGGAGGTTGTAGTGAGGTGGGGGTCGGTCTCTTCTCCCTAGTAACAAAAGATAGGAGGAGAGGAAACGGCCTCAAGCTGCGCCAGGGGAGGTTTAGGTTAGACATTAGGAAAAACTTCTTCACCGAAAGGGTGGTCAGGCGTTGGAACAGGCTGCCCAGGGAAGTGGTTGAGTCTCCATCCCTGGAGGTATTTAAAAGACGTGTAGATGTGGTGCTTGAGGACATGGTTTAGTGGTGGACTTGGCAGTGCTGGGTTACCGGTTGGACTTGATGATCTTAAGGGTCTTTTCCAACCATGACGATTCTATGATTCTATGATTATTCTAGCTTAAAATTGAACAAAGCTTAAAATTCAATAAATTTCCTGTTGTTAGAATCATAGAACAGCTGAGGTTGGAAGGGACCTCTGCAGGTCATCTGGTCCAAACCCCCTGCTCAAGCAGGGCCACCTAGAGCACGTTGCCCAGGGCCGTGTCCATTTAGGATGAGAATAATGTTGATAATACACTGATGTTTTAGTTGTTGCTAAGCAGTGCTTACACCAGTCAAGGACTTTTCAGCTTCCCATGCTCTGCCCAATGCACAAGAAGCTGGGAGGGGGCACAGCCAAGACAGCTGACCCAGACTGGCCAAAGGGCTATTCCATACCGTATGACATCATGCTCAGTATATAAACTGGGGGAAGTTGGCTGGGGGGCAGCGATTGCTGCTCAGGAATGGGCTGGGCATCGGTCAGCGGGTGGTGAGCAATTGTATCATGTATCACTTGCTTTGTATATTATTATTGTATTATATTATTATTATTACTACTACTACTATTCTATTTCATTTTACTTCAATTATTAAACTGTTCTTATCTCAACCCACGAGTTTTCTGACTTTCACCCTTCCAATTCTCTCCCCCATCCCACTGGGGTGGGGGGAGTGAGCGAGCATCTGTGTGGTGCTTAGTTGCCAGCTGGGGTTAAACCATGACAGTGGCCACCAGCATATATCGGTGCATGGTGTTGTTCCTCCCCAGGGCCAGGACTTGGCACTTACCCTTGTTGAACTGCATGAGGTTCCTGTCAGCCCATTTCTCCAGCCTGTCAAGGTCCCTCTGGATGGCAGCACGACCCTCTGGCATATCAGCCACCCCTCCCAGTTTTGGTGCTGTCTGCAGAGTTGCTGAGGGTACACTTCCCCATCATCCAGCTCCTTAATGAAGGTCTTGATTATGACTGGACCCAATATTGACCCCTGGGGTACACTGCTAGTCACTGTCCTCCAACTAGACTTTGCACCGCTGATCACCCTCTGGGCCCGGCCATTCAGCCAGTTGTCTGCTCATCCAGATATGTTGGGGATCCTGAGTACAGAGGTTGCAAGCTTGAGCTGCACATTTCTTTCCCGAAGATAGCAAGGAGTCTTGGATACCTGGATAACTCCAGGGTCACCAACCTCTGGCACCCCATGCTGGAGCAGGTGGATATTTCCTGAAGGAACTGTGGCCCATGAAGAGCCCATACAGGAGCAGGTTCTCCTGACAGGAACTGTAGCCTGTAGAGAGGACCCACGCTGGAGCAGGAGAAAAGTGTGAGGAGGTAGGAGCGGCAGAGAGGAACTGTTATGTACTGACCACAACCCCCCATTCCCCATCTCCACTGCACCAATCCGGGCACGAGGGAGATAGAAGAGTTGGGAATGGAAGAGCAAAGTTGAGCCTGGGAACAAGGGGTGGGGGGAAGGTGTTTTAGGTTTTGTCTTTGTTTCTCACCATCCTGCTCTATTATTTTAATTGGCAAGAAATTAAATTAATTTTCCCCAGGTGCCTACCAAGCCACTTTCTCACTCTCCCTCCTCAGCAGGACAGGGGGAGAAAATAAGATGATAAAGCTTGTGGGTCAAGATAAGGACAGGGAGTTTGCTCACCAATTACCATCACAGGCAAAACACACTCAACTTGGGGAAGATTAGTTTAATTTATTGCCAATTAAAAATAGAATAGGATAATGAGAAACAAAACTAAAAATACATTCCCCCTACCCCATCCCTTCTTCCCAGGCTCAACTTTGCTCCTTCATTCCCAATTCTTTTACCTCCTCCCTGCCCCATGAGTAGCGCAGTGGAATGGGAAATGGGGATTGCAGTCAGTTCATAACAGTTTACCTCTGCCGCTCCTTCCTCCTCACACTGTTCCCCTGCTCTGTCGTGGGGTCTCTCCCATGGGATACTGTCCTTCACGAACTAATGCAACTTGAGGTGGGCCAATAACTCCACACAACACACCGCCTCTCCTGTCTTAAGCAACCACCATAACAGATGGAGTCCAAATCATTGGACTAAATGAACTCAATGGACTTTTTATATGGGTGGCCCATACACTAAGGGAATGATGTCTGTGGGTGGGAATGGAGTGATGGTTAATGAGGATGTATTGCATAGAGTGGGTCCTGAGCATGACGTAAATGGTATGGAATAAGGGGCAGAGATTGTTCTTGTTTTGGCTGGGGTAGAGTTAATTTTCTTCATAGTAGCTTGAATGGTGCTATGTTTTGGATTTGTGATGGAAACAGTGTTGATAACACACCGATGTTTTAGTTACTGCTGAGCAGTGCTTGCAGTGTCAAGGCCTTCTCCGTTTCTCACTCTGCCCCACCAGCGAGTAAGCTGAGGGTGCACAAGAAGTTGGGAGGGGACAGCTGACCCCAAACTGACCAAAGGGATATTCCATACCATATGACATCACTCTCAGCAGTCAGGGAAAAGAAGGAGGAAGGGGAGACACAGCTAACAGAAGCAGAAAACAGGTGTAGCAGTTTGTGCAGCAAGCTCTGCATTTTTCTTTGGGAGCTTCTAGATCTTCTGGGGATAGGGTATAGGGTTATCAGGGAACTCCTACGAAACCTCTAAGAAACTTGAGGTTTCCTGCTGCTGTCAAGTAAGGACAAGGTAAGGGGAGCTAAAAGGGTGTGGACTTGAGGAAGCTCTAGCAGCTTCTAACAAGCCTGGTCAGCTACCCTTGACCCAGGGTGCCTGGAGCCTTTGTTGCAGCTACACCCTGATTAGGGAGGGTCAAGCACCTGCTTAGCAAGTGCCATGTAGAGGCCTCTATAAAAGCCATGCCCAGTGCAGCAGCTTATACAAAAAGTTGCAAAGAAGGGGTTCTTTTAAATCAAACCAGCCTAAGTGTTTTTCACTTATGGTGATGATACACCACAGGGCAGTTTCCCTGGCAGGCTTTGGAGCAGCTGCCCCTGCTATGGTAGAGGCTTTGATGCAGGTAGACCTTCAGATAGTGGATGCAGCCTTGCGATTTCCAGGTTGCAGGGAGTGCCTGAGGCCTCTCTCTGAGGCCAGGAGAGATGGCCCTCTGTCCTGCAGGAGGTGTGCTGTCTTGGAGGAGCTGTGTTACCAAGCGGAGGAGTTATGGGAGGAAGTGAATAGGCTGCACAGCATCAGAGAAGATGAAAGGGAGAGAGACAGGATTTTCTCTGAGACACAACAGCTTGAAGAGCCCCAGACCCCAACTGCAGTAGAGACACAGGCAGTGTCCACCCCTAGTACTAAGTGCAACCTCTGGAGAAGGGGAAGAATGGAAGCTGGGGACTTGTGGCACCAAGAGGAAGGCTCCTGCCTCACCTAAGGGCTTACAGCTATAAAATAGGTTCACTGCCCTCAAAGGTGAAGAGAAGCCAGATGTGCTTTCAAGCAAAGGATCTGGGTCACCTCACCCTAAATCATGCAAGACCACCAGGAAGAGGTAGTGGGTGACTCTGCTGCAGGGGACAGAGGCACCCATCTGCCTACCTGACCCATCAACAAGAAAGGTTTGCTGCTGGCTGGGGGCTTGGATGTGGGATGTTGTGGAGGGACTGCCTAAGTTTGTCTGGCCCTCTGACTACTACCCCCTGCTGTTCTTCCACGTGGGCACCAGTGATACTGCCGGGACAACCTGGAGAGTATCAAAAGTGACTACAGAGCTCTGGAGGTGGCAGCTAAGGGCATGAGGGCCCAGGTGGTGTTCTCCTCAATCCTGCTGGTGATGGGAAAGGGTGTGAGGAGGAGGGCACTGATAATGCATGTCAATAATTGGTTCTGGAACTGGTGTCAGCAACAGGGTTTTAGTTTCTAAGACCATGGGACCCAGTTTGCAGATCAGTGTCTGCTTGGGAGAGATGGGATCCACCTCACTAAGCGGGGGCAAAGGTATCTTTGCTAGTAGGATGGCTGACCTGGTAAGGAGGGCTTTAAACTAAGAATGATGGGGGAGGGAGAGAGTTACCAGCAGCCATGTGAGGGAGTGTCATACAGGGTTGATAAGCAAAGGGCATGGAGTAATGTGACAGGAAGGGATCACAAAATTAAAAAAACAGGACTCAAGCAGGGTCACTTCCAGCATTTGCATGTAAGCAAGGAAGTACCTACAAGGCACCATTATAGAGGGATCCCCAAAAGCCTTTCTCGCTGTATTTCCTGTATTAAGTTTAAAAAATACTACACTTGTTTAAAGATTAAAAAATGCATATCACATCCTTAAATAATTAGGAATCTGCCCATCCTCTGCTGAGAAAAATCTCAATTTCTAAATACAAAATTAATAGGAAAAAAATGCTTGGAGGAAAAAAACCCTCTCCTTCCACATACTACTGTTAAGTTTCCCTCCACAGAACAAAATAATCCCATCACATATATGAGAGGAAAAATGAGGGGTAAGGAAAGGAGAAGGATGTTGTTCATTTTTTTCAAGTTTTGTTGGGAGGGGGTAAATTCTAGTGATAAATAAGACTCCTTATATGGAGAGTACACAGTGCCAACAAACAAATGAAGAGTTTCTGTGATGTAAACACAAAACACCTGTAGTGATCCTAAATGGGTCAGGAATAAAGAGAAGACAGGTAAGGGTGACATTCTAGTCAATGTCTGCTACAGGCTACCTGACTAGGAAGAACAAGTGGATCAGGCTTGGGGTAGCTGCATGTTCAGAGGCCCTGGTCCTTATGGGGGTCTTCAACCACCATATTTGCTGGAGGGACAACACAGCAGGGCATAAGCAATCTAGGGAGGTTCCTGGACTGCATAGATGACAACTTCCTGGCCCAAGTGATAGAGGAGCCAACGAGGAGAGGTGCTCTGCTGGACCTCATACTCACCAACAAGGAGGGGCTCATTGGGGATCTGAAGGCAGCCTTGGCTGCAGTGATCATGAGATGGTGGAGTTCAGGATCCCGGGAGGAGGACAAAAAGCAGAATCACAACCCTGGATTTCAGGAGAACAGACTTTGGCATCTTCAAAGATCTGCTTGGAAGAGTCCTGTGGGAAAAGGCCCTGGAGGGAAGAGGGACCCATGAAATCTGGTTAATATTAAAGAATCACCTCCGATCTCAAGAGTGGTCCATCTCAAGGAGTAGGAAGTCAGGCAAAAATGCCTGGAGGCCTGTGTGGATGAACAAGGAGCTCCTGGCCAAACACAAAAAGGAAGCATACAGAGGGTGGAAGCAAGGATGGGTAATCTGGGAGGAATACAGAAACATTCTCTGAGCATGCAGGGATGAGGTTAGGAAAGATAAAGCCCAAATGGAATTGAATCTGGCCAGGGATGTCAATGGCAACAAGAAGGGCTTCTATAAGTACATAGGTGACAAAAGGAAGATAAGGGAAAATGTGGGCCCATTGCTGAATGGGGCAGGGGCCCTGGTGACACAGGACATGGAAAAGGCTGAGGTACTGAATGCCTTCTTTGCCTCAGTCTTTACTGGCAAAACTGGCCTTCAGGAATCCCAGGTCCCAGAGACCAGGGGGAAAGTCTGGAGCAAGGAAGACTTAGCCTTGGTGGAAGAGGATCAGGTCAGGAAATATTTAAGCAAACTGGACACACATAAATCCATAGGCCCTGATGTGATGCACCCACGAGTGCTGAGGGACCTGGTTGATGTCATTGCGAGGCCACTCTCAATAATCTTTGATCGATCATTGTGATTGGTGGAGGTGCCCGAGGACTGGAGGAAAGCAGTTGTCACTCCTTTCTTCAAGAAGGGCTAGAAGGAGGACCCAGGGAACTGCAGGCTGGTGAGCCTCACCTCGATCTCTGGGAAAGTGATGGAGCAGCTAATCCTGGGAACCACTTCCAGATACATGAAGGACAAGAAAGTCATCAGGAGTAGTCAGCATGGCTTCACCAAGGGGAAGTCATGCTCAACCAACTTGATAAACTTATGTGATGAAATGACTGGCCTGGTAGACGAGGGGAGAGCAGTCACTATTGTCTACCTGGACTTCAGGAAGGCCTTTGATGCTGTCTTCCATAAGATCCTCACAGAGAAGCTGTTGATGTATGGGCTGAATGAGCAGACAGGGAGGTGGATTGAAAACTGACTGAACGGCCGGGCCCAGATCATGGTAATCAGTGGCACAGAGTCTAGTTGGAGGCCAGTAACTAGCAGCATACCCCAGGGGTCCATACTGGGTCTGATCCTGTTCAACACCTTCATTAGTGACCTGGATGATGTGACAGAGTGTGCCCTCAGCAAGCTTGCAGATAACACAAAACTGGGAGGGGTGGCTGATATGCCAGAGGGTCATGCTGCCATCCAGAGGGACCTTGACAGGCTGGAGAAATGGGCTGACAGGAACCTCATGCAGTTCAACAAGGGTAAGTGCCAAGTCCTGCCCCTGGGGAGGAACAGTGCCATGCACCAATATATGCTGGTGGCCACCCATCTGGAAAGCAGCTTTGCGGAAAAGGACCTGGGGGTCCTGGTGGACACCAAGTTGAACATGAGCCAGCAATGTGCCCTTGCCGCAAAGGCAGGTAATGGTATCCTGGGCTGCATCAGGCAAAGTATTGCCAGCAGGTCGAGGGAGGTGATCCTTCCCCTCTGCTCAGCACTGGTGAGGCCACACCTGGAGTACAGTGTCCTGTTCTGGGGTCCCCAGTACAAGAGAGATATAGAGCTACTGGAGAGAGTCCAGCAAAGGGCCACAAAGATGATTAAGGGACTGGAGCATCTCTCCTATGAAGAAAGGCTGAGGGAGCTGGGACTGTTTAGCCTGGAGAAGAGAAGGCTCAGGGGGATCTCATCAATGTATTTAAATACCTGAAGGGAGGGTGCAAAGAAGATGGAGCCAGGCTCTTTTCCGTGGTGCCCAGTGACAGGACCAGAGGCAATGGGCACAAACGGAAACACAGGAGGTTCCCACTGAACATAAGGGAACACCTTTTCGCTGTGAGGGTGACTGAGCACTGGAAAAGCTCATGGGTCAAGATAAGGACAGGGAGATCTCTCATCTGTCATGGGCACAACAGACTCAACTTGGGGAAATTAATTTGTTGCCACCAATTAAAAATAGAGTAGGATAGTGAGAAACAAAACAAAACTAAAACCACCTTTCCCCCCACCCCACCCCTTCTTCCCAGACTCACCTTCACTCCTAACTCTTCTAACTCCTACACCCACGAGTGGTGCAGGAGGGATGGGGAATGGGGGTTGCCATCAGTTCATAACACTGCTCACATCTCTGCTGCTCCTTCCTCCTCACACTACCTCTGCTCCAGCATGGGATCCCTCCTACAGGAAACAATTTTTCAAGAACTGTACCAACATAGGTCCTTTCCACAGGGTACAGTCCTTCAGGAACAGACTGCTCCAGCATGGATCCCCAATGGGCCACAGTTCCTGCCAGGAGCCTGCTCCTGTGTGGGGTCTCCACAGACTGTAGCTTCCTTCAGGATATTTCCACCTCCTTCGGTGCGGGGTCCTCCACAGGCTGCAGGGTATCTGCTCCACCATAGACCTCATTGGGCTGAGGGGGACAACCTGTATCACCTTGGTCTTCTGTACAGGCTGCAGGGGAATCTCTGCTGTGGCACCTGGAATGCCTCCTTCCCCTCCTTCTTCACTGACCTTGGTATCTATGTAGTTGTTTCACGTTTTCTCACTCCTCTCTCCCAGCTGCTGTTGCGCAGACTTTTTTATCTTTTCTTAAATATGTTGTTACAGAGCTGCCGCCAGCATTGCTGATTGGCTCAGCTTTGGCCAGCAGTGGGTCTTTTTTGGAGCTGGATAGACCTGGCTCTGTCTGGCACAGGGGTGGCTCATTTTCTCACAGAGGTCACCCCTGCAGCCCCCACCCCCTGCTACCAAAACCTTGATATGTAAGCCCAATACATGTGCCTACATCCCTGGTCTGACTCCAGTAGCTGGCACTTAGTCCTTGTAGCAAACATACACATGGGATAGAGAGTGAGATTACACAGAGAGACAGTTGAGAAAAGATTTAATAAGAAGATAGGACAGACTACAGTGATCAGGCACAGGGCTCAGCTAGGCAAGCATACTGACCAGCCCTGGTTTTAACCCTTTCTTTCTACCCCCCTCTTTGTTTCTCCCTGCTCTCCGTTTGCCCAACATATCCCTTCATGGATTTACATAGTTCTATCGATTCCTTTACCCCTCCCGGTCTGGTGTCTGGGATCTCCCCTGGTTTATAATCTTAGTTGCAAAGTCCAGGTTGATCTTCCTGGAAGTGACACCTGTAGTTTCTTGATAGCCTATCAAATAGTGTGAGTGGCAAGGTTTGTTTCTTCTCACTCTCTCCGTGTTTGTTTTGTCAGGTCTGTGTCTCTGCATATTTTGTTTCTGGCTTCCCCCTTTTCCTTAGTTTCCCAACTGACAAAGTCCCTGATTAGATAACCTTGCTGGAATAAACACTCTCACACTCCACATATCCTTAACAATTAGAGTGAGTGAACAGGTTTGGTTCTGGTCACTGCATCCCTTATTATTTGTTGATCAGGTTTGTGTCCCTGTATATTCTTGTTTATGGCTTCCTCCTTTTCTTATTATACCTTTTTTTGTGTTGAAAAGGTCCTTGACCAGATACCCTTAAAGGAGCAGATGGTCTCCTTCTACATACCCTTACAAATATTGCTTGTTTCTTTGTTTTTGGTTTTTTTTTTTTTTAATATATAATCCTTCAGTCTTGTTTTGTTTAAATCTCTTTCAGTTTTTCAATAGTATTTTGTTTCTTCAGGTTAATACTTAACACTTAAGTGTTTTCCCCTAGAGTGTTTTTAATTGTTACTAAACTTTAATTCTAGTCTCTCTTTCTCTTAGGTGGATGAAATCCCAGATGGAGCAGTAAAACCTCCTATGAATAAAATGCCTATATTCTTTTTTGGCACTCATGAGACGTAAGTTCTTTAGATTAAAGGGCGTATTGTTTTCATTGCAGGATGTCTTACCAGTCGTTTAACTGTTTGCATCATGTGTTTGAAAATTATGTGATTCAGTGGCAGACTATATTTTCTTAAATTAATCTCTAGTGGCAAGATAGGCAGCTTTCTTTCCACATTTGCTGTGAAATGGTGTGGTTATAGTCTACTATTCCCTGCAACATGCACTTTTTCCTGCTCAGTAAAAAAGCAAGAGCCTACCCAAAGTGGTATGATTGACATATCTTTCTTTCTTTTGTAAGGGATTTTAATTATAGTCCCGTGTATCCTCAAAACTGTGTTCTAAAGGAAAATGAAATAAAGCTGAAAACTATGGAATAAGTAGCATTTGAGTCCTTTGAGGGGGAGAGGGGGAAGGTTTGAGGAAAAAGTGAAGAGGTGCATTTGAAGCCCAAGGTCTCACCCCAGTTAGTTTCATGCCTGCTATTATGTGAAGTATCCAAGAAAGACGAATATTTTTGGTAACACTAACATTTTGCAAAGGAATGTAAAATTTCCTTTGAAAGGACTTGATTTTTCCCACTTCTAAATATGTTTTTATGCTATTCTCTGACTATTATAGTGAAATTTGTCATGCTACTTCATAATGTTGTTCTACTGTAGATTACAAAGATCTTTAATTCAGTGTTAATTTCCTGTTTGACTTGTGGGGGAAATGCTGGTTTTATTCCCTTTTTTTAATAAGCTGCAAATAGTATTGTAAAGCAGGTCACATAGCTAGTTGTCTGTATAATTGTTTCATTTCTTGTACAGCTTGCAGAAAGCTTTTTTTTGTCCTCCTTCAGACCATTAAGAAATCTATAAAAATCTCTCTGAGGTGGCACTTCCTACCTATCTTTAAAAATAAATGTGGTAGAGAAAATACAGTATTCTGATGAATTAAAAAGAAAGCACTATCAGCTCTCACTGAGACTACTTTCTATTTGACTCTTTTTAAGAAGTGACTTCTTTGTCAACGAGCTTTGTGTGTGTTTGGCTCCTATAGCCATGCATTTCATTGACTATTCACGTCACTCCATATAGTTCTATATAGGCACAATTATTTTTTGTGGTTTTGTGGGGAGAGGAAGCAAGGTTTGAATTCTGTTCTCCCCCCTTTTTTGTCCTTGCTTTATACTGTTCAGTAGGTTTGTACCCTTTTCAGGATGTTTTGACAGTTCAAATAAAGCACCCTTTTACTTCTCTCCTTTTTAACGTATGCCATTCTGGATTGCACTACTTGTTTTTACTGTCATTCCTGAAGATGTATTCAGGAACACGAATCAAGTGTAGGGTAGAAAGAAATGAATTTATATGTAATCTTAAAAGTTTCTGTAGAACTTTGAGAAGCACAATGACCTTTTTTCAAATGTGACTTAGGTTCTGAAATCATGTTTGATTGCATGTAGATTGTTGGCATATTTGAAACCTTATACCCACTCTTTGATACTCATACAAACCAGTTTTACTGAAATCTGGTTTTGGTAATGTGGTAGACTCAGGGCTACTGTATTTCGAAGTTCTCAAATATTTTCTTTAGAATATAACTTTGAAAAATGTTTTTGAATCTGTGCCTCTCATATCTTATAGTGTTGCAAAGTGCTTCCTTTCTTCTGGAACAGGTGGCCCAGAGAGGTTGTGGGATCTCCATCCTCTGAGATGCTCAAAACCTGACTGGACATGGCCCTGAGCAACCTGCTCTAGTTGACTTTGCTTTGAGCACAGGGGGACGATCTCCAGAGGTGTTTCCTTCCAACCTCAATGATTCTATGATTCTAAAGTATAAGCTCGTACTTTGATTTTCATTGCTGCTTTCTTCTGAACTTCATCAAAAACTAAATTTGTGGCTTCTTGATATTCTTGAAAAAAAAACAACCCACAAAACCTAAGAGCCTATTTCTTCTTTTCAAGATATTTGCCAGCTGTCATCTTGTTTTAGAAATATTACACTTTTCTAAAGGAAAACTAGATATAAACTAGGTATTTGTATTTTAACAAAGCTTTATGTGAATTTCTTATGTGAGTAAATCACATAAGCACAAATTTTAGTTAGTCACAGGCAGGCAGAAGGTCATAATCTGGACTCAAGACCCTGGACCCTATATGTCAGGGTGATATCTGTCCTTTGTTGGATGCGGAAGGCAACCTTGCCACGAAGGATGAGGAGAAGGCAGAGGTACTTAATGCCTTCTTTGCCTCAGTCTTTAATAGGCAGGCTGGTCATCCTCAGAATATTAAGGACCCTGAGCTGGGAGATGGAGATAGGATGCAGAATGAAGCCCCGGTTGTCAAAGAGGTGGCAGTCACTGACCTGCTCCTCCACCTGGATGCGCACAAGTCCATGGGGCCAGACGGGATCCACCCGAGGATACTGAGGGAGCTGGCAGAGGAGCTTGCCAAGCCACTCTCCATCATTTATCAGCAGTCCTGGTCAACCGGGGAGGTCCCAGATGACTGGAAGCTAGCTCATGTGACGCCCCTCTACAAGAAGGGTCGGAAGGAGGATCTGGGGAACTACAGGCCTGTCAGCCTGACCTCGGTGCCAGGGAAGGTCATGGAGCAGATCATCTCGAGAGCCATTATGCAGCAAGTGTGGGACAACCGAGGGATCAGGCCCAGCCAGCATGGGTTTATGAAAGGCAGGTCCTGCTTGACTAACCTGATCTCCTTCTATGACAAGGTGACCCGCTTAGTGGATGAGGGGAAGGCTGTGGATGTTGTCTACTTGGATTTTAGTAAGGCCTTTGACACAGTCTCCCACAGCATTCTCCTGGAGAAGCTATCTGCTCACGGCTTGGATAAGTGCACTCTCTGCTGGGTTAAAAACTGGCTGAATGTCTGGGCCCAGGGAGTGGTGGTGAATGGAGTCAAATCTAGTTGGCGGCCGGTCATGAGTGGTGTTCCCCAGGGCTCAATGTTGGGGCCGGTCCTGTTCAATATCTTCATTGATGATCTGGATGAGGGGATTGAGTGCACCCTCAGGAAGTTTGCAGGCGACACCAAGTTGGGTGGAAGTGTCAATCTGCTGGAGGGTAGGAAGGCCCTGCAGAGGGACCTGGACAGGCTGGATCGTTGGGCCGGGGCCAACTGTATGAGGTTCAACAAGGCTAAGTGCCGGGTCCTGCACTTGGGTCACAACAACCCCATGCAACGCTACAGGCTTGGGGAAGAGTGGCTGGAGAGCTGCCTGGCTGAAAAGGACCTGGGGGTGTTGGTTGACAGCCTCCTGAACATGAGCCAGCAGTGTGCTCAGGTGGCCAAGAGGGCCAATGGCATCCTGGCTTGCATCAGGAATAGTGTGGCCAGCAGGACCAGGGAGGTGATAGTGCTCCTGTACTTGGCACTGGTGAGGCCGCACCTCGAGTACTGTGTTCACTTTTGGGCCCCTCACTACAAGAAGGACATTGAGGTGCTGGAGCGTGTCCAGAAGAGGGCAATGAAGCTGGTGAAGGGTCTGGAGCACAAGTCTTATGAGGAGTGGCTGAGGGAGCTGGGGTTGTTTAGTCTGGAGAAGAGGAGGCTGAGGGGAGACCTTATTGCTCTCTACAACTACCTGAAAGGAGGTTGTAGCGAGGTGGGGGTCGGTCTCTTCTCCCAAGTAACAAAAGATAGGAGGAGAGGAAACGGCCTCAAGCTGCACCAGGGGAGGTTTAGGTTAGACATTAGGAAAAACTTCTTCACCGAAAGGGTGGTCAAGCATTGGAACAGGCTGCCCAGGGAAGTGGTTGAGTCTCCATCCCTAGAGGTATTTAAAGAACGGATAGATGTGGTGCTCGAGGACATGGTTTAGTGGTGGACTTGGCAGTGTTAGGTTAACGGTTGGACTTGATGATCTTAAGGGTCTTTTCCAACCTTGACAATTCTATGAAATCCTAACTCTAGAGGACATGGTATTACAGCAGAAACTTCATGTGCCTTGATGTTCTGCAGTACAAAGTAGAATATTGGTGTTTAGTACTTTATTACCTTGTTTTCCCAGGTGTGGCTTAGAAAAAAATACAGTGTAAATACTGCAATTTGTGGGAAAAGGTGCCAGTCTAATAGCCATAGTTGTACAACTTGCACTACAGATAATAATGTATGGGTTTTAGGGGGAGGATTTTTTGCCTGCCTTAGGGGAGGCCAGTTTCTGTAGATGAAAACAAAGATAAAAAGAAGCAGTTTTAAGCCCCAGATACTGAGAGTAGATTAATTTTTTTTTTCACATTTCTTTTTATGAGTAGGGATGGAGAAGAAATTTAAAATAAGGAGCAATTTAACACTTCTACTAGCCCAATTATTGAGTGTGTCTCTCTTCACACTTAAACTAAAAAAACCTAATAAATTAAAAAACAGAATATACAAAAATTGTAAGTTTGTTTCCAACTCTGTGCCACGTCATTTCAAAACACTATTAACTTAAGCAAAGGTTTTAGGCCTTTTTAAGTATCTTTGAGCAGCAGAATTATCATTTTCTTGATAAGCTGCTTTTCATTCAGATATAAAGACAGAAATGTTGAGCATTTAATGTAAAACATTTAATAAAGTTGTATATTTTTTTTTGTTAGATTACCATGTCTTTCAGGATAAACTATATAGCATTCTTACAAAGATCTAGGCAATCATTCTATCCCAACTTTGTTTTGTCATCCCAGATGTATTCGTTTTAATTTAATAATTTTGAAAGATTTTTCTTTGGCTTGAAGCCATATCTTCTTATACTCGTACTCATTATCTTGCATTATGTTTCCAGGATTTGAGGAATCTTTATTTCTTCACATTTTAGCTTGGTTTGCTAAGGAAGCAATGGCTCTTTCTGTACATCAGTCAGCTGCTCAATTTTTAATCATTGTTTGACAGTGGTGGGTGGCTCTGTCAACTGTGATCTTAACAAGACATAACATTCAAGACATAGCATTGACTGTTTCTTGCCTGGTCACTCAACACCTAGGAGAGAGCAGTGAGTGTGGTAGTACTAATGGCAAACTGGGTTTGTTGAAAGCAAAAGTTTAGAAGACTAAAGATGCTTCAGTAGCAGCACTTTGCTGGTTACAGAATATCACTTCAGATGCCTCATTAATGAATTTTTTTTTATAATATATGGTACTAAAGTTAATTTGAAGAGTAGCAATTTAAAAATGTGATGTTTCTGGTAACTAATGTTTTCATCTCTTGAAGGGCATTCTTGGGACCAAAGGATATATTCCCTTATTATGAAAATAAAGAAAAATATGGCAGACCAAATAAAAGAAAAGGCTTTAATGAAGGATTATGGGAAATTGACAACAATCCGAAAGTGAAATTCTCTCATCAGCAGGTAAGCGATTCAGTCTGTGAATACTTCAATCTATTTTGTCATATTGTTGTAAAAAAGCAATGATGGCTTAGCTGCTATAGGGGAATAATTTATTGATCTGCATCGCCGAGTTGCAAGTTGGACTAATGTTGCTATTGTTATTTACAATTTACCTCAATTTTTCAGCAAAATAAGATAAAATTGCTCTTCTATATAATTGGGGATGCCATGTTATTATAGTAAAGTTAAGGAGGGATCATGTTAATAGTTTCAGGACACAAGGATAAAGTTATGTGGTGGGTTAACCTTGGCTGGCCACCAGATGCCCACCAAGCTGCTCTGTCACTCCCCCTCCTCAGGAGGACAAGGGGAAGAAAATAAGATGAAAAAAAGCTCGTGGGTTAAGATAAGGACAGGGAGTTAGCTCACCAATTACTGTCACGGGCAAAACAGACTCGACTTGGGGAAGATTAATTTATTGCCAATTAAAAATAGAGTAGGATAGTGAGAAACAAAGACAAAACTAAAACCACCTTCCCCCCACCCCTCCCTTCTTCCCAGGCTCAACTTCACTGCTAAATGTTAAACTTCCTCCCACCACAAGTGGCGCTGGGGATACAGGGAATAGAGGTTGCGGTCAGTTCATAACGCTTTGTCTCTGCTGCTCCTTCCTCCTCACAGTGTTCTGCTCCTGCATGGGATACAGGATACAGTCCTTCATATACATATATGAAGTCCTTCATATACATATATGATACAGTCCTTCATATACATATCCCACAGGATACAGTCCTTCACAAACTGCTCCAGCATGTGTCCTTTCCACAGTATATAGACCATCAGGAACAGACTGCTCTAGTGTAGGTCCCCCATGGGCCACAGTTCCTGCCAGAAGCCTGCTCCAGCATGGGCTCTCCATGGGCTTCAACTTCCTTCCAGGCATATCTACCTGCTCTGTTGTGGGGTCCTCCATGGGCTGCAGTGTGGATATCTGCTCTCATGTGGTCTTCCATGGGCTACAGGGGGACAACCTGCTTCACCATGGTCTTCTCCATGGGCTGCAGGGGAATCTCTGCTCCAGCACCTGGAGCACCTCCTCCCCCTCCTTCTTCACTGACCTTGGTGTCTGCATCATTGTTTCTCTCACATTTTTCTCATTCCTCTCTCTCACAGCTGCTGTGCAGCATTTTTTACCCTTTCTCAAATATGTTTTTACAGAGGTGACACCAACATTGCTGATTGGCTCAGCTTTGGCCAGGGGTGGGTCCATTTTGGAGCCAGCTGGAACTGGCTCTATCTGACATGGGGGCAGCTCCTGATCTCTTCTCACAGAAGCCACCCTACCCCCTGCTACCAAAACCGTGCCACATAAACTCAATAGAAGCTATTAAAAGTTGAACACTTTTTAAAATAAACTGGCACAGTGCATATGAAGTTCTAAACATCTTAATTTTTAAATGTGTCTGTATAGTACCTGTGACTTTATGGAGCTTTTATTCTTATTTTTTATTTTTGGTTCTCCCAATATTCCTGTATTTCCAGCAATTTTAAACATGTACGGTGCAGAATGTACTACAGTTACTGTATTGATTAGCACAAATAAAAGAAGTGAGGGCCTCCACCCCATGCGTCAGGCTTCTGGTGGTGTAAACCAGATCTGGTTCACGTTGGCAATGATTGCTTCTGCAAGAAGGATGAATATTCCTCCAATGATCAATCTGATCTCCAGGGGAGGCATTCTGGTAGCATTCCTGCTACTGTTTCTGGAAAGAGAAAATAACAAGTCTCGGCAGGGTGACTCTGGACTGGTTGCCCCTTTTAATTAATAGCTAGGATATATCCACCTAGCACTAATGCGATGTTTAACTACACTGAGCTACAGTGGGTGAAATAGTGTGGCCAGCAGGACCAGGGAGGTGATAGTGCCCCTGTACTCAGCACTGGTGAGGCCGCACCTCGAATACTGTGTTCAGTTTTGGGCCTCTCACTACAAGAAGGACATTGAGGTGCTGGAGCACTGTATTGGGTTTGCGTGGGAAGGTTTTGGTAGCGGAGGCGGGGGGGGCGCTACATGGGTGGCTTCTGTGAGAAGCTGCTAGAAGCTTCCCCCATGTCCAATAGAGCCAATGCCAGCTGGCTCCAAGAAGGACCTGCCACTGGCCAAAGCTGAGCCAATCAGTGATGGTGGTAGCGCCTCTGTGATAACATATTTAAGAAGGGGAAAAAACTGCTGCGCAACAGCAGCCAGAGAGAGGAGTGAGAATATGTGAGAGGAACAACTCTGCAGACACCAAGGTCAGTGAAGAAGGAGGGGTAGGAGGTGCTCCAGGCACCAGAGCAGAGATTCCCCTGCAGCCCCTGGTGAAGACCAGGGTGAGGCAGGTTGTCCCCCTGCAGCCCAACGAGGTCTATGGTGGAGCAGATATCCACCTGCAGCCCATGGAGGACCCCATGCCAGAGCAGGTGGATGTGCCTGAAGGAGGCTGTGACCCCGTGGAGAGTCTGTGCTGGAGCAGGCTCCTGGCAAGACCTGTGAACCCGTGGAGAGAGAGGAGCCCACGCTGGAGCAGGTCTTCTGGCAGGACTTGTGACCCCGTGGGGGACCCATGCTGGAGCAGTCCATTCCTGAAGGAATGCACCCTGTGGAAAGGACCCACGCTGGAGCAGTTCATGGAGGACTGTCTCCCGTAAGTGGGACCCCACGCTGGAGCAGGGGAAGAGTATGAGGAGGAAGGAGTGGCAGAGACAAAGTGTGATGAACTGACCGCAACACCCATTCCCCGTCCCCCTGTGCTGCTCGGGGGGGGGGGGAGGGGGGGGGAGGAGGTAGAGAAAATCTGGAGTAGAAGTTGAGCCTGGGAAGAAGGGAGGGGTGGGGGGAAGGTGTTTTAAGATTTGTTCTTATTTGTCATTATCCTACTCTGATTTGATTGGTAATTAAATTAATTTCCCCAAATCGAGTCTGTTTTGCCCCTGACGGTAATTGCTGAGTGATCTCCCTGTCCTTATCTCGACCCACAAGGCTTTCATTATATTTTCTCCCCCTATCCATCTGAGGAGGGGGAGTGATAGAGCAGCTTTGGTGGGCACCTGGCATCCAGCCGGGGTCAACCCACCACAAGCATGTCCAAAGAAGAGCAACAAAGCTGGTGAAGGGTCTAGAGCACAAGTCTTATGAGGAGTTGCTGAGGGAACTGGGTTTGTTTAGTCTAGAGAAAAGGAGGCTGAGGGGAGACCTTATCGCTCTCTACAACTACCTGACAGGAGGTTGTCGGGAGGCAGGTGTCTGTCTCTTTTCCCAAGTAACAAGTGATAGGGCGAGAGGAAACTGCCTCAAGTTGCGCCAGGGGAGGTTTAGGTTGGATATTAGGAAAAATTTCTTAACCGAAAGCATTGTCAAGCACTGGAACAGGCTGCCCAGGGAAGTGGTTGAGTCCCCGTCCCTGGAAGTATTTAAAAGACATGTAGACGTGATGCTTAGGGACATGGTTTAGTGGTGGACTTGGCAGTGCTAGGTTTACGGTTGGACTTGATGATCTTAAAGGTCTTTTCCAACCTAAACAATTCTATGATTCTATGATTGTATGAATGCTTATAGCCCTGAGGAAATTTTTTAAAAGTAAATTGTATCCCATCCCAGGTAAAAGCAAATTTTCTTTTATCTTCCTTCTGCAGCGGCACCATAAAGAACATATCTTTTACATCTAGTATCGCCATCCAGGGGTGAGCGGCAACTTGGAGGGTGGCAGTTAATGTAGCAGTGTTTGGGACGGTGGCCGTAAGAGGAGTGGTGTTTGCATTTAACTTTCTATAGTCTATGGTTAAGCACCATTTCCCATCTGTTTTTTTAACTGGCCACACTGGGGAATTATATGGGGAGTACATTTGGGAGATAATGTGTCTTTTTCTAGTTCAGCTATGACCTCTGCAATACCTATCTGGTCAACTGCAGAGATAGGATACTGAGGGACATTAGTTATTTTTGAGTCAGGCAATGTGGGTGCAGCTCGCAGCAAGCAAACTATGCCAGTTCCCTGACACCCATGGGTAGCTGCTAATTTTCACTCAGCTAACCAAGGACACTCCACGTGGCCAAAAGATCAAACACTACCATCCAGCAGTTTCCAAACTCGTCCTTATAATACATCAAAGCCTAAAACATTTTCCATCCCTGAAACTACTGCTAATTGGTGTCTTGATATTCTTTTCTCCCCTTGCAATAATAAGTTTACTTTAGCTAAGGGGCATATTTCACTTTTGCCGGTAAATCCTATTATTTTAGCCCTTTGTCAGCCGGGCTTAACATTAATTCTTTGGACATCCAAATTTGAAAGTATTGAAATATGAGCTCCTGTGTCAATTAAAAATTTCTCTAGTTGTCTTTGGGGGCCCATTGGAACATAAATATGAGGGCCATCTGTGTTATCTCATTGATAAGCTTCCATCACGGGGTTTATGAGATCAGGGAAAGCATCGGGGGTTCTGGGGAATCTGTTTTACTTGCTGGATCCGTCTGCTGTCTGCATTAGCTTGGGATTGCCCTGCTGGTGTCAGTTCGTCCCACCCCATTTCTTGACTATGATTTACAATGCCATGCATCAAATCTGCCCAGGTTGAGATGGGTTGGAGGCGGGGTTGGCTGTCCTGACCCTCATGAGCGTTATATTCTATGTTTTGTCTTATTTCTTCCCTTTTTGCAATGAAGTAGGATTTTAAAACAGCAGGGGCTCCCCTTATCAGTGGTCTCATGGCTTGGGGCATAGATAGGGTAATTACCATATGCACCCCTGCCATTCATAGCCTGAAGGCAGGCTGCTTTATAACAGCAGTGGAAAGTTCGCTTAATGATCTTAATGGTATAGCAGTGGGCTCCCCTCTGTCCTGAGGATCTATGCCCCCTGCCCAATATGCTACTCTATTACTCTATTATGCCACATAATAGAGTGTGGTTCAGTGTTAGGGGCTGGTCCCTCATTCAAGAATATTCCTGGTCCCCAAAAGCCATCTGCTTTGCTTTGATCTAACATAGTATGATCACTTCCAGTTAAGGAGACATGCCACAGATACTCTGTCTCACTTTCACCAGGCTTCTGCCCATATTTTTCATGCAGATTGGCCAATTGAAGGGGGTCCCATGGAGTGTTTTTTACGGTATCTCTCTGGTTGCCTCCTTGAGGTCCAGCAGATATCTCAGTTTTAATAATAGGGGCTACCTTAAATTCTGATTCATCTAATTCACTCTCATCGCTAAGTTCTTGATTGGGGTCCTCCCAAGTATCTCTGTCCCAGTCTTCCGGGGAAACGATTAGCTTACGAATTTTCACAGGATCTGGGGGGTTGGGGGCCCGAATTCTCATGAGTTCTAGTTTATCCTCTAAATTCCTGCATTTTTCCTCCCCCAGTTGTTTCTGCAATTGGTCTATTTGCAGAGATAACAGCATTTCTTGTTGCTTTCTTTGTTCAGACTCATCTTGTAACACTCTCATTTTCTGTTCTTTACATTTCTTATACTGATATGCAGCTCCCAAACACGTTCCCAACATTTTGCATGTTATTCCCTTCTCTTTACCATCTTTCAGTTTCCCTCTTACAAGGTTTAACTGTTCTTTTATCTTATTCCGATTATACTGCTTTTCACACGCCCAATCATCCAAAAATTTCAGTGAAGGGTTAACTCCGTGCCTCCGTAAGTAGGCAGTGATTGAATCCACCATCCTGCTGACTATGCCAATTTTTGTCGCAGGTGAATTATTAAGAGAAGTCATCATTATGGGGTTAACTAAAAGGGTTTTATTACTGATCAAATGATGATCAAATGGTAATTAATCAGTGATTGAATGAAAATCAAATGGTGATTAAGCAATAATTGAATGTTAAACAGTGATTTAACAATGATTTGACAATGATTTAAATGATAATTTAAGCAATAATTTAGACAATGATTTAGACAGCTGTCAAACACACTACTACTTACTGCACTTCTAATACTTAAGCTATAGCTGGATATATAGAAATGTCACTAGCATACAATATACTTTTAGGCCTAATGTAAAACATCGCTTACCTCATTATAGATATCAGATGCTGGGTAAGGGGCCTCTCAACCTCGAGGAGTAACCTTGAGAGGCATCCCTGCTCAAGGGGGAGATCGCTGCTGTGCAGCCTGCTGCCATACAGGAGAGCTCAATGGGCTCAGAGGGGCTACAGATTTTTATAGCATAAAATGATTGACTGGTAGTCAACACCCCCCCTTTGGTGTATGTGCAGCTGTGCAGCTGTAGCAGTTTTAGTTTTATCTAGTCCCAGCTCGGGCTGGTACTGTTAGCTCCTGATAAGACATGGCCTAGATTCCTTAGTCCCTGAGAAGATATGGCCTAGCACAGTTCTCACAGTTTGCACAGCAAGGCTGATTTCAGTCAGGCCTACTTGTCAGTTATGCCTGAACCAAAGTACTGTTCACTCACTCAGAGTGGGTGCATCTGTCACACCTTTTAAGCTGCAAATACTTGCTCTCCACAGATATCACGACAACATTTCATTATGTCATATCTTAGTGTACTGTATTTTCCTCCCTTCTTATATTTATTGGAAGCAATGTTACATCTTATTACCACCAAAATTGTCACATAGCCTGCTTGAATCAATCCTTGTCTGTCAGTGATCCCCTGTTTCATATTCTCCTGATAAACCTTTTAGGCTTAAATTATAGCTATCCATCCATCAGAAAGCCCAAAGTTACTCTAAAGACAAAGAAATTGTCCTCTTCCTGCTTTGTTTATACTTACCTGCTCAGAACGTTGTAAAGACTACAGGCCATTTATGTGGACCTTGATCACAATCTAGGGCCTCTGGATAATACTATAGTACAAATAAGAAAAATTGGTCTGTCTGAATGTTCCTCATTACTTTCACGTGAAATACTAGATATCAGTTTTGCATTGGTAATCTCTCCTTCACAAGCCTTCTCTAGTTACTATGTGCCTAGTTGTCGTGGTTTAACCCCAGCTAGCAACTCAGCACCACACAGCCACTCGCTCACTCCCCCTTGGTGGGATGGGGGAGAGAATCGGAAGGGTAAAAGGGAGAAAACTCGTGGGTTGAGATAAGAACAGTTTAATAATTGAAGTAAAATAAAATAGAACAGTGAAATAGGCAAAGCAAAAGCTGCGCATGCAAACAAAACAAAACAAGGAATTCATTCACTACTTCCCATCAGCAGGCAGATGTTCGGCCATCCCCAGGAAAGCAGGGCTCCATCACACTTAACAGTTACTTGGGAAGACAAACACCATTACGCCGAATGTGTCCCCCCCCCCTTCCTTCTTCTTCCCCCAGCTTATATGCTGAGCATGATGTCATATGGTATGGAATAGCCCTTTGGCCAATCTGGGTCAGCCCCCTTGGCTCTCTCATGGAGAGTGAAGAGTCAATGGAAAAGTGATGTGGACAATCTGACAAGCTAGGAAAATGGATTTTTCCAGCAGTATTCAAAGTGGAACTGTGTACAGCCAGTACATTGCAGTAATCACTACATGTGGTTATGACTAGACTAGCAAGGTTTTTAGCTATGTTGTTGGAGAGGAAAAGATGCATATTAAAGATGTTATTTGATCTACATATACTTTTTTTTTTTAAAAAAATTTGTACCTACTTAGAGGAGGCACAGTTTTTGGGACAGTAGCAGGGAAGACAATGTAGCTGTCCTCAGTGTCTGGAAAATGAAGGGTGAATAGAGAACTCTGGCCACATGCAGAATAAGTTAATAGTGGGATATTCATACTGAGATGTCAGAATAATTGAATTTTTAATTTGGATGTGAGATGGGCTTAGAGTAAAGGGATAAGACATTAGTCATTACTAAGGGATGATTAATTTTTATTTCACAGATTTTTTTATTGTTGTTATTATTATTATTTTTAACTCCCTTCCCTAAGTATACTTTATCTTGATAAGTCTTTGAGAGCTTCATTTTATGTTCAGCTGACGGAAGTAGCTAGAATGTTCCAAAGGCATTATTTATACTTTGCAGAGGTAATTGTAATTGTTAGGGAGGTGGAGGATAAAAGGGAGCTTGTGGCTTGGGTTTTAATCTAGAGCCACTTTCTCAATGGGAGGAAAAAAATGAGAGTTGAGGGAGTTCTGCCAGTTTTATGCAAAAGAGCCAAGATTTAATAATGAGAACATAATTCATAAAATAATCTAATTAAAAATAGTAGTTTTGCCTTCTCCTCCTCTACTTCCATGTCTTTTACTTTAATTCTTCAGCCTTTTGAAATATTAATCTACTAATATTTTCAGGAAAAGATTAATTGCTTTCTGTGCTCACTTAGTATTGACAGCTAATTAAAAAAATGGATTTATTGTCCAGGAAGAAGGTTGACCATGCTTTTTGGTATTATTTAAAATAAAAACTGTACAAAAATTTTAAATAGTGGATTTTGGTTTCTTGTGTTTGCTGATGATGAATTGCTGATTGGCTTTATTACATTTATAGGTATATACAAGAATGCACTTGTGGAGTTTGTCATATGTTTGGAAAAGGTACCCCATGGTGGAATTTATTTCTGGTGTAACTTCATCTCTTGGCCAAAGATCTTGACAAGTCATGTTTGACTCGGAACTCTTCCATTTATTAAATTGCACTTCAGGAAATGTTCCCCTGCAATATTTATAACCTAAATATAAGCTGCTGTTAGTGCATGAGAGCTTGAAAGGTAGATAATGAAAATACTGTCACTTCTCAATTTAAATTGAGAATTAATAAATTAGATAAGATGTTTTAACATTCTTGCAGCTTTAACCAGAGGTTACTTAGATCTTCAGATACAGCGCAACTTTTAATATCATTATTCTCTAGTTTAGGAAGGTATTTAGATTTCAAGTATGATGTTTTTGTATTTTAGTCCCATCCAGCTGTTAACAGTGTTGTCAAAGAAACTGTTTGCGAAAGTTGCCAAGAGCCTACTGAGGGCAATGAAGAAAAAGGAGAAGCCAAAAGGAGGAAGTCTGTTATTTCCAAAGTGAGTGGCTAAATTAATTAGGTTTGTTTTATCAGAAAATCTTTCAAGTTTAAAAATGTATTGCTAAAGTCATAATTACTGTAAATTAGCAGTGTGTCAGTGTTGTGACTGTTTTTTGTTGTTTTCAGGTTTGAACATTATAACATTTTTATCCTTCTGTAGTGCTTTTCAGGTGCAGTAAATATTTGTGAAACTGAATTACTTTACAGATCTAGTTTTCTAAATCAGAATACACTTAATGAAAACTTATACAGCATTTTTAGCTAAGTGAAAGGGGAAACGACTGTCAAGATTTAGTATTGTTTCACAATTTCTTTCTGAAGGCTGTTTAATAGCTTGAACAGGTAGGGCTCTCTCTGTGACAACTTTGGCTGAAAAATCTACAACAACATTAGATTCTGTCTAGGCTAAAAGAGTACTCTCACTAAAAAGATTTTTTTTAAGAGTCAATTTAAATTACTAAAAATCTTCATATGAATGCATGTAAGGGTTTTCATACTCATCAAATTTTTGCGTCAGGAAGTCTCTATCAGTAACTGGTATATGCTAGTTTATGTAGACAAAGTTTTTCTTTTTGGCTTGCATAAGCATGTATTGTTTTAAAATCCTACTGAAACTAGATTGTGTCCTTTTAAAATATATTGTACTTGAACTTAAACTGCATTTATTTGAAATGTCTGCTGTTTATTGCTGCTGTATGTAGTCTCTACTACAAGGGAGAGAGGGAAAACCTTTCTACTTCACTATGCATTTGATATTACACTGTAACAAACATCTTTAGATTTGCATCCTTATTTTTTTTAGCTCTGTTCATGTGATGTACACATGCACTCACACACACATACATACATACACAGAGTATGGAAGAGAGGTGTGTGGTCTCTTTTCATGAAGGTGTTGGTGTTATGTGTGGTCTAAATAATCCTAAAAGCACAAAACTAAGTGAGGATGATAGTGATACATCTGTAGTATCTCAGTTATTTCTGACTCATTTATGGAAACTACTGTATTACAGGATATCAGTGTCCTTTTATTTTAGGTGCTAAATTCTTAACAGTTTTAGATACTACATTGATGGATGTTGTCAAGAGTTCTTTTATTACAATGAGTTGGTAGTAGGAAGGAGACTCTGGATATGTCAGGATTTCTTATTTTCTAGATTCTCTCCCAACTTCTTGTTGCTTTGAGGTTTTTCTTTAATGTTTCCAACCCATGTTTCTAAGGACAGTATGATATGGCTTCTCTGCTGCACATTAGGGGCACGATTTGATAAGTAACATCATGGTAGTATTACTTAGCCTGTTGCTGCTGCTCTTTCCTGCCATTGTACTGTGCTGATAAAAGCATTTGTTCATTGATGTGAGTAGCTGACCCTGCTTTTGTGAGTGGGGGAAACAATTTTATTTATATTTTTTAAGCTGGAGTGCTTCGCTGGGAAGCTGTGCAAAAGCTTGCGTGGTGCTGGGGATGGCAGTGGGCTTAAAGCCACAAGTATTTTTTCAAACTGTCTCAAGTTGGTGCTGCCAAGGTAAATGGGCAGAAGTACATGGAGAGCCCTTTAAATGAGAAGATGGGATGGTAAAAGCCTGAGGGACTCCTCTTCTGTAGGCCTCTCTAATTAGTCTTTTAATCAGCTAATCAAAGGCAAGTTAAGGACCGGTTTTACTAGCTGTCTCTCTCTCAGCGTGTGTGTGCGTGTGGCTGTCTGTCTCTCGTTGTGTGTGTCTCGTGTGCCTGTCTCTACGTTGCCTCTCGCTCTCTAGTTCTGTCTGTCTCTTGTGCATCTCTCGTTCTGTCTCTCTCTCTCTCTCTCTCTCTCTAGTTGTGTGACTGTGCCTGTCTCGTGACTGTCTGTCTGTCTCTCGTGTCTGTCTCTATCTTGTGGTGTCTATGACTGTCTCTCTCATTGTCTCTCTCTCATGTGTCCGCGTATCTCGTGTGTCTGTCTGTCTGATGTCTCTTGTTCTGTCTCTCTCTAGTTCTTTTAGTCTCATCTGCCTGGCTCTTGATGCATCTGTCTGTCTGGTTGTCTCTCTCGCATCCTTCTCTTGTTGTGCCTGTCCCGTTGACTCCTCCCCCCCTCTCTAGTTGTGGGTCTGTCTCTTGTCTCTCCCCCCTGCTCTCTTGTCACATCTTGTGGCTGTCTTGTGTCTCTTGCTCTCTCTCTTGCTCTCTCTCTCCATGTCTCTTGCGCCTCATCTCTCATCTCTCTCTCTCGTTATGTGTCTGTCCCGTGAGTTTGTCTCATTGCATGTCTCTTGGCTCTTTCCCGGTGTCTCTCTTGTCCCTCTCTCGCTAGCTGTATGTCACTCTCTCATTGTGCAGGTCTCCACCTCACTCTCGGGGCCCATCTCTTGCTGCGTGCCTCTCTCGCAGCTCATTCTGCCTCGCTCGTTGTTTGTCCGTGTCTCTGTCTCACTATGTGTGACTCGTGTCTGTCTCTGTCTCATCTCTCTCTCTTATGTCTGTTTCTCATGTCTCTTGTTCTGTCACGCTCTCTAGTTGCGCCTGTGTCCATCTCTCGTGTCTCTCTCATCTCATGTTCCCTCTCTATTTGTGTGTCCCCTGTCTCGTTGTGCCTGTCTCATGTCGGCCTCATGTGCTTGTCACCTCTTGTTCTCTCTCTCTCGTTGTGTATGTCTCGTGTCAGTCTCTCGGTGTGTCTGTCTCTCTCATGTGCCTGTCTCTGTCTCTCGTGCATCTCTTCTGCCTGCCTCATTGTGTATCTGTTTGTCTCTCATCTCACGCTGCCTCTCACGTTGTCTCATGTTCTCTCTCACAGTGTGTGCCTCTCAAGCTTGCACGCTGTCTCTCTCCTGCTGTAGCTCTTTCACATTGTCTGCGTGCCTCTGTATCTCTCACGTTGCATGTGTGCGCCTCATGTTCTCTGTGTGTGTCTCCCTCCCACCTTGTCTCTCTCTTGCTCCCTCCACCTTGTCCCTCTCCCTTCCCACCTCGTCTCCCCCACCTTGTCTATAGCACCTTCTCTCTCACCTTGTCTCTCTCCCTACCTTGTATCTCCCCCCCCCCCATTCTAAAGCTCTTTATGTCTTTTGACCACTCTCTCAGGCCCCCCCCCCCCCCCGCCTCTCTCTTACTCTATTTCACAGTCTCTCAATTTATCACACTCTCAGGCCCTTGGTCTCTCTCTCTGCCGGGCTCTCGCCCCAGCTATCTCCCTCTCCGCTCTTCTGTGTCAGTCTCTCCCTCAGTCTCTCCGGGTCTCTCTTTCTCTCTAACACAAAGTCTTTCTCAGTCTCAGCCCCCCTCTTACCTCACCCTCTGGCTCTTACTTGGTCTCTCACTCTCTTTGACTCTCCCCCTCCCCCCGTCCGTCTCTTGCCATCTCCCCCCCCCATCTCCTCTTGTCGTCTCCCCCCCGTCGCATGCTCCCTCTCCCTCTCCCCACACTTGCTCTTGCTCTCCCCACCCTGCTTGGGGTCTCCCCTGCCTCTTGATCTCTCACCCCATCTCTCTCGGCCCCTTTCTCAGACTCCCTCTCACCCACTTTCTTTCTTCCCATCTCTCTTTCTAAGTCTTGCTCATACTCTCGATCTCAGTCTGCGTCTCTCTCCCCCCCAGTCTCTCTCCCATACCCTCTCGGTCTCTCTGCCTCTTTCTATCCGTGTATCTCGGCTTCACTCTCTCGATCTCTGTCTCTCTGCCTTTCTATTGGTACATCTCTCTCTGTGTCTCTTGGTCTACCCCACCGCTCGGTCTCTCTCGGTCTCTCTCTCAAAGCCTCCCTCAGCGCCTCTCCCTTGTTCAGCCTCTCCCTCGTTCACTTTATCCCTCCCCACCTCCCTCTCTTGGGGTCGCTCTCCCCGGCTCTCTCAATTTCGCTCTCTCATTCTCAGGATATTCCCCCCCCCCCCCCCCCCTCCCCAATTTTCTCAGTCTCTCTCACACCCTCCCTCTGATACAAAAATTCACGGATGTTTCTCCTCACAGTCCAAATCTCCCCAAGGGAGAAACGGAGTATTCAGAGAGTCCCTGAAATGAAACTCAATTGCAACAAAGTTACTATTAAGCAGGTATTCTTTATTGCAGCGCTGGGCAGCACTGGGGATTCTCCACCATGAGTGCTCCACCGATCTGGTAGACTTTCAGAGATTATATACTATAAAATCCTACATATTCACAGGATTTCCGAGAAATCATTTACATAAACATGAGATTTCCTGGAACTTATTAACATATGCAAATGTCCGATCCGCATGCGCAGTCGTCTCCCGTGGTGGTCTTCAAGTGGTCTTTGGGGGTCTTCAGATGAAGGCTCGTAGTCTTCTTCACTGTGTTCGCTGATTGACCTTTGCTTCTGCGCAAACTCAGTCCTAGGATCACGTAAACGGTGTCCTTCAAGGCTGTCGTCATTCTATTGTGACTTACTATCTTCCATGCATTTGTTCTCCCAAGGCCCAGTTGTCTGGGATGGGATTATCCTGGAGCCCCCCTTATCTTATAACTATTCTTCTAGCTACTCCCTAAATCACATCAAACTGTAAGGCACCCTTATATCATGCCAGGGTGTCTTCTGATCTAATTAAGTGACTAAGGTATTTACAACATCTTTCTTGCTCTTGTGGTTTTTAACCCTTTCATTCCTCCCTTACCTATTGAGGGTTGCAGCTCTTTAGAGCTCAAGCCTCAATCAACGTTTAGAAAGATTGGAAATACAAGAGCAGCATTGTATCATATCACAAGCTAGGATGCATACACAGATCACCATTATCCCTATTACAAACAGATTCCTTAGCCATGTCCAATTAGGTAGCCATGAGGTAAGATCATGCCATAATTCTTCGAAACCCCAGGATGTGTTGTCCTGGGCAGTCTGATGTAGGACTTCTGTTCGTTCCCAAATTTCTGCCAGATCCGTAGAGATCCTCCCACTTTGATCGACATATATACAACAACTGGTATTGATTACAGCACAGACTCCCCCTTGCGAGGCCAGCAATAAATCAAGGGCCATTCTGTTTTGTAACACTACCTGAGACAGACTGGATACTTCAATTTGTAACGCCTGTATGGCGTCTGTGGTTCTATTTACTATCATCTTTTCCATTGCAGCAGATATGTTTACGATTGTTTTCTCTAGCTCACTTACTCCAAGCCAAGGGAGAAACCTTCTTACAAAGCTGTGAAAAGTATAAGGGCGATCTTCTATGGCATTATGAGCCCTTCTAATTCGTTTAACATAGGTTTTTATCCAACCACTTTGTTCCTGTAACCTATTGATTATTGTCATGTTAGGGACCACTGTTCCTAGTGTGCATGTTCCTGACCAATTTGGAGGCAGGGCTTTTCGGACTTTACCACCGCATAACCAATACCAACTGCTACCTCTAGGAACATTCCAGTAATCACTCTGCTGTTTCTTTCTTTGTAGTTGCATCGGCCAATCGCAATATGGGTAATGCCCTACTGAAATATTACCCATTCCAGTCTTGTTTGTCGTTACGCACTTGACATTTGAAAGATTAGGGTTCCATACATCCCAAATTTGAAGGTTAGTTTCATTCTTTTTGGTGAATTTGGGATTTATCCACAAATTATTCCAGGATGTATTGAAAGGAATTGGTATTCCTATTAAAGACACTCCCTTGTTGCCATGTTCAGGAAAATAAGTACACACCCAACAATCATTCTTGTGTAAGGTTTGAACAATTTCCTGGGTCATAACAAAGTGGAGATTTTGATACCATTGTGAGTCCGGCCAAATTTGACCCATGGTTACTGTGATTGTCATAGATAAAATGTAAAGTCCAATCATAATCTTTTCAGTTTCAGTTTGAGGGGAGTTTGCTGTTCTGCTGTCCATGGAGCGGGAGCCTTTTTAATCCTGGAATAGTGGATCCAGGCAGCGTGCTTCTCCAGCTTGACTGCAGTGTAGGTCGTGAGCAGAACTTGGAAAGGGCCGCTCCATTTTTCTTCGAGGGGATCACCTGAAATATTTTTAACATAAACCCAATCTCCAGCTTTAAACAGATGGATTGGGGAGTCTAAACCCCATGATCTACTGGACATCACTAATTTATTTACCTTTTGTAATTGTTTCCCTAATGCTATTAAATATTGTTGCAGATTAACCTCTCCCACCTGGGTAAGATCTTGCCCCTGATATCTGGTTTGAAATGGTCTCCCATATAGGATTTCAAAAGGGCTCAATTTTCCTTAGGCCTTGGTTTGGTTCTGAGTCTTAGCAAAGCAATAGGGAGGGCTTGATCCCATCTTAAATTGGTTTCCTGACAAATTTTACTTAGTTGTGTTTTTATTAAATGGTTCATTTTCTCCACTTGCCCGCTTGCTTGTGGGCAATAAGCTGTATGTAATTTCCAATTGATTCCTAAAAACTTACTAACTTGCTGGACCACTTGTGATATGAAATGTGGTCCCCTGTCAGAAGACATCGCCTCTGGTACTCCAAATCTAGGAATAACTTCCTTTAGCAGGATTCTTGTTACCTCTCGGGCTTTATTTGTTCTGCAAGGGAAGGCTTCAGGCCATCCAGAAAAAGTGTCAGTTAACACTAGCAAATAACTATATCCCCCTTTTCTGGGGAGTTCCGAGAAATCTATCTGCCAATTTTGACCTGGAACATTTCCTTTGCTGATATTTCCAAATTTCACATGGTTTTCTACTTTTGGGTTGTTCTTTAAGCATACTTCACATCTATTAACTACAGTCTTTAGAGTTGGATATAAATTTCTAGCTACAATTTGCTTAATAAGAGAGTTGTATAAGGCTTCAGTTCCCCAATGAGTTTTGTCGTGCTCTGTTTTTATAAGTTTCCATAATATGCTAAAGGGAACTATTATTCTGTTATCTTTCAACAGTGCCCATCCTGATGGGCTGATTTCAGCTCCTAAGTTAGTGATCAGCTTTTGATCCTTTTCATCATATTCAATTGTTTCAGGTAGTGGCAAAGATTTTTCAGGAATTATACTTAATACCTCACCTTGTTCTGCAGCTCGTCTTGCCTTGTAATCAGCCAATTTATTTCCCACTTCCCTGTCAGTGTTACCTCTCTGATGCCCTTTGCAGTGCATAATCGCCACTGCTGACGGAAGTTGTACAGCATCTAAAAGTCGCAAAATTATATCAGCATGTTTTATACCTTTTCCTTGAGCAGTCAAGAGTCCTCGTTCCTTCCAAATTGCTCCATGGGCGTGAACTACACCAAAGTCATATTTTGAATCTGTCCAAATATTCACTCGCAGCCCTTCGGCCAGCTCCAACGCCCTCACTAGAGCAATTATTTCAGCTCGTTGTGCAGATGTGCCCTTAGGGAGTGACTTTGCTTCCACCAGTTGGTCTGTGGTGGTTACAGCATATCCTGCCATACGAACTCCATTCTTTACGAAACTGCTCCCATCAGTATACCAGGTTCGGTCGGCTTCCTCCAGCGGCTCCTCCTTCAAGTCTGGTCTGCTTGCACATACAGTTTCAATAGTTTCTATACAATCATGCACGACAGTCTCCATTTCCTGTTTATCGCTTAAAAAGGAAGCAGGGTTGATAATTGTAGATGTGACGATTTCTATATCATCCTGTTCCATCAAAACTGCTTGATATTTCAAGAATCTTGATGGTGAAAGCCAGTGTCCCCCTTTTTGTTCTAAAACGGAGGTTACAGTGTGGGAAGTTTGCACAATCATCTTTTGTCCCAAAGTATATTTTCGAGCTTCTTGGATAATCAAAACAACGGCGGCCACTGCCTGAAGGCATCCCGGCCATCCTTTGCTTACTTCTTCCAATTGTTTAGAGAAGTATGCTACAGCTCGTTTATAAGGACACAGCTTCTGGGCCAGAATTCCCAGAGCCACTCCTTGCCTTTCATACGAGAACAGCCAGAAAGGTTTTGTTACATCTGGTAGGCCCAAAGCTGGAGCCTTCGTTAGCTCCAATTTCAGTTCCTTGAATGCCCTCTTAGCTTCATCAGTCCATATTAATTGTGTCTGGCTATTTTCAACAGTTCATATAGAGGTTTAACCAAAAGTCCATAATTATAGATCCATAATCGGCATCAACCTGTCATTCCCAAAAAGGTTCGAAGCTCTTTTACCGTGGTTGGTTATGGAGTTCTGCATATAGCTTCCTTTTGGTCATTCCCGAGATGTCTTTGTCCCTTAGAAATCACGAATCCCAGGTATATTACTTCCTTCTTCAACATTTGGGCTTTCTGTAATGAGACTCGATAACCACTTAATCCCAGAAAACAAGCTCAGTGCTCTAGATCACTCTCTCAGTCTCTATGTGTGTGCATGACTCTCTTTCAGCCCCCCCTCCTTTTTTCTTTTGCCCCCCACCCCCTTCCTCTCTCAGACTTGGACACCCCCCTCCCGGTCGCAATCACACGCTCTCGGTCTCCCTCTGTCTTGGTCTTAGCCCCCCCTCCATCTCTGTGCTACCCCACCTATCTCTCTCTCCCCACCGTCTCTGTTCCTCCCCCCCTCCCACCTTGCCTGTTTTGGTCTCGATAACTTTCTTTGCCTACCCGCTTCTCTCTCCCTCTCCTCTGTCTCTCCCTTCCCCCTCCCCTCTCCTCTCCCTCCCCCCCTTCTCTTTCCCTTTTATATCTCTTTCCTTCCCTCTTTCTCTCTCCCCCACTCTCTTTTCCTTCTCTTTTCCCTCTCCCTTTCTCCCTCCTTTCCCCTTACCTTTTTTCGCTCTCTCCCTATCTTTCTCCCCTGCTATTTATTCCTCGCTCTATCTTTTCCCTCTGCCCTTTTCTCTCTTTCTCCCACTCTTTTGCTGCCTCTTTCTCCTTCTCTTCCTCCATCTCTCTCTCTCTCTCTCTCTCTCGCACTCTCTGTCTGCCTCTTCCCTCTCTCTGTTTCTCCCCCTTCTTCTCTTTTTCTCTCTCTTCCTCCCCCATCTCCTGTATCCCTCTCGCCCTCCCCATCTCCCTCCCCCTGTCTCCCCCTTCCCTCTATTCCTCTCTTCCTCTCCCTCTCCCCCCCTTAACTTATATCTTCTCCCATGTATTCTCTCTTTCTCTTTCTCTTTCTCTTTCTCTTTCTCTCTCTCTCTCTCTCTCCCCTGCTCTCTTTCTCTCCCCCTCTCTACCTTTCCCTCTCACGCCTTCCTTACCTACCTCCACCCACCCCCCCACCCCCTCCCGGCACTCTCTGACTATTTTATCTCTTTCTCTCTCGCTATCTTTCACATCCTCTTTCTCCCTATCTTGCAATCTCTTTTTCTCTCTCTTTTGCGTGCGCCCTCTTTCACTCTCTTTTTCTTTCTCTCACAGGGCTAAGGTGATTATTTCCAAGTATTACAAACTCTTGATTGTCAAACTTAGATATATCTCTAAAATAGATCTAAATATATATCTCTCAAAACCAGCTCTTCTAAAGGTTCTTTGTTTTGTTGTTTTTAAAGCATAGCATTGTCAAAATCCAGTTACTGATGATCAGTGTTACCAAATTTTAGCTCATAAACCATTAAATGCCTTGTTTGTAGTCTATTGCATTTTGTTTGTACACCTTTACATTCATATTGTTTGCTTGTTCTGATTCATGACTCTTATCCATATATATAGATAAGCAGTTGTCCAGATGAATTTTTTAGTATTGGTATGAACATTTAGAAGTACTGATATGGAGAAATGTAATGATGTTACCACGAACATAAAATGGAATAAAATAAGTGCTGGTGTAATTTATTTAGTTAGTTAGTTAGTTAGTTAGTTCTGTCATGGTATGTTGCAATATTTTTGACCCGTTCTGACAACTGTCTGTAAATATGAAAGAAATGTAGAGAGCAAGAGGTACACATATAAAAATGAACATGTTTGATTTGGGGGTATTGATGTCTATCTAAAGAAGCAATGTGCATATATAGCCATAAACTATTTAAACCAAAAGTGCAAAGCAGTCTGATGGTTGAGTTCCTCTTCTTCACTTCCGTTTTTCTATAAATGAACTAACTCCATGTTAATTTTTCTATTTTCAGTCATCAAGTAAACAGAATAATAATTTACCTACAGAAGACAGAGAGATGGATACTGTCAAAGAAGATGATGTCCCGTTTGAAAAACTCAGTAGCAAAGTACGTGGAATGTTACTCTCTTTAACCTAAAGAAGTTAACTTTAATACTGTGCACTTTGACTTGCAACCGTATCTTCAAATACTTAGAAGCTACAGTTGCTAGCACTGTGACTGTCTCGGGAGTGGTTTAAAATGTAAAGTTTCATATGTATTCAGATATATTTATACCCCTTGTTGAAGCTAATGGGAATTAGAGATATCATCAGAGAGCAAACTTTAACGTAATGATATTTAGTAACAGAAAGCATCTTGATGTGATGAAATTTTTTGCCTAAAAGTAAGTTGCATATCAGAAGCTTCAGTTATGTGATTTCCCTGAGAAATTCTTGATCATTTAAACTATATCTTAAGTTTGCTAAGACACTTTATTTTTTCTTATCTTCATAGGATGTGATGAAAACAAATGATATATGCACTCCTAAAGTTGTTAGAAGAGGAAGGAAGAGAAAGGTAACAATATATTTAACTAACTAACTTGTTAGAATCTGGATTGGAAGGTATTTTCTTATGGGATAGTCCGATTTCTTTAATCATAGATTGCGTCGGTTTATAGTGCTTTTACCTTCCCCTGTGCACACCACCCCCACCTCCAATTTGAAAGGGTTGTAGTAACTTCTGTTTTCCCAGAGGCCATTTTGCCACTCTCAATTCTGCGTTTGAACTTGATGCAAAGTAGGGAACTCCCATCTTTTCCTGGTTTAGTGTAAATAAGAAATGTTAAGGAATAAATTGTTGTTAAAACACTAACAAAATATAATCTCTTTTGACCCCCCCCCAACATTTCTGTAACCTGTTCATAACACTGAATCAAACACTTGAAATACCGTCCCTTTTCATGAGGCTATGCTTATGTAGTCACATCAATCCGGCATAAATCTGGCTGCCTTCTGAAAGCAGTGGTCCCAGCTGCTTGTGCAAGCATTAATGCTCACAGCAAGCCAGATCGGGGAGTTGATCTAGAATAAAATGGGGTAAAGTCTAATTTTAAGTTGAAGCCATTTCCTGATTCAACTTGCTTGCATTAGTGCTGGCAGCAGAAATGAGTAGGAAGGTATAACCATGGCCTTAGTGTGCTATGCCATGAATCGTTAGCATACTGAATATCAGAAAGATAAAGAAAGATGCAGCATTTGTATGTCCTTATGAGAATTGCTTCTCTTTTTTAAAAAAAACAGAATTTAAATAATACCTTATTAAAAATCCAGCCTCCAACCTGGGACACTGAGGAGCCAAAAGATTGTGTGGGTGTTTTGGTTTTTTTTAACTTCCCAAAGGGACGAAAACCTCTCAGATGACACTCTGAAAGAGAGATCTCATTCTTGAACTTTTTAAACACTCGACCTTTCTGGTTCCTTGGCCTCAAAATGGCTTCCAGGCCCAAGATTATTTTCTCTGTCAGGCATGTGCAGCTCTGCTCAGATGAAAAAGGTGTTTGAAAACTTCTCCCGTAAGTTCTTTAAAATGAATTAAGATTTTTTTTTTTTTTTAAGTCTGAGCCTGACCTTATTCGTATAAAACTGGACTAATTGCATCCATCCCCATGTCAGTGGCATGAGCTAGAGCTAGTTTTGATACTTTTGGTACTAACAAGGCTACAAGTATATGTAGTGGACAAAGATGTACAAAGGGGTACATTTTCTTTAATCTTCCTTTTCTGTCCAACGTACCTGTAGTACGTGTGTCAGTCAGGTTTGTCTCTGTATGTTCCTGTTTATGTCTTCTTTGACCAGATACCCTTAAAGGAGCAGACACTCTCCTTCCACATACCCTTACAAAGACATGCAGCTAACTGCCCACACCAATGCAAGTGCTCACAGCCAAGTTCTCTTGTCAACTACACTTGCTGTTTGCAGCCCATTCTTGTGTTTCAAGACAAGAGCTTTGGCTACAAGACAAGAGCTTTGAACTGTGACAAGAATGGGCTGTAGAAGGGAAGTGTGGGCAGGTAGGAGAATTTGGCTGTGAATATTGTGTTGGCACGGGCAGTGTCTGCAGGTCCTTGCACAGTCAAGAGAACAGCTTGTTGATAAAGATGGTTTTTGGCTGGTGAGCGAGGAGAGTGCCCAGAGCTTCAGTCAGAGCACAACAAGAATTAGCTGCAGAAGGCAGTTGTAGGCAGGAAAGAGAAAATGGCTGTGAGCACTTGTGTTGGTGTGGGCAGTGGCTGTGTCTCCTTTTTAAGTGAGCAGCTGAGATGAGCGCTTAGTGGTAGACACGAGTTTCAGCTGTCAAGCAAGGGGAAGCAAGGTGCTCGACTGCAGTCAGAGTGCAACAGAATGGGCTGTGGAAGGCAAGGCATATGCAGGAAAGAGAAGTTGGCTCTGAGGACTTATATTGGTGTGGGCAATGGCTGCGTGCCCTTAAGAAGCACATAGTTCAGATGAGAGCTTAGCAGTAGAAGTGAGTTTTGGCTGGTGTGTGTGGGGAAGCCCAGAGCTTGGGTCGGAGTGTGACAAGAATTTACTGCAAAAGGCATTGTAGGCGCTCAAGAGAATTTGACTGCAAGATTGTGTTGGAGTGGACAAGGGCTGGCAGGGAAGATAAAGGTTGGGCATGAGAGGGGTGGGCTGGTAGGGTAGGGTTTTGGCTTGGAGGAGTTGGTGTGCAGGGTAAGGGTTGGGTTTGGAGTGGTTATCAGGTAGGGTATGGGTTGGGCTTGGAAGAGTTAGTGGGTAGGGTAAGGATTGGTCTTAGAGGGGTTGCTGGTAGGTTATGAGTTGGGGTTGGTGAGCAGGGAAAGGATTGGGCTTGGAGGGGTGGGTGGGTAGGAGAAGGGTTGGAGCTGGAGGGATTGGGTAGAGTACGGATTGGACTTGGAGGGGAATGGTCTTGGAGAGGTTTGGCATGCTTTGAGGGGTTGGGTGTGGAATGGTTAATGGACTTGGGAGGGATGGGCTTGGAGGGGTTGGTGGGAAGAGTAAGGGTTGGGCTTGGGAGATTTGGGGTTAGGGTAAGGGTTGGGCTATTTGGGTTTGGCGGGCAGGGGTTGGTGGATAGGATAAGGGCTGTACTTGGAAGGGGTGGGGTTCAAGGAGTTGGCGGGCATGGAAAAGGTTGGGCTTGGAGTATTTGGGGTTAGGGAAAGTGTTGGGCTTTGACAGGTTGACAGGCAAGGTAAGGGTTGGGCACTGAGGGGTTGGCGGACAGGGTAAGGGTTAGGCTTGGAGAGGTTGGTGAGCAGGGTAAGGGTTGAGCTTGGAGGTGTTGGCAGCAGGGCTTGGAAGCATTGGGCTTGGAAGGTTTGGCGGTTAGGGGAAGGGTCAGGGTAAGAGGGGTTGGCATTTGGGTTGGGTAAAGTGTTGGAGTTTAAGGAGTTGGGGGGTCAGGCTGAGGGTTGGGCTCAGAGGGGTTGGCAGTTAGGGTAAGTGTTTTGGTTAGAGGGGTGCGGTTAGGGTAGAGCGTTGGTGTTAGCAAGTTTGGTGGTTAGACTAGGCCTTGTGTTTAGAGGGGTTGGGCATTAGGCTGGGGGTTGGGTTTGAGCTCCTTTCAGTTGGGGTTAGAGTGGTTGGATTTTAGGCTAGGTGTATGGGTTGGGCTTGGAGGAATTGGCAGGAAGGGTAAAAGTTGGGGTTGGAGGGGTTGGCTAGGCCTTGGGCTTACAAGGGTTGGTGGTTAGAGATGTTGGCAGTTAGAGGAGTTGGGGTTTAGACTAGAGGTTGGGCTGAGAGGGGGTTGGTGGATAGGGTAAGGTTTGGGCTTAGAGTGCTTGGTACTTAGGGTTAAGGGATGGGCCTGGAGGGGTTGAGCTTAGAGGGGCGAGCAGCTAGGTTTAAGGGTAGGTCTTTGAGGGCTTAACTGTCTGGATATGAGTTGAGCTTGGAGGGCTTGGTGGATAGGGTAGGGGTTGGGATTGGAGGGATGGGTAGACAGGATAAGGGTTGGGCTTTGAGGGTTTGGATTTTGAGGGGTTGTCAGGCAGAGTAAGGGTTGGGCTTGGAGGGGTTTGCTGGCAAGGTAAGAGTTGGGCTTGGAGAGGGGTTGATGAGTTTGGATGGGTTGGGCTTTGAAGTCCTTCATGGGTAGGGGAAGGGTTGGCAGTTAGGGGATGTGTCAGGGCTTGGAAGAGGTTGGTGGGTAGAGGAAGAGTTGAGGTTGGCTATTAGTGGAAGTTTTGGGCTTGGATGGGTTGGCAGTTGGGGTATGTTTGGGGGTTAAAGGACTTGGAGGTTAGGCTAGGGGTTGGTGGGTAGGGTAAGGGTGGGCTTGGAGGATTTGGGGTTGGGGTGAGGGTTGGGATTGGAGGGGTTAGCGGATAGGGGAAGGGTTGGAGAGATGTATTGGGCATAATTGGCAAGGTTTTGGTAGCAGGGGCAGGCTGCAGGGATGACCTGTGTAGGAGGAGGTCATGGACTGCCCTGTGCTGGTCATAGCCAGTTCCAGACAGCTCAGCAACAGACAAAATGGACTGACTGCGCACCAATACTGAACCACTCAGATGACTTTACAGCGCCTCTGCAAAAACATATTTAAGGGTGGTAAATGCTGAGAAAACAACGCCAGAGCAGAACAACCGGCCCGTGGGGAACCCATGATGGTGCAGTCTGTTGCTGAAGGACTGTACCCCGTGGAAAGGATCCATGCTGGAGCAAGGGAAAAGTGTGAGGAAGGAGCGGCAGAGACGAACTGTTACGAACTGACCGCAACCCCCCATTCCCTACCACCCTCCCCGCACTGCTCGTGGGGGCAGGAGGTAGAAGAGTCGGGAACAAAGGAGTGAAGTTGAGTCTGGGAAGAAGGGGTGGGGTGGTGGGGGGGTGTTTTTAGTTTTGTCTTTGTTTCTCACCATCCTACTCTATTTTTAATTGGCAACAGATTAAATTATTTTTCCCCAAGTCGAGTCTGTTTTGCCCATGATGGTAATTGGTGAGTGATCTCCCTGTCCTTCAAAACTAGCTTAAAACTAGCTTGTGCTTAATTAGGAGTAGGTAGGGCTATCAAGGCTAAAGTAAGATAATTCTGTCCAAAAAGCATATAATGGAAACAAAATATAACCAGCATGGACCATAGAGTCAGAAGGGAGTTGTTGTGGGTTAACCTCAGTAGGCAGCTAAGCACCACACAGCCGCTCGCTCACTCCTCACCCCCAGTGGGACAGGGGAAGAGGAAAAGAAGAGTAAAAGCAAGAAAACTCATGGGTTGCGATAAAAATTAATAAGCAAAGGAGAAGTGGAAGAAGAGAGGAAGAAAACAAAACAAAACAAGTGATGCAAAGGCAATCACTCACCACCTCCCATGGGTAGACTGATGCCCAGACAGTTCCTGAGCAAAAGATGGCAAAAGATGGCTAACCTACCTAAACCCCTCTCTTCTCCGTGTTTGTTTTTTTTTTTTTACTGAACATGACATTATATAGCATGGAATATCTCTTTGGTTAGTTCGGGTCAGCTGTCCTGGTTGTGTTCCCTCCCAACCTCTTGTGCATCCCCATCTGTTCACTGGGGGGGGGGGGGGGGGGCGGGCAGAGTGAGACACAGAGAAGGCCTTGACGCTGTGCAACCACTGTTCAGCAATAGCTAAAACATTGGTGTGTTATCAGCATTGTTCTGGTCACAAATCTAAAACACAGCACCATACAAGCTGCTATGAAGAAAATTAACTCCATCCCAGCCAGACCCAGTACAGGAGCCTTGGGATGCAAGGCCACCTTCATCTAGGTAACTGTATCAGTAATACTGTAATACCATATTAGGCTGAAATTGCCTAGGTAACAATGTCGGAAACACCGAATTTGGGTAGAGATGTAACAGAATTGGGACCAATGAGGAAAAAGTAATTAGGGGTGGGTTGTTTGTTTGGGACGTGTTTGGGTGGAGAAAAGGAGGTTGCAGGGGTGGTTAAAAGGTGTGTTCAGGAAAAGAAAAAATGGGGAATAAGGTATAAAATCAGGTGGAGGACAAAGAACTGAGGGATTTTGCAACGGTAGAAGTGCAGAGGCCTACAGACGGTGGTGAAGCTGACCTGCAGAGCCAAGCTCCCCAGGACACTGGAGGGAACCCCCTTGGACAACCTGCTGGACTCTCCATCAGGCTTATGTCCAGAAGACTTGGTGTGGGAGGATGGAGTAAGAAGGAATAAACTTGTATGGAGGGATAGGCTTGTGCCTTACTACTAAGTGCAGGAGGAAAGGCAATAGAATTGCAACTTAATAGCACTTATGTGTGTGTTTTATAAGTTTTCTTTATAGTAATATAACTGTGTATCAATAACGATACTACTAATAAGCAATGGAATCATAACTCAATATTACTTGCAGTGATATAATTGTGTACTAATGTTACTAATAATAGTGGTGAGTTTGTTAGCCAACTAAGGTATTATTAGCTTTTTAAAGGTGTGTTGCTTAATCAGTAAATATAACCATCTTGATCAGCTATGTCTCAAGCCTCCAATCTAAAAGGGGAGAGTCAGACTTAGGGAGGTAACACAGGTCTAGCCTGGCCTGGGCCTGGTTGGGATGATGCCTCTCCAGTGTTTACAAGCCAAGTGGCTTCTGCCAAATGAACATCCCAATTTCTCATATCCCCTTTTCCTCGGGCTTGTAGCATGATTTTCAGGAGTCCATTATGCCATTCTACCTTTCCCAAGGCCTGGGGATAATAGGGAATACGGTATATCCAGTCAATTCCATGTTCAGCTGTTCCTAACTGTATCATTTCATTTTTGAAATGACAGCCATTGTCAGACTCAATTCTTTCAGGTGTACCATGTCTCCACAAAATTTGTTTTTCGAGACCTACTACTGTGCTTTTAGCAGTGACATGGGTCACTGGGTAAGTCTCCAGCCAGCCTGTAGTCATTTTTACGATGGCTAGGACCTATCAATGCCCCCTAGTAGTCCTGCACAAAGGTCCAATGTAGTCTACTTGCAGTCTACTTGCCACGCATCTCCAAATCGGTGCTTTAAATGTCATCTTCCATGCCTCAATATTTTTTGTTGTTTAGCTTTTTCACTAATGCACAAATTTCAGTCCTTTGTTATTTGTATAATAGAATCTTTAGACAAGTCCACCCCTTGGTCTCTTGGCCAGCTATAGGTGACATCTCATCCTATATGTCCTGATGTTTCACGAGCTTCATAGAGCTACAAATAGTTCCCCTTTATGTTCCCAGTCCAGGTCTTTGTCGATTGTGGCAATCTGAGTAGCTTGATCCACTTGATGGTTGCTGATTTGTTCTTCAGTGGCATCTCTTTGGGACATGGGCACTGTGGGACATGGGCTCGAACTCCCTTCATATACTGCTAGTATCTCTTTTTCAGTCAGGGTGTAGCAGGCCTCAGATCCTCTATGTCCTCATCTCCAAAACCCTAGAGGTCAACCTCGAGTCTCTCCAGGTGCTTTCCGCCAGAGGCTCCAGGTGGAGCCATGCTCCCCGGCTGTGCTGTAAAGCACGTTTCTCACAGCTTGTCCTGTCCGGACTGTCCCAAGGGCTACCGCATGAACAATTTCCTGTTTAATCTGTTCAAAGGCTTGTCCCTGCTCAGGGCCCCATCCAAAACTGTTCTTCTTTCAGGTCACTCGATAGAGAGGGCTCACAATCTGTAACCTGGAATATGCATTCTCCAGAAACCCACAACGCCTAAGAAAGCTTGTGTTTCTTTTTTGTTATCTGGTGGGGACATAGCTGTTATCTTATTGATCACATCCATTGGGATCTGACGATGCCCATCTTGCCATTTTATTCCTAAAAAATGGATCTCCTGTGCAGGTCCTTTGACCTTGCTTTGTTTTACGGCAAAACCAGCTTTCAGAAGGAAACACAAACGCTTCCTCTGCTGTGTTGTGCCACACGATGATGTCATCGATGTATTGCAGGTGTTGAGGGGCTGCACCCTGTTCCAGTGCAGTCTGGATCAGTCCATGGCAAATGGTACGGCTGTGCTTCCACCCCTGGGGCAGTCGATTCCAGGTGTACTGGACACCCCTCCACCACATGAAAGCAAACTGTGGCCTGCACTCTGCTCCCAAAGGGATCGAGGAAAACGCATTGGCAATATCAGTTGAGGCATACCACTTGGCCACCTTTGACTCCAGTTCATATTGAAGTTCTAGCATGTCCAGTATGGCAGCACTCAACGACAGCGTGACTTTGTTCAGGCCACTGTAGTCCACTGTCAGACTCCACCCTCCGTCAGACTTTCGCACTGGCCATATGGGACTGTTAAAGGGTGAGCACATCTTGCTGATCACTCCTTGGTTCTCCAGTCGATGGCAAAAAAAACTCATGGATGGGAACCAGGGAGTCTTGGTTGGTGCAATATTGCTGCCGGTGTGCCGTCATGGTAGCAATCGACACCTGCTGTTCTTCGACCCACAGCAAGCCCACAACGGAGGGATCCTCCAAGAGGCCGGGCAAGGTAGACACCTGTTTAATCTTCTCTGTACCCACGGCAGCTACACCAAAGGCGCACTGGTACCCTTTTGGGTCTTTGAAGTACCCACTCCTGAGGTAGCCTATGCCAAGGACGCACGGAGACTCCAGGCCGGTCACAGTAGGATGCTTCTGCCACTTGTACCCTGTTAGGCTCACCCCAGCCTCCAATGCAGACAACTGTTGGGATCCCCCTGTCTCTCCAGAAATCCAGTTGGGTTCTGCCCCCTTGTACCCTGATGGCATTAGGGCACGCTGTGCACTGGTGTCCACCAGAGCCTTATACTCCCGTGGGTCCGATGTGCCAGGCCATCAGATCCATACAGGTCAATAAACCCGATTGTCCCTTTCCTCCACCTGGCCAGAGGCAGGGCCCTTCTATTCCTGGTCGGAGTATTCATTACCTGACTCCTGTAACTGCAAACCAGAAGTCCCTTCATTAGGATCAGAAGGAGGATCAGCCCTTCTGCTCTGCCTGGGGAATTGCTCAACAGCAACCGGAGCAGTAATCTTCCTGGATGGACCCTTTTCCTTGCAAGCCACTTACCTGATCTTCTAGGTTCGAGGTAGGTGCACTGTCCCACTTCCTCATGTCCTCCCTGTGGTCGCGCAGATAGAACCACAGAGTGGCGTGAGGCGTGCGCCCACAGTACCCTTTTCCTTGAGAAGAGAAAGGCAGGCCAGTCTAGCCACAGTTGGTGCCTCAATGTCTGTCCAATCCATTATCACCAGGGTATTGGCATATCACCTCCACTGCTGCTTATTCCCTCAGATACTGGATACTTCCCTCAGTGGTGGTCCACTTGCCTCGGTAGTTTACAAGGTCTTCCTTGAGGGGATACCTTGCCTTCACGCTCAACAGGAGCTGCCTCCAGAGGCTGTGGGTTGTTGCCCCTCTTCCGATTCCTTTGTCGATACTCTGGTCCCTAGCGAAGGATCCCAGCTGCTGGGCTTCCTTGCCCTCTAATTCCTGACTGTTGGCCCCAGTATCCCATCATCAGAGCAACCAGGTGATAATTTGCTCGCCTGGATGACGGCCAAAATCTTTCTGCGTATCTCACAGCTCACTCAGGGATAGGGACCGGGTGGTTTCTGACTCGTTTATGATTTCTGTCTCTTCCCCCTCCTGTTCTTGTGACTGCTCTGCTGCAGAACAGGCTGCCTCTTCTGATTTTTCCTCTCCTGCTCCCTCTTAGGAGAAGCTTCTTTCTCCCTCGCTAACCGAGTTGACTTCCCTTTCCATTGTTCCTTCTTGACTATGGGAGCGACAGTTGAGGGTTGGGTCTCTGGTTTAGCCACAGTGTCCGTTTGTATGTCTTCAGATCCAGAGACCCTCTCGCCCCCTTGAGGGTGCTGAACAGTGGCTCAGTAGGCATAGGCCAGGCCCCAGCACAGTGCGAGAAGTTGTGCCTCTTTGGCATAGCCAGGGCATCCTTTTTTCAAGTGTTCTGTTACTTCATCAGGATTCCGCACTTGTTCGGGAGTGAAGTCCCAGACCATCGGAGCTGAAAACCGCTCTAGCTACCTGCCCGTATTCTCCCACGCACCTTGCCACCCATGATCAGACTGCATCAGGGCACATCCCTGTGTGATATTCCTAAATAGTTGGTTAACTTTGCTTTTTCCAGAAAAGCTGGAAACAGATTCTTGACTGTACTAATTTTGGCTGGCATAGAGTTAATTTTCTTCATAGTAGCTTGTATGGGGCTATGCTTTGGATTTGTGCTGAAAACAGTCTTGATAATACAGGGATGTTTTAGTTACTGCTGAGCAGTGCTTACACAGCATCAAGGCCTTTTCTGCTTCTTAATGTATTGGGTTTGCGTGGCAAGGTTTTGGTAGCGGGGGGGGGGGGGGCGCTACAGGGGTGGCTTCTGTGAGAAGCTGCTAGAAGCTTCCCCTGTGTCCGATAGAGCCAATGCCAGCTGGCTCCAAGACGGACCCGCCACTGGCCAAGGCCGAGCCAATCAATCAGCGACGGTGGTAGCGCCTCTGTGATAACATATTTAAGAAGGGGGAAAAAAAAACCCAAACCTGCACAACACCAGAAGCAGTCAGAAGAGAGGAGAGAATATGTGAGAGGAACAGCCCTGCAGACACCAAGGTCAGTGAAGAAGGAGGGAGAGGAGGTGCTCCAGGTGCCGGAGCAGAGATTCCCCTGCAGCCTGTGGTGAAGACCAGGGTGAGGCAGGCTGTCCCCCTGCAGCCCAACGAGGTTAACGGTGGAGCAGATATCCACCTGCAGCCCATGGTGAAGACCGTGGTGAGGCAGGCTGTCCCCCTGCAGCCCAATGAGGTTAACGGTGGAGCAGATATCCACCTGCAGCCCATGGAGGACCCCATGCCAGAGCAGGTGGATGTGCCTGAAGGAGGCTGTGACCCCGTGGAGAGTCTGTGCTGGAGCAGGCTCCTGGCAAGACCTGTGAACCCGTGGAGAGAGAGGAGCCCACGCTGGAGCAGGTTTGCTGGCAGGACTTGTGACCCCGTGGGGGACCCATGCTGGAGCAGTCCGTTCCTGAAGGAATGCACCCCGTGGAAGGGACCCACGCTGGAGCAGTTCGTGAAGAACTGCAGCCTGTGGGAAGGACTCACGTTGGAGAAGTTCGTGGAGAGCTGCCTCCCGTGGGAGAGACCCCATGCTGGAGCAGGGGAAGAGTGTGAGGAGTCCTCCCCCTGAGGAGGAAGGAGTGGCAGAGACAACGTGTGATGAACTGACTGTTTTGATTGGTAATAAATTAAGCTAATTTCCCCAAGTTGAGCCAGGGTCAACCCACCACACTTACACCACCCCACCAGTGAGTAGGCTGGGGGGTGCACAAGAAGTTGGGAGGGGACACAGCCGGGACAGCTGACCCCAACTGACCAAAGGGTTATTCCATACCATATGACATCATGCTCAGCAATAAAAGCTGTGGGGAAGAAGAAGGAAGAGGGGGATGTTTGGAGTGATGGTGTTTGTCTTCCCAAGTAACCATTACGCGTGATGGAGCCCTGCTTTCCTGGAGATGGCCCTAAACACCTGCCTGCCGATGGGAAGGAGTGAATGAATTCCTTGTTTTGCTTTGCTTGCGCGCGTGGCTTTTGCTTTACCTATTAAACTGTCTTTATCTCAACTCACAAGTTTTCTTACTTTTACCCTTCCAATTCTCTCCCCATCTCACTGGAGGGGGAGTGAGCGAGCGGCTGTGTGGTGCTTAGTTGCCGGCCGGGGTTAAACTACGACGTTGACACGCGCCAATATGAGCATTCTGATTACCCAAGGTTGTTCAAGAAACTGAAGAGCCATTGTAACAAGGCAGAAAACATCTACCCCACAGGAGAAGAAGGGGAAGGTGCCATTTTTTGTTTCCTCCACAAATTGGCTCTCGGCAGAGGAAAAAGGTGTAATTGTTAATTCTCTCCACCAGATGGTTCCCAAAGTACTGGGACAGCAGCAATGCAGGGCCTAAATACCTGATTAGGCTCAAGGCCAGTGCTTTTATCATAACTCTGCCAGGCAAAACACAACAAAGTGATAAACAGCACAGCAAACTGCAGAAGCCAAAACCAGCCTTTAACAAGCCCTCAAATTTGATGTACGGCAAGAGAGGAAGTATGCCATGGAGCAGCTAAGGGAACAAATAAACCAGTGTCGAGAACAATTAAGTCAACATCGTGACCAGCGACAGTAACAACTTGTCAAGCAACGGCTAAACAGGTATAACAAATGTAAATTCCATCTAGCATGCTATGGTCAAATCTGTTGTTATCTCAAACCCCTCAAGCCCCACGTTGGGTGCCAAAAAGGACTGTGGTGGGTTGACCCCAGCTGGCAGGTAAGCCCCTACCCAGTTGCTTGCTCACTTCTCCCCCCCCCCCCCCCCCAAGAAAAGATGGGGGAGATAATTGGAAGGGCCAAAGTGAGAAAACTTGTAGGTCGAGAAGAAGATAGTTTAATAAGGGGCAGGGGGAGAAAGTAAAAAAAAAAAGTGATGCAAAAGCAATCACTCACCACCAGCAGACCGATGCCCAGCCAGTTCCCAAGCAATGGCTACTTTAGAAAGACTTCCTCCCCCTTCCCCCCGACCCCTGCCTTTTATTGCTGAGCATGTCGTTATATGGTATGGAATAACTCTTTGGTCAATTCAGGTCAGCTGTCCTGGCTGTGTCCCCTCCCAGCCTCTTGTCCACCCCCGCCTACTCTGTGCGGGAGCCAGAGTGAGAAACAGAGGCGGCCTTGACACCGTGTAAGCGCTGTTCAGCACTAACTAAAACATCAATGTGTTATCAACACTGTTTTGGTCACAAATGTAAAGCGCAGCACCATAGGGGCTGCTATGAAGAAAATTAACTCCATCCCAGCCAGACCCAGTACACGCATCAACTTGTCACACTGGCACATGAAGTTTTTCCAAATCCTGTGCGATGTTTTCCCTCAAGTTAGCCATCCAAATAGGTTTTCCTTGTCTCTGCCACTTCCTCTGTTTCCGCTGTGTGAACCAGTCCCAGAGGGCGTTGGTCACCATCCAGGAGTCAGTATACAGGTATAACCTAGGCTATTCCTCTGTAATGCTACATCGATGGCCATTCTTTCCTTTTTTTTGGTTGGTGGTGCCATTGCCACAATATCTTGTCAATCATGTCAATAGGAATGAGATGGCACCCATCTTGCCGTTTGACACCCAGAAAATGTATTTCTTGGTGCAGGTCCTTATTCCTCTTGATCGCAAATCCTGCATTTAGTAAAATTTCAGTGATCTGTTTGCCTTTGCTATACCCCTCTTGGGTGGTGTTTCCCCATACTATGATGTCATCAATGTACTGTAAGTGATCTGGGGCATTGCCCTCTTTCAAAACCTTTTGTATAAGTCCGTGACAGATGGTGGGGTGTATTGGGTTTACATGGCAAGGTTTTGGTAGTGGGGGGGCTTCAGGGGTGGTCTCTGTGAGGAGAGGCAAGGGGCTGCCCTGTGCCAGACACAGCCAGTTCCAGTCAGCTTGGCAACAGACCCACTGCAGGCCAAAGCTGAGCCAATCAGCAAAGCTGGTGGCGCCTCTGTGAAAACACGTAAGAAAGGGTAAAACACCACATGACATTGTGAGAGTAGCGAGGGAAAAAAAAGTGTGAGAAACAACACTGCAAATACCAAGGTCAGTGAAGAAAGAGGGGGAGGAGGTGCTCTGGGCACCAGAGAAGATATTCCCCTGCAGCCTGTGGAAGAGACCACAGTGGAGCAGATATATCCCTGCAGGACATGGAGAGGACCACGCCAGAGCAGGTGGATATTTCCTGAAGGAACTGCAGCCCGTGGAGTGCCCACGCTGGAACAGGTTTTCCTCACAGGAACTGCAGCCCGTGGAGGAGCCCATGCAGGATCAGGTTCTCCTGGCAGGAACTGTGGCCCATGGAGAAACCATGTTGGAGCAGATTTTTTTCCTGAAGGTCTGCAGCCCGTGGAGAGGACCCATGCTGGAGCAGGGGAAAAGTGTGAGGAGGAAGGCGTGGCAGAGAGGAACTGCTATGAACGTTTACTGCTATGAACGTTTACGGCTGTTTACGGCCTCAAGCTGCGCCAGGGGAAGTTTAGGTTGGATATTAGGAAAAACTTCTTCACCAAAAGGGTAGTCAGGCATTGGAACAGGCTGCCCAGGGAAGTGGTTGAGTCTCCATCCCTGGAGGTATTTATAAGAAGGGTAGACGTGGTGCTTGAGGACATGGTTTAGTGGTGGACTTGGCAGTGATAGGTTAACGGTTAGACTCGATGATCTTAAGGGTCTTTTCCAACCTTAATGATTCTATGATTCTATGAACCTCCCGTTCCCCATCCTCCCCACGCTGCTCGGGGGGGGGGAGGGGAGGTAGAGGAGCTGGGAATGAAGGAGTGAAGTTGAGCCTGGGCGAAGGGGGGGAGAGCGGGAGGGAAGGTGTTGTTTTAATTTTTGTGTTTGTTTCTCACCATCCAAATCTATTTTAATTGTCAATAAATCAAATTCATTTTCCCCAAGTTGAGTCTGTTTTGCCCATGGCAGTGATTAGTAAGTGTCTTTGTCTCGACCCACAAGCTTTTTCATCTTGTTTTCCCCCCCCCGTCCTGTTGAGGAGAGGTAGCGAGAGAGTGGCTGAGTAGGCATCTGGCAGCCAGCCAAGGTCAACCTACCACATGGGGCTATGCTTCCATCCTTGCGGCAGACAGTTCCAGGTGTATTATACTCCTTTCCCAGTATAGGCAAACTGTCATTTACAGTCAGGTGTCAGGGGAATTGAGAAAAAACACGTTAACTATGTCAATGGTCTCATGCCAGGCAGCATTCTTCGCTTCGGGTTCATACTGTAGTTCTAGCATATCTGCTAGATATGCTGCACTCAAGGGTGGCATTACTTCTTTCAAACCTCAGTAGTCTATGGTTGATCTCCCTGTTGGGTTTTCATGCCGGCCAGATGGGGCTGTTGAAGGATGAATGGGTTCAAGTAACCACCCCTTGACTTTCAAGCTCTTTGATAAGACTGTATATGGGACCGAGCAAATCCCTTTTGGTCCAATATTGCTGTCGGTGTGCCATTTGGGTTGCCACTGGCACCGACTGAGGTGATGCCTGTAGCAGTCCTACTACTGACTCTTCCTCTAAGAGACCAGGTAGTTGAGGTATTGAATGTGTGTCTATAGGGGTATGTGGAAGGAGAGTGTCTGTTCCTTTAAGGGTATCTGGTCAAAGGAGCCTCACTTCCTTGTGCTTCAGGCGTTCTTCTCTCATATGCTTTTTTAAAAACTGTCTTAAGTTATTGGAAAGGAGTTTTAGTAAAGACAATTGGGAAGCTTTCAACATCGTTCTACTTTACTAATAAGAGCTAACAATTAATCTGGATGATTAAGAGTATAAAAGCCTTTTCTTCTCAAATAACAAATTCCTTTATGTTACCCTGTCCAGTTGTGATACACGTTCAGTTAAGTAAGTGGCACGCAGATGGCAAAAGCTGATACTCTGATATTCCTTCTAATGCAACAGACGGTAGTATGCATGATAAACTTAACACTGTTAGAGAAAAGGTGGAAGTACAGGCTTCCTCAAAGGATGGAAGGTAACATTTAAGAGGTTTCCGTATACTCCCCGCTTAAAATCAGCCCTTAGGTCTCTGTGGTGGATTGAACTTGGCTGGCCGCCAGGTGCCCACCAAGGCGCTCTGTCACTCCCCCTCCTCAGCAAGACAGGGAGAAAAAACGATGAAAAACTGGTGAGTCGAGATAAAGGCGGTTTAATGAAAGAAAGCAAAGGCCATGCCCAGAAACAAAGCAAAAAAAAAAAAAAGATTTATTCTCTATTTCCCATCAGCAGGCCATGTCCAGCCACTTCCTGGGAAGTAGGGCCTCAGTAAGCTTTGGAAGAGAAATGCCTTAATAACAAATGCCCCCTCCCTCCTCCTTTCTCTTAGCTTCTACTGCTGAGTATGACATCATATGGCATGGAATATCCCTTTGGTCAGTTTGGGTCAGCTGTCCTGGCTATGTCCCCTCCCAACCCCTTTCTAGCTACAAATACAAAGCACAGCACTATGAGGGCTGCTATGGGGAAAGTTAACTCCATCCCAGCCGGACCCAGTACAGTCTCAGAAATCAGCACTATGCAAAGATAATATGTTTTCAGTTTCTTCCTCTTCTTCCAATGTACCCCCAGAGGTGGATGGGCCACCATGATCCCTGGCACTGTCATCCCCCCCCCCCGCCACATTTGCATTAATCATTCTGTTCCCTTCCTTTTCCATTGTCTAGTTTGGACTAAGGGGGCAACTCCAGCTAAGTAAGCCATTACTGCGCTCTAGAGTGGCTGCTCGGCTCTCTGCTTCTCACACCCGCAGCTGGCCTTTACAACTCCATTCTAAAAGAGACCAGCATGCAAAGGCACGCCCGTACATCAGTGTGGTGCATTTTTCATCATTTCCTTGTAAGCATGGGGTGGGTTGACCCCAGCCAGCAGCAAAGCACCCACCAGCTGCTCACTCAACTCCCCCTCCCCTCTGAGAGATGGGGAAGAGAATTGGAAGAGCAAAACTGAGAAAGAACATGTCGGTCGAGATAAAGACAGTTTAATAGATGAAGGAAAGAAAGGAAAAAAAACCACACGATGCAAAGGCAATCACTTACCACTTCTGTGGTGGGTTGACCCTGGCTGGATGCCAGATGCCCACCAAAGCTGCTCTATCACTACCCTCCTCAGCTGGACAGGGGAGAGAAAATATAACACAAGGCTCGTGGGTCGAGATAAGGACAGGGAGAGATCACTCACCAATTACCGTCAGGGGCAAAACAGACTCAACTTGGGGAAATTAGCTTAATTTATTACCAATCAAAACAGTCAGTTCATCACACGTTGTCTCTGCCACTCCTTCCTCCTCAGGGGGAGGACTCCTCACACTCTTCCCCTGCTCCAGCATGGGGTCTCTCCCACGGGAGGCAGCTCTCCACGAACTTCTCCAACGTGAGTCCTTCCCACAGGCTGCAGTTCTTCACGAACTGCTCCAGCGTGGGTCCCTTCCACGGGGTGCATTCCTTCAGGAACGGACTGCTCCAGCATGGGTCCCCCACGGGGTCACAAGTCCTGCCAGCAAACCTGCTCCAGCGTGGGCTCCTCTCTCTCCACGGGTTCACAGGTCTTGCCAGGAGCCTGCTCCAGCACAGACTCTCCACGGGGTCACAGCCTCCTTCAGGCACATCCACCTGCTCTGGCATGGGGTCCTCCACGGGCTGCAGGTGGATATCTGCTCCACCGTTAACCTCGTTGGGCTGCAGGGGGACAGCCTGCCTCACCCTGGTCTTCACCATAGGCTGCAGGGGAATCTCTGCTCCGGCACCTGGAGCACCTCCTCCCCCTCCTTCTTCACTGACCTTGGTGTCTGCAGGGCTGTTCCTCTCACATATTCTCACTCCTCTCTCCGGCTGCAGTTGCGCAGTTTTTGGGTGGGTTTTTTTCCCCCTTCTTAAGTATGTTATCACAGAGGCGCTACCACCGTCGCTGATTGGCTCGGCCTTGGCCAGTGGCAGGTCCGTCTTGGAGCCAGCTGGCATTGGCTCTATCGGACACAGGGGAAGCCTCTAGCCACCCCTGTAGCGCCCCCCCCCCCCGCTACCAAAACCTTGCCACGCAAACCCAGTACAACTTCCCATGGGTAGACTGATGCCCCAAGCAATGGCTACGTTGGAAAGGCTCCCCCCCCCCCTCGCTTTTATTGCTGAGCATGACGTTATACGGCATGGAATTTCCCTTTGGTCAATTTGGGTCAGCTGTCACGGCTGTGTCTCTTCCCAACCTCTTGCCTACTCCCTGGGGGGTGGGGTGGGGGTGGGCAGTGTGAGAAACAGAGAAGGCCTCGATGCTGTGCAAGCACTGTTAAGCATTAGCTAAAACATCGGTGTGTTATCAACACTGTTTTGGTCACAAATGTAAAGCACAGCACCATAAGGGCTGCTATGAAGAAAATTAACTCCAGCCCAGCCAGACCCAGTACAAGGCATTAAAACCTTTTCCCAGTTGGGTTGCCAGTTCTTTCAGGCTCTTGGTGTGCTCGGGTTTCAGTTCCCAAGCCACTGGAGGATGCATCCAAACCAGGCACTGAGCCGAAGGCACCCATTCCTCATCCCATCCAGGTACTGGAGGTTCAGGAGTCACTTCCCAGGTTCCCTTGCTCTTACGCTAGAACAAGTTTCAAGATGTTTGTGCTATCCTACCTCAAGTAGGAGTACTAAACGCACTTCCTGCCAGACTCTTACCCCCAAGCGCCCACCCTCAAGATCTGCAAGATTACACTCGGGCAAACGAATTTGGCAGCTGTAGGTGGTCTCTGCATTGTGGACATTTGTTGGATGCACTACAGCTGTACAATCCTCTTTTCACAGTCCAAAGCTTCCTTCGAATCCCACTTCTGACAGCAGTTTTAGTAATGTCATTGTTTAGGTCTGGACAGACTAAATGCATGCATTGATTACTATGCAATAATTGGTTCCGTGTGAAGGAGCGTGGATATTTATTGTCCCTGTGAAAGAGTGATTATTAATGCAAAGAACACTACAAAGTTACAGGAAAAGTGGCTATCTCTACTTCCCCTTTCCTTGCTGACAGTAGCAGCAGTTGTCAGAGGTTGGGAGGAGTAGGGTGCTGAGGGTGTCTGTTCTGGCCACCACGAGCATGGTCCCAGGCATCCCCAAAGGCAGAGTCATGATGCCCCCCTTCGGGCTGAGGTGGATGTGTTTTATGAGGTGGAGAGCACCTTCCAGATTATTTCATCTTTAGTTGTTGTTGGACTGCTCTGAACTGTCGCTCGTTGATTGGTGTAGCAAGTCGCCAGGCAAATATTCTTGTATAAGTTTAGTTCTGCTATTTCTGCCAGTTATGTGTTTTTTTATAACACCCGCTTTGTTGCGCTTCATCTAACAAAAGTTACAACCCTAACAACTACATAGCAACATACCGAAGGTCAAACAGTGGGCCTCCAACATCAGTCTAGTTATTCGAGTGATGTCAGCTCAGAAGGCCAAGACAACCAGAGGAAGGCAGAGAGCACAGGGGGCAGAGAGGGGGGCCATGGGGGCAGAGAGAAAGAGAGAGAGCACAAGGGGGCGGGGGTGTTGCACGAGAGTGGGGGCAGGGCTGAGGGATTTTACAAGTGTAGCACTTCTCTGTCTCCTTCCTTTCTTGCCTTCAGAAATCTTTACAAGTTTTTGTTTTTTGGAAAACCTAAGTAAGTTCTAAACCCCTCAAGTTCATGCCAAGGAAAAGTTCTTAACAGCTTTGATTTAGACGTTCCAACAGTTATGGCCCTTATGAATGCCTTAATTTATACAATTAAACTCATACAAAGAAGTTGATTCTTTTTTTTTTTTTAAAGCATTCAAGACTGTTTTCTAACCAATGTGCATCATCAACAGGTTCAGTGAAAACACCAGATTTTTTCCTAGTATGACATCTATAATACCAAAAGCATACTATGAGAATTCACGCAGCATAAATTGGTACATAGCATCACTTGGTACAATGCTTTACAAGAACGAAATTAAACTTTAACATTAACCGCTATAAAAACAATGTTTCCAACTCGTACAAAGCACAGTAAAAAGCCATCCTGACACGTGTTGAAAAACTACACACTAACAGGTCAGTATGACTGGAAGAGAGTATGTTTTATAAAAATGAAGCAATTAAGCAGTTGAAAAACTATTTACACTCTTTCCCGCTATTAACTGGACAAACATACAGGAATCAGATTAAAACATGCAACAGCTCTGTCTCCTGTTTTCTGAATGTGATTTTGAGATGTGTATTGCTTATTAGTACTGGATAAAGCCATCAGCAAAGCATTTAAATACTTTTCAAATGAAGATTAAAGGGGCTGTTATTCCACAAAATTTAACATTAAAATACTATGCTTATAAAATTTTTAAAACTTTTGGTCCATAGATTTCAAATGCAAAACTTAATAACTTTTATTAAAAAAAAAAAAAAAATATACTCCAGTGGCATCATTTCTTTTCAAAGAGATTCCTTTGGATTTTCAAGCTCTCTCTCTTCACCTGATGTTCTAGAAAAATAATAAAGCAACATTAATAGCCATATAAAGAATTTTAGACATAAGTCTTATTTTAAAATTAATTGACCTGGAATAAGACTAGAATCTCAGTGTGTTGATGCACATTCAGCAGTAGATGAAGTTTGGAAGACTGAAGCAGTTAGTGATGCCAGCTTCTCTCCTTGAGAGGACTGTGTGTCCCCCCCAACACCCCCACACACCAATTGAGCTCAAGTCAACATGCCAAGCTGTGAACTGCAGTTATTCAGGATCTGATTTGTATTCCATTCAGGCGTTCCTGAATAGTAAGCCAAACAGTTTTTTACTGTAGTTCTGACACTGGTACCAGTACCAAACTTAATGCCCTTGGAAGTGTAGCAGATGGAATCCAATATTCTTTTTGTGCTGGAAAAAGAAAAGGAAGTTTGTGTTGACTGCAGGACCATGCCATCAGCAGCGTGCGCATTCAAGCTTGTAGCTTCCTTTCACTCCAACCAGCACTAGAAAACTTTTCACATCCTCCTTCTGGATTTTAGCAGTGGGGTTTCTTCCGCTGAGTTATAAAACCTGAATGACTGCAGCATATTGCTCCAAGTTGTTTGCAGTGACCATTGCAACAATCATTTAAGGTTTACTTTCCCCTTTATAAACAGAGTGCTTTGTCCCAAATATTTATGAATTTTTATCCAGAAACTATTGGGCTTTTTATGCATCCTTACTCTACTAAACTAGGGTTTTTTTATTTTTTAGTGGTTTAGAAATATATTTTATGCAATATTTTAGAAAGCAAATAAGAAATAGCTGCTTTACGGGGAGAGGGTCTATGGTTTTAATTTGTGAATTGCTTTCTTTAAATTAGGCTGAAAAACAAGCTGAAGCTGCGGAAACTGCAGTGGTAGCAGCTGCAGTGGCTGTGACTCCAAAAGTAAGCCCTAAAAGAGGAAGACCAGCAGGTAACTTTAAACAAAAAGGAATTTTATTTATTTTTCCCCATACAAAATAACTTAATAGAGATGGTCAGAGGATTTATTGCCCCCAGTTCTCCGGAGTATTACAGAATATTTCCTAATATGTAAACTTCCAATTTTTTTTTTTTTATATATATATATATATATAAAAATATATATACACACATCTAAACTATCCTACATGGCAACCTGAGGTATTTAGCAATTTAGCACATAAAGGGCCTTAAAATGTTTATGGTTATGCTGGGTCCTCTGAAATGAGGATCATTGTATTCCCTTGCAAGTATCACCTTTAGGAAAGCCTCCATAGGATTCTGCTAACTTACAGACTATGCAATAAGACCTCTGTTTCACTGTGGCTTCACAAAGGTTTATATTAATCAAAGATGTATACAAATGGTACTTAAGTTGTGTTAGAATATCCATAAAACAAGTTTTAAAAAAAATGGGGGGAGGGAGACTGTCTATAGGAAGAGCTCAGAGGACAGTAAAAACAAGTGAAGAGCTGGAGAGATTTTGCTGAAAAGACGTTTAAAGGAAACCTCTGTAGACCGATAGACAACTGAGAAGAAAATATAGCTATTAGAAGCAGCATGTAATTTAAAAGATTTTGCTAATAGTTCTGCAGTACTTGTTTGTGAAAGTAGCAATGATTTAATTGCAATTCTTATGGCAAGTTTGCAAGCATTCTTGAAGGAAATGTTTTAAATTTGTTTACTGCTAACATGGGGAAAGTTATTGGAGCACTTAAATATGCTATATGAGCATTTAGTCTGGGAAACAGATAATTTAATACTTTATACTCACCTGTATCTGGTAGTAGTATGAAAATAACTTTTAGAAAGCGCAACCATAGTTAGCTCCCAAGGCAAACTATTTAAGACTAGGTGTGAGGAAATGAAGTATTACCTTAGTACTTCACCCACTTTCATTATATTTATTAAATGAACATTTTTAATATTTTCATGTGTGTGGGATTATATTGATCTTTCAAATGAATTGTGTTTATACAAGCTATTGTCTATAAGAGCAGGAAAGGACCTTTACAAGAGATGCTTTGGCACCCTATGAGAAATGTGTTACTAGATGATGTACTGTGCAGCATTCTCTTGCGTTAATATGATGCATGCATCTCTTGCTTAGCAGTGCTCCACACTAACAGCAGCAGCACTTCAAACACTGGGCTGTTAGGTTTTTTTCCTAACAGAATGTTCACTGGGATTAGCAGATAAGCATGTTCCATAAATTTCAATCCATAACGGCAGCATACTAAGTATTTTCATTTTACAGAGTTTGAAGGGTATAAACATCAAGAAGGTAGATAAACTATTTAGCTCGCTTTAACACTGAAACATGGTGAAATTGAGAGAATGTAGAACTGTGCTGTATACCTCGGTGTGGTGGTAGAATTTCTTGACACTGATTTACTCTCAGGGAAAGGGATGGAAGCTCCATGAAGCTCTTTACTACTACTAAATAGGCTGAGTTTAGATTTGCACACTAAATTATAGAATCATAGAATCACAGAATCATTAAGGTTGGAAAAGACCTCTGAGATCATCGAATCCAACCATTAACCTAACTGCCAGGTCCACCTCTAAACCATGTCCCTAAGCACCACATCCACACATTTTTTGAACACTTCCAGGGACTGTGATTGCACCACTTCCCTGGGCAGTCTGTTCCAATGCCTAACCACTCTCTCCGTGAAGAAATTTTTCCTAATATCTAATCTAAATCTCCCCTGGCACAACTTGAGGCCATTTCCTCTCATCCTGTTGCTTGCTGCCTGGGAGAAGAGACCGACCCCCACCTCACTACAACCTCCTTTCAGGTAGTTGTAGAGAGCGATAAGGTCTCCCCTCAGCCTCCTCTTCTCCAAACTAAACAACCCCAGCTCCCTCAGCTGCTCCTCATAAGACTTGTTCTCTAGACCCTTCGCCAGCTTCGTTGCCCTTCTTTGGACACTCTCCAGCACCTCAGTGTCTTTCTTGTAGTGAGGGGCCCAAAAGTGAACACAGTATTTGAGGTGCGGCCTCACCAGTGCCAAGTACAGGGGCGCTATCACCTCCCTGGTCCTGCTGGCCACACTATTCCTGATGCAAGCCAGGATGCTATTGGCCTTCTTGGCCACCTGGGCACACTGCTGGCTCATGTTCAGGCGGCTGTCAACCAAGCACCCCCAGGTCCTTTTCCGCCAAGCAGCTCTCCAGCCACTCTTCCCCAAGCCTGTAGCGTTGCATGGGGTTGTTGTGACCCAAGTGCAGGACCCGGCACTTAGCCTTGTTAAATTACTTAAGTTTCCCCCCCCCACTTATTATTGTCTTATTATTCCACTTATTATTCTCTTGTTTCAGGCATGGTGTTTTTTTTTTTTTTTTATTAGCTGTGTAACATGAGGCAGGGCCATTCTGACTGCACTGGGTGGAAAAGGCACAGGAACAGATGGTTTAAACCTCTTAGACTGCTATCTTAAAGTACCAGAGTGTTGGTTGAGATTTTAATTTTTCAAAGGGATCTCGATTAAACTTTGATACACAGTTCCAACATTTGAAATTTTTTAAATAGAGTATTTACCCTACTAAGTTTGACTCAAGTGTTTCTTCTCTGTGTTGACATGAGAAACAATCCTTTTAGATAAGGAACGGGTGGTGGCTGTAGACTAACCTGTTCTTTTTATATAATTAGCTACTGAAGTAAAGGTTCCAAAACCAAGAGGGAGACCCAAATTGGTGAAACCACCTTGTCCTTCAGAGATCGACATGTGAGTTGGCTTTTTATATAAAATGCCTGTCTTTATTGTAACCCAAGTGGTTGCATTTGATGAGCTGTCATGACTTACTGAGTTCCTGCCCAGCATTCTCTTTGTAGTACTCAGTATAAGTTGGATGTTGCAGTCAGGATGGGTGGACAACCAGATGGGTAAAAAAGTGGTTGGATGATTGGGCTCAGAGGATAGGGGTTAATAGGTTGTTTTCTACCTGGAGGCTGGTAACAAGTGGAATACTGCAGGGGTCTATCCTGGGACCTGTCCTGCTTAACATCTTTATCAATGACCTGGAGAAGGCGACAGAGTGCACTCTCTTTGAGTTTGCAGATGACAGCAAATTGGGGGGGGGGTGCCGTCAATACACTTGAGGGCAGAGCTGCCATCCAGAGGGAACTAGACAGGTTGGAGGAATATTCCATACCATATGACGTCGTGCTCAGCAATAAAAGCTAAGAGAAAGGAGGGGGAGGAGGGGCATTTGTTATTAAGGCATTTGTCTTCCAAAGCAATCGCTACGCGTACTGAGGCCCTACTTCCCAGGAAGTGGCTGGACATGGCCTGCTGATGGGAAATAGAGAATAAATCTTTTTTTCTTTTTTTTTTTTCTTTTTTTTTTTTTTTATTTGCTTTGTGTCTGGGCACAGCCTTTGCTTTCTTTCATTAAACCAGCTTTATCTCGACCCATGAGTTCTTCATCTTATTTTCTCCCCCTGTCCTGCTGAGGAGGGGGAGTGACAGAGCAGCTTGGTGGGAGCAGCTTGGTGGGCACCTGGCAGCCAGCCAAGGTCAACCCACCACAGCAGTAGATTGAGAGAAGTGATTATCCCCTTCTATTCAGCACTTGTTAGACCACATCTAGAATCCTGGGTCCCCCAATACAAGAAAGATGCCGACTAACTGGAACGAGTTCAGCAGAGGGCCACCAAGCTGGTCAGAGGGCTGGAACACATGTCCTATGAGGAGGGGCTGAGGGAACTGGGCTTGTTCAGCCTGGAGAAGAGAAGGCTTTGGGGGAGATCTAATAACAACCTTCCAATACCTACAAGGAGTTCATCAAGAAGAAGGAGCCAGGCTTGTCACAACGGTGCATGGTGGGAGGATGAGAGGCAACGGGCATAAACTGAAACAAGAGGGGATCAGACTGGATATAGGGAAATACTTTTTCACTCTGAGGACAGTCAAGCAGTGGGGCAGGTTGCCCAAAGAGGTTGTCCAGTCTCCATCCTTGGAGGTTTTCAAGACCAGACTGGAGAAAGCCCTGAGTAACCTGGTCTGAACCACCCCCAGCAAGGGATTGAACAAGAGACTTCCGGAGGCCCCTTCCAACCTGAATTATCCTATGATCCTATGAAATGAAAGATCTAAGAGTGAGCCAACTTTGTGCAGGTGGAGTATTTGATAATAAAAACTAGAAAGTACATCTTCCTGAATTGAGAGTTAGGTTCTCTTTTAAACTGGGTATAGATAATGAATATGAAGCTTAAATAATTTACTGTGTTTTAGTGTTCATGAAGAGGAGAAGACAAAGAAAAAAGGACTGGAAGAAAAGCCCAAAAAACAAGGGAAAAAAGATGAGGAGAGTCAGAAGGAAGAAGACAAATCGAGGAAGGAATTTGATAGAAGAGAAACAAAGAGGGAGACCGAACCAAAAAGGAGAAATACTTCCCAAGTGGGTTCTGCATCAGCATCTGATTCTGAAGAGGATGAAGGAGAACATGAAGGTGATAAGGTATATTGCTCTTTATTGACTTACTTATTGTAAAGAACAGTAGTTCACTGAAAATATTTCTTAGAGCTAATACTAGGTCTTCAATTTTGTCTATTAAGTGTTGGAGCCTTGTGTCTGGCTAATATAGATGCATGTCTTGGAAATGAGAAGTTGCAGAATTCCTTTCTGTCAAATAATCTTTTCAATAACTTTTAGATATTTACAAAGAAAAAAAATTTCTAATACTTTATTTTTTTAAAAGATGGATTTAAATGTAAGTGATTTATTGTAGCAAAATTTTGTTTGTTTGTTTGTTTGTTTGTTTGTTTTTTAATATGCTTACTTGTACGCATATATTTTTTTGCCCTGAGTGTTGAGAATCTGTGGGGTCTGTGAAATACATTTTTGAGAGATGGGAAGCTGTCTCTAGCTGATCATTTGGGAATGGCTTTGGGTTTTTTGGTGTTTGGGATATTCTTCTCCATATCTGAGAGAAAGCACTAATAAAACTCAGCTTCTTATCTGCACATAAAAGATTTGGATTTAGTTACAGAGGAATGCTAACTCTCATCAGGGTGTTTCATAGACTAGAGCAATAATGTGTAGACATCTAGAGCAGGTAGGTTTAACTATTAATGTTTTTGATGTTCAGTAATCTAAAGACTCCTCCTCTCTTCTCACCCTAAAATCCTAAATAAAAACAGAAGAAAAAAGGAGGGAGAAACTTTCAAGGAGCTCATAGAAGAAACATGTTACAAGGCCAACATGAGAGAGAACTGACAGAAAGAAAGTGTAAGCAAGAGGAGCAAATGGAATCTGAGCCGTGAGTATGTTTTAATACATAGTGTCTGTACATTGTGGTAGTACTTTGAAACTAAGAGGAGGCCCAAAACCTAACAAAATTCCCCATTGGTTTGCACGGTGTTCTGTGTCCTCCCTCTGCCTTTTTTTTTCCCAAGCATTATTTAACTTTTTAAGTGGAGAATAAAAAAGCTCTTGTAAATCAATATGTAGTATTGTGGAAGGATGGGAAAAATTGAATCCAGAAATTAAGTGATGTCAGTCTTTCAGTGACTTAGATTTCCTAACAGTAGGACAGAGTTGGTGGGTTCTGTTTAGAAGTATCCTGAGAATACCTGAAGCTAACTCTCTTGTTCCAGCAGGGCCATCTATTACATTTTAAGTCAGTCTTGAATACACGAGACTGAGATTTATATCAAAATTCTATAGCCATGAATTAAGTTGCTCAGGTTATGGAATACATAGGGTTCCCTGGAAAACACTTCCTTCTCTGTCTGGCAGCTGGAGGCTATACTATCAGACAGAACAAGGAAGAAGTTATGATTTATGCTACTCTGGCTCTGCAAAGCCAGTTGAGTAATATCAAGCAGTTTGCAGTCAGAAGATAAATTATCACAAATGAACCAAGCATTAGCATGGAGAGAAGATCCTGTCAGAAACTTAGGGGGTTAGGACAGCAGGAAGAAATCGATCTGACCCATTCTCAAGACCTATTCCATAAGCGGGTGAAGAAGCCACCACCATGAGATCGAGATGTTACCATCCACACAGTTCTTGGGAAGGAGGAAGAAGGGGGAGAACAAGGTAAAAATTCTGGGAACTAGGAGAAGGAAATGGTCCCCTTCATCTATAACAATAAAATTATAACCTTTCTCTATCCTTTAACAAGAATCTAGATTTACTTCCCCCCCCCCCCCCCCCCCCCAAGTGATTTCGTCTCTTCCTTGTCAGTTATTCTTTCTCTAGAAACCTAAACACACTTCTTCCTTGGGGCAAACCTAAACTTTTCCAACGTCCCAAAGACACTAAATTGTTTTCATAATTTCTGCAATTCTTAAGATATTATTATGTAAATCTGACATGCTTTTTGATTTCTGCAAGAAATTGTCATGTGTTGTTTTGGTTATCGTAGAATCATAGAATGGTTTGGGTTGGAAGGGACCTTAAAGATCATCTAGTTCCAACCCCCCTGCCATGGGAAGGGATACCTTCCACTAGATCAGGTTGCTCAAAGCCCCATGCAAGCTGGCCTTGAACGCTTCCAGGGAGGGGGCATCCACAACTTCTCTGGGCAACCTGTTCCAGTGTCTCACCACCCTCACAGTAAAGAATTTCTTCCTAATATCTAATCTAAATCTACCCTCTTTCAGTTTAAAACCGTTACCCCTCATCCTATCACTACACTCCCTGCTAAAGAGTCCCTCCCCATCTTTCCTGTAGGCCCCCTTTAAGTACTGGAAGGCCACTATAAGGTCTCCCCAGAGCCTTCTCTTCTCTAGGCTAAACAACCCCAACTCTCTCAGCCTGTCCTCATAGGGGAAGTGCTCCAGCCCCCTGATCATCTTCATGGCCCTCCTCCTCTGGACCCGCTCGAGCAGGTCCATGTCTGTCTTGTGCTGGGGGCCCCAGAGCTGAACACAGTACTCCAGGTGGGGTCTCACGAGAGCCGAGTCTTCTTTACTTTTAAATAGATTTCATATTTTATGCATCTAGGGAACTATACAGAGCTCCACTTCAGTAAAAGTAAGGAGCAGTAGCTTATCTTAGTGACTGTGCGTAGTTTAGATCATACCCGATGCCTAATTATTAAGCACAAAACCTAATATTGATAAAATGTGAAAAGATTTATTTTTCTTTTTGCTTTCTTGCAACTTCCTCTGTCAGCATAATGGACATAAATTGAATTTTTTTTAAATCATTATTTTCCATTTTTCTGGTCTAGGTAGCTACCTCATTAATATTTGTTAGGCAAACTCAATTCAGTGCTTTGTATGTTAGACACAGTCTTGCTTAAAGAATGTGAGTCTGTGCAGGTACAACTGTGTTGCTCCTCAGTCTACTGCCAAATTTGTGCCAACATCCTCAGCTATTCATCCTCTCCAGTTGGTAAAAAGAAACAAAGGAGCTTGTTGAACAGTGTTGCAGAAAAGACCTTGACTTTTGCTGTTTTAACATGCATTACCAACTACAGCTTTTCTTAGTACCAATGAATAATTCAACACGTCCCAAACTTTAAAAAGATAACTTAAGGAAACAGCATATATGCCTATCAACACAATTGAAAGTAGTTCTTAAGCACAATCACTTGGAATACATTATTTTCTAGAATGCACAGAATCATAGAATAATTCAGGTTGAAAGGGACCTCAGGAGGTCATCTAACTTCAACCTCTGGCTCAAAGCAAGATTAGCTATGGGATCAGATTGTTCAAGTACATATTCAAAAAGATATGAAAGCATCTTATCTCTAGTTAACAAATGGAGTAAAGTTACAGCAACATTTAAAATACAGAACTGAAGAGACATTTACAAACCATTTGCTCAGACGCAATACTCAGTGCTTAGAGTGTTTTGTAAATTCATGTTTTGCTCATGTTTACTCTGCTTAATGGTCTCCTCTTTAAACAATTTAACACTGCATATGAAATTGTAAGCAAGTTTCACATGACAGAAATATAGTTTGCAGATTGTTCGAGTTTTAACATGTGCAGCATATGCATTTCTCAGCATGAAAAGTGTACCAGTTTAGTCAGAGTGGTAAGCTTACAAGTGGACTTTTACTGCAAAAACTGTAAACTAACATTGGTTTAAGCAAGATAGGTTTGTATTATGCACACGTTGTTTGATAATGGCTAATCCAAATAAATTGCTCTTAAGTAGCCATACAAGGGTTTATGTAAACAGGTTTGATTTCTTCGTTTAGATGAGTCAAACAATGCTAACTGGAGCTTAGAGTTCAAGCCAATGCAAATACACACTCTCTCTCTCTCTCTCTCTTAGAGAGAATAGAGGGAAATGTATATTGGCAGAACATAACACTACCACTGGCTCAATCCTTGGAAGATATACTTGCAAGTTTTAAAGGGCAAAAGCACAATATTGTGCTGGAATATTTAAAGAAATATATGAATTAATTTGCCTATAGTTGCTTGTTTGAGACAACCTGGTCAAGACATCTTGTGCAAGTATGTGAAGTGTTTGTCTTCAGTTTCTTTTGACTAGTAATGACCACTGGTGTGTCATGTCTGCAGCCAAATAGCCTTATGCTTTTAACAGGAAATAAAAAGGGCAATCTGACTCAGTTTGTCTCTTGCCACTACAAAAATCCAAGTGTTGTCAGGTTCTGTAGAAACAAGGAAGTGAAACAGGTCATGAAAAATGTACCTTGGAGAGACAGTTATTAAAAGTGTCCATTTGTTTTCAAGTGATTGGCCACATACGTTCCACTGTCCAACCGCTTCATTTACAATTTCAATTAACTCAGATGCCACACCACATTAATGTCATATTGATTTTTGAACAACTCATTGATTTAAGCACAGTGCTGTGTTGCATAACTTGGGTTCAGAACCTGCACTGATCTCTTATTTATAAAAGGTACTCCTTTAGTACGCCACTCATCCAGGCAAAACAAACATTTGTAATTATCATTATTTAGCTGAAAACTCCCAAATGACATTTTTTAAAGCTGTCCAATCAGAAACCAATAATTCCAAGACTACCTCTGGAGCAAAATCAAATCCCTGTTCATCTAAAAGAAGAGAGAAAACATAACTTAAGTTTACCCTACTGCAATTAATAGTCAACATGTCCCACAGATTTCTATGCAAAGTTTTAGCTTCCAGGCAGCCAAAAGGAATGCTGGACACCACAAGTCTCTCAGACTCTTTCATGCTTCTAAAATCAAGGAGAACGCTGATGACAGTATAGCTTCCCCCAACGAATACTGCTGGACAAAAGCAATCTGTGAGCACTGACTACAGGAGAAGAACTACTCCTTGAAGAAATGTACATGTACAAATTCAAGCATTCTTATGTATATTGAACCAGAACAGTTTAATTTGGCAACTTTATACACCTGTCACACTTAGACAGAGAGTTCTGAAATTTCATAGGCAGAAGTTCTAATGCTAGTTAACTATATTTAGGCAATTCTCTTACATTGTATTTACTTGCTTACTGAATAGAATAAGAGAATTTGCAAAAATTTGACAAGTCTCATGAGTTTCTGTGCAATATGGTCCAAGCTTCCTTTGCTTCTAGCTTAATACCACTCTAGAAAGAATATACACTCTAGAATATACACTCTAGAAAGAATATACAGAACTCTGTCCCACCTCAACCTTCTAGCCTACTAGCACAACATCCTATAGAAGTTCCTTCTACCTACACTATAGAAATGAGTGAAGCATTTCTTCTAAAAATTTGTTCAAAACTAGAGTTGAATTAACATACTATTATATTTCTATAAAGTTGAGAAAAAATCCTGTAAAGAAAACATTAATTAAATATAATTAAGTAGCTTCAAATTAGAAATGGTTAGTTCAGTGAACTTACTAACATTAACTCACTTTTTCTTAGTGCCAACTTCATACTTCTCTTTCTTTTCCTCAGTGTTCTCTCCATTCTGTTGTGATTGGTTGATGTCCTTAGTTTCAGACCCTCCATTTAGTGTCTTCGCACCTTTAAAACAAAGGGGAAAGAATCAGCGCTGCAGGAAGCAAGAACAGCAAAATTCTGTCATAAGAAGCATCAACTCCAACACTACAAATGTTTTTCCTATAATCTTGAAATCTACCAGCTGAAGTTATTCTTGTGGTTTAACCCCAGCCAGCAACTAAGCACCACACAGCCGCTCGCTCGCCCTCCCCCTCCTGGTGGGATGGGGGAGAGAATCGGAAGGGTAAAAGTGAGAAAACTCACAGGTTGAGATAAAAACAGTTTAATAACTGAAATAAAATAATAATAATGGTGAAAACAACAACAACAACAAAAAGAACAAAACCCAGGAAAAACAAGTGATGCAACCACTGACCACCCACCAACTGATGCCCAGCCAGTCCCCAAGCAGCAATCACTGCTCCCCGGCCAACTCCCCCCAGTTTATATACTGAGCATGACATCATATGGTGTGGAATAGCCCTTTGGCCAGTTTGGATCAGCTATCTTGGCTGTGCCCCCTCCCAGCTTCTTGTGCACCTGGCAGAGCATGGGGAGCTGAAAAGTCCTTGACTGGTGTAAGCACTACTTAGCAACAATTAAAAACCATCAGTGTGTTATCAACATGATTCTCATACTAAATCCAAAACACAGCACTATACCAGCTACTAGGAAGAAAATTAACTCTATCCCAGCTGAAACCAGGACAGTATCCACCCCTTATTCCATACCATCTACGTCATGCCCGGGTCTTACACTTTCCAATACATTCCAATTAATCACCACCACTTTTCCCATCCTTTGATATATACACACATATATCATGCCCTTAGTCTATGGGCCATCCCTCTAAAACGTTTGTTGAGTTCATTTAGTCCATGACTTCGGGCTCCATCTGTCACAACAGTCTTTCACGGCAGGAGAGAGGGTGTGTGGTGTTGGACTGTTGCATGCTGAAGCCAGTCCTGGTTCTATCACCACTGCACTTTGTTTGATTTCCTGAAAGTTCATTCTTCATTAATTTGGGTGATTCTGTAATACCATTGATATGGCACATAGTAATCATTGAAGTGATGACATACAGTATTATATAGCAACAAACATCATACAATTCAGTTCATTGGCTATTTTCACCCAAAATCAAATCCCCTTGAGGTACACATCGGACTTCCCCATCCTCCCGCATCACCCACCAAGTGCACCCCGGTCCTTGAGCAAAAGCAATCCCAAGAATGGGTTTGCCTTTGCCCGAGGCAGGAAGAACCCAGACTGTCTTCCCCGTCATATTTTTAATGTGCACTACAGGGAGTTTTTTGGTTTTTTTTTTTTGCTTAGGGACATGGTTTAGTGGTGGACTTGGCAGTGCTAGGTTAACGGTTGGACTCAATGATCTTAAGGGTCTTTTCCAACCTTAACAATTCTATGATTCTATGACTTTATCCCCCTCTACAGTATGTAAAAGTTTTGACTGGGCAGGGCCAGCTGGATTGGCAGATCCCCTACTGTTGACTAACCAGGTGGCCTTTGCTAAATGTGTATCCCAATGTTTGAATGTCCCACCACCCATTGCTTTCAGTGTAGTCTTTAACAGTCCATTGTATCGTGTGATTTTCCCAGAGGCTGGTACATGATAGGGGATGTGATATACCCACTCAATGCCATGCTCTTTGGCCCAGGTGCCTATGAGGTTGTTCTGGAAATGAGTCCCGTTGTCTGACTCAGTTCTTTCTGGGGTGCCATGTCGCCATAGGACTTGTTTTTCAAGGCCCAGGATAGTGTTCCGGGCGGTGACATGGGGCACGGGATATGTTTCCAGCCATCCGGTGGTTGCTTCCACCACTGTAAGCACACGGCGCTTGCCTTGGTGGGTTTGATTCCGTATCTGAATAAAATGTTAAAGGGGTATGGAAACTGGTATACATGCAGGATTTTTAGTTAATGGATGCTTATTTTTATGGCATTTGGAAAAACTCACAGAGTGGTGGAATATATCAATTAAAATAAGGCTTTTAAAGTCTATGATAAAACAAGACTGAAGACTTGATAAATAGGGTTTGTTTGGGATTTTTTTCTGAAGAAAAATATTTTAGGAGTTTTCTTCAAAGATTGTGGTATACTTATAGCTTACTTATTTCTGTACTTCTTTTAGTAGAGTTGCTGTGGGAGTTATTTTATTTGTCATATAGTCAATCTTTTTCCCATAATTCCCCGAGGTAAACTTGAATGTCAGTTTTAAATTTGGGTCCTCTTATAATATTCTCTCTCCATCAATCTGTTTTATACACTGCAGTTTTATCTTAATTTTTACATTTTAATAATACTTTCATTTGCTGCTTCTAGGGGAAACAGTCTGCTAATCTGGAGGATTCTTTATCTGCAGTATCTTAATAAATAAATTAAATAAATTTATTTTGGTCTTTGAAGAAACCAGAGTTTGACTTCTGTATTTTTACACACAGTTTGAATATCTCAAAACATCTCATTTAAAAATAATCATAAAAAAAGACTCAAGACTTTAGAAAACAGCATTGTAAAAATGCTTTCATGTTTTTATAGGCAAAATAAAGAAGGTAAGAAATCAGAAGTTAAGAGGATGGAGAAGAAGAGAGGTTAGTTTAAAGAATATTAAATATTCTTAATATATGTACACATACACAGAATATATAAATACACAATATTTTTTACTATCTTAATTTTTTTAAAAGAAGTACATGTCTAGACTTACTGCTAAGGGGGTTTTGGGATCTCAGTCAAAGATGTTTGATCTGTGATTACTTCCTTCAGATCTTTCAAGCAGTGTATTCTTGTTTTAGGCCTTCTACATTCTTTCCTTCAGCAGTGTATTAGAACTGGTCTTCAGTATTCTCATCTCATTGTCATCCTAGTTTTTAAACCTTTTACATGTTCTCCATTCATCTACATATGAAATCAAAGGTTCTGTTTCTTTGAAGTGAATCACTTTAGTTCTTTATCTTCACAACTAATTGTCTGTTCCATAATAGCAGAATAATCAGGGACCCCTTGCAAATAGTCAGATGGTATCCTTTTCCAGGGAAGGGGCTTATATTTGGGATAGTTACTGAGTTCTTGTTCACCAGACCAGACTTCCAAACCAACCTTTACAATAAGAAGTCATTCCCTTCTTAATGTCCCTACCCTTCTTAGATATGTCTTAAGGGCAGTTCAAACCACTGCCTTCAGGTTCCACCTGTCTTTTGTTATATGGTAGAAATCCAGTGGTTTAAACTGGAACCAATTTCAGTGTTGGCAGGAGGAGAGATTTTTATATAAATGTGTTCAAGATAGATGGGACAAACAAAATAAGCAGTTTGCCTGCAATATTACTTAGTGTGTATACCACTTGTATACTGAAGAAAATCCAAATAAATGTTGTGATGGGTTGACCTTGGCTGGCTGCCAGACCCCCACCCAGCTGCTCTCTCATTCTCCCTCCTCAACAGGACCGGGGAGAAAATAAGATGGAAAAGCTCATGGGTCGAGATAAAGACAGGGAGATCACTTACCAATCACCATCGGGGGAAAACCAGACTTGAGTTGGGGAAAATTAATTTAAGTTATTGCCAATTAAAAAAATAGAGTAAGATGGTGAGAAACAAAGACAAAAACTAAACTACATTCCCCCCACTCCCCCTTCTTCCCAGGCTCAATTTCACTCCTTCATTCCCAACTCTTCTATCCCCTCCCTGCCCCTAGCAGCACAGCAGGGATGGGGAAAGAGGGGTTGTGGTCAGTTGATAGCAGGTTATCATCTCTGCTGCTCCTTCGTCCTCACACTTTTCCCTGCTCCAGCATGAGTCCTTCCCACAGGCTGCAGTTCCTGTCAGGAGCCTGCTCCAGCATGGGCTCTCCACAGGCTGCAGGGGAATCTCTGCTCTGGCACCTGAAGCACCTCCTCACCCTCTGTACTGGCTTTATGTGGCAAGGTTTTGGTAGTGGGGGGGTGGACTGCAGGGGTGGATTCCGTATGTGAGAAGAGATCAGGAGCTGCCCCCATGTCAGATAGAGCCAGTTCCAGCTGGCTCCAAAATGGACCCACCCCTGGCCAAAGCTGAGCCAATCAGCAATGTTGGTGTCACCTCTGTAAAAACATATTTGAGAAAGGGTAAAAAACACTGCACAGCAGCTGTGAAAGAGAGGAATTAGAAAAATGTGAGAGAAACAATGATGCAGACACCAAGGTCAGTGAAGAAGGAGGGGGAGGAGGTGCTCCAGGTGCTGGAGCAGAGATTCCCCTGCAGCCCATGGAGAAGACCATGGTGAAGCAGGTTGTCCCCCTGCAGCCCATGGAGGACCCCATGCCGCCGAAGCCAGTGGATGTGCCCTGAAGGAAGCTGTGACCCCATGGAGAGCCCACGCAGGAGCAGGCTCCTAGCAGGAACTGCAACCCATGGGAAGGACCCATGCTGAAGCAGGTTTTCTGGCAGGACCTTTGGCCCATGGGGGACCCATGCTGGAGCAGTCCATTCCTGAAGGACTGCACCCCATGGAAGGGACCCATGCTGGAGCAGTTTGTGAAGAACTGCAGCCTGTGGGAAGGACTCACAATGGAGAAGTTTGTAGAGGACTGTCTCCTGTGGGAGGGACCCCACGCTGGAGCAGAGGAACAGCATGTGTAGGAAGGAGCGGCAGAGACAAAGCATTGTGAACTGACTGCAACCCCCATTCCCCGTCCCCCTGTGCTGCTCAGGGAAGGAGGTAGAGAAGTCAGGAGTGAAGTTGAGCCTGGGAAGAAGGGAGGGGTGGGGGGAAGGTTTTTTTTAGATTTGTTCTTATTTCTCATTATCCTATTCTGATTTGACTGACAATAAATTAAACTAATTCCCCCAAGTCAAGTCTGTTTTGCCCATGACGGTAATTGCTGAGTGACCTCCCTGTCCTTATCTCGACCCACAAGCTTTTCGTCATATTTTCTTCCCCTGTCCTTGTGAGGAGGGGGAGTGGCAGAGTGGCTTGGTGGGCACCTGGCAGCTACCCAAAGTCAACCTGCCACACCCTCCTTCTTCACTGACCTTGGTGTTTGCAGGATTGTTTCTCACACTGGTTTTTTTTTTTCTTTTTTTTTTTTCCTCACTCCTCTCTCTTACTCTGCTGCGCAGTGTTTTTTACCCTTTCTTAAATACGTTTTCACAGACGCACCACCAGCTTCGCTGATTGGCTTATCTTTGGCCAGCAGTGGGTCCATTGCAGATCCAACTGGAATTGGCTCTGTCTGGCACAGGCGCAGCCCCTGGTCTCTTCTCACAGAGGTTACCCTCGCAGCCCCCCCTGCTACCAAAACCTTGCCACATAAACCCAGTACAGATCTGTAGCACCTATGAGTTACAGATCAACTTATTCATTTGTCTTTACCACTTGTTAGGGCACATGCATTGTGAACTACTTTATTTGGATGGATTTGAACTATGACTGTGTCCAAGTCTCTTAAATCCAAAGCATCAATATTCAGGTATCCTCTCATCATAAAGATTCTACAGTTTCCCAGCTCTTACTATTTATTGAAACTTTCATTTAACCTGGGTTAACTTCTAGAAGGCAACAGTTGGATAACACAGCAGAAAAATGTTCAGTTGTAACTCCATGTTGTTGTTGTGTGTCCAGTTAAAAAAAAAAAAAAAGCTACATTATTTGCTACCTTAATGCACCTTAGGAAAACTTAATATGAGTTGCCTACTCATAGTTTTTCACCTTCTGTATCTCAAGTTCAGGTTTGTAGAAATGTTTCTACAAAAACATCTCATGAGATTATTAAATATTCATGCCTGCTATTTCTGATCTTTAGAAACATCAATGGATTCTAGGCTTCAAAGGATACATGCAGAAATTAAAAACTCACTCAAAATTGATAATCTAGTAAGTATATTTTGTTCATTGATGTATGTGTATAATTCAGGTAGGAAATATTTTTTGAATGTCTGGTTTGAATTATGATTTATTAAACAATATATCTTGAGAAGTAAAGGAATTCTTTAATTTGTAAGACCTGGTTTGGGGAACTTCTTTCTTGATTACTCACCTGGTCTTCTCAGAGTGCCATCATGTGAAAAATGTTGAAAGGGATTTGGCCTCTGACTTAGCACTTTAACTTCATGAAGGCTATTTGTGTAATGAGAAACTACTAGTTTAAGTGATGAAGTCTTTCACAACAAACACTGAAGTGGCTTCTGCATTTAGCAGCATGAGAAGTAGTGAGCAGTTTCAACTCAGTCTAAGAGTTTGTGCTGTCATGCTAAAGAATAAAACATTTGTTTCTAGTACCGCCAACTCTTAAGTCTATAAAAATTTTCTGACTTCAAAGTAATTCATATTAAATTTAAAAATTTTCACCTCAGAAAAATGGTTCAGTTTAAATATTTTTCTGTCAGCTGAACTCCAGATAGTAAATTCACTTAAAATGTAAAAATACTTGAAATAAAAGCTCACAGAGATATACTTATTCTTGCCTGGATTAGAAGATTTTATAAGATTGGTTGTAGAGCTATAGCAAAGATGCTTTCATTGTTGTATTTATCACTGACTAAGTGTGGCAACTACAATATTTTACTGAGAGTAGTCCTGAATCCTTCTTTTTCTCTGCCAAGTACCCAGGTGGTTTCTACAACTTGAGTATCTTTGTATATAATTTGATGAGTGAAAATCTCACCTCTTTCAAGAGAGATCTAAGCAGTGTCTGACTTGCTTTTTTGCTACTTTCCCCCAAGAACAGGAAATAAAAACTCAACATCATTGCCTTCAATTTTATATTTTTGTCTTCTTAATGTGACTACCAAAGATTGTTAGCATTTAAACAAAGTCTTCAAATCAAACTTCTGTTTATATACAGGATGTGAACAGGTGTATTGAGGCTCTTGATGAGCTTGCTTCCCTTCAGGTCACAATGCAACAAGCTCAAAAACATACAGAGATGATTTTGACTCTAAAGAAGGTGAGTTTTGCAAATTCATTTAAGGTAACTTCAAAAGGGAAAAAAGGAAACTTTTTTTTTTAATTGACATCAAGTTTATTTACTACTTTGGAGCATGTTTCACTTCAAGTCTAAACAACACGAGTTAAGAATTTCATATAGCACTTACTGAGATTAAGTAGATATGTATATATATAAGTGGAGTTGACTGTTTTACCTTTTCATTTTCAGATACGGAAGTTCAAAGTTAGCCAAATTATCATGGAAAAATCTACAATGCTCTATAACAAGTTCAAGACCATGTTTCTAGTTGGAGAAGGAGATTCTGTTCTCTCACAGGTACTAAATAAATCACTTGCTGAGCAGAAGCAGCATGAGGAAACCAAAAAAAACAAAGAACATTGGAAGAAAGGTCCAACCAAAAAAACAGAAAAGGAAAAAGAACTAACAGGTAGGTGTTGGTGTATTTCATCCCACTCTCCCCAGGTGACTTCACTATAGTAGCACAGAGGCTGAAAGGTTACCAGCTATGTTTGTGCTATATTTTTTAATGAACTTTATAGTACAGTAGGATTTATTTAGTAACTAATTACACTGCAGTTATCTTCCAAGTTGCATCATGGGAGTAGGGAAGGAAGATCAGTACTGAAGTCAATTCAGTTGGAGTACTTTTAGGAGTATAATAGCTGAATGAGCTTCCATAGTTAATATTTTATGTGGTGTTTTAAATAAAATAGTTCTTTCAGTTAGCCTCACAGTTCATTTTTAGTTTCTTGATTGTATCCAATCTCCACTACTTTGTGAGCCAAGTTCAAGTCATTAAGGGATATATGAGTGGCTGCTTCCTCCCGCAGCTCTGGCCCAGGACTCCCTCCTGCTTAGACACTCTTGAAATATATGCTGATCACTTCAGATTAACTGTCATATACTTAATACTTCTCAAGTTAATTTTCCGATGTTCTTGAGTTTCTCTTGAAATGTGTTGTGAATTACCTTGAAACTGTAGCCTTCATCAATATTTTATATGCTTGCTCATTTTATTTAGATAATGCAATGTATGGAACTGAGGTATACTGAATTCTTAAAAGTCATCATAATATCTCTTCTTGCTTTTATATATAGCTGTCCTGGTTTCGGCTGGGATAGAGTTAATTTTCTTCCTAGTAGCTGCTATAGTGCACAAGAAGCTGGGAGGGAGCACAGCCAAGATAGCTGATCCAAACTGGCCAAAGGGCTGTTCCATACCATATGACGTCATGCTCAGTATATACACTGGGGGGGGATTGGCCAAGGGGCAGCGATCGCTGCTTGGGGACTGGCTGGGCATCAGTCAGCGGGTGGTGAGCAGTTGCATCATTTGTTTTTCCTAGGTTTTGTTCTTTGTTGTTGTTGTTTTCACTATTTTTTTTTTCTTTTATTTCAATTATTGAACTGTTCTTATCTCAACCCGTGAGTTTTCTCACTTTTACCCTTCTGATTCTCTCCCCCAGCCCACCGGGAGGGGGAGGGGGAGCGAGCAGCTATGTAGTGCTTAGTTGCCGGCTGGGATTAAACCACGACAGTCCTTTTTGGCGCCCAACGTGGGGCACAAAGGGTTGAGATAACGACAGATGTGACCAGAGCATATTAAAATAAATTTGTTTTAAGCATTCATTATATTAGTCTAAGAGTCGCTGGTCACAATGCTGTTTTATTTGTTCGCATGGTTGTATTATGTAATTCCTCACTTGCAATATGCATTCCCTGCGGTGCTGTTTATCACCTCTGGGAGATGGATCAGGATTATCATTTTACTATACTGTGTAACATCGACTTATGATACGATAATATTACGAGTCAAAAAACTCATTTGGCATTTGTATTTGGTATTGCTGTCATCTCCGTACCTCGGGCGCCATCTCTCGGAAATTATTAATAATGACACTCTTCACCTTTTCTCCTCGGAGAACCAATCTATGGGGAAGACGGGGGGGGGGGATGCTTTCCCCCGTTCTTTCACCTTCCCTTTCTCCTTCAGGCTAGTTACACCAGCTCTCGAGAATTTTTAATATCCTTGGGATGTTCAAACCAGCATGCTCCTGTTGCTATGTCTCCTGAATGTGTTTCAGGTCTTGTTTAGGTTTAAAAAACTGTTTTAAAAAATTACCCAGAGATCTGCCCCAAGGCTGGACAGTCATGGGTGGCACGGCATGTGGGAGAATACTTAGAGAACTTCTCACCTCCAGTGATCTGGAACTTCACTCCCAAACAACTATAGGATCCTGATGAAGTGATAGAATGCTTCAGAGAAAAATGCCGTGGTTATTCCAAAGAGGCACAACTCATCGCACTGTGCTGGGCCCTGGCTAGTATCTACCAAACACTGCTCGATATTATGCAGCACCCTCAGGGAGAAGAGAGGGAACACAAACCGACAGGCAGTGCGGCTACTCCGACCCCGGCGACAGGCACTGCAGCTAAACCAGGAAACCAGCCCGTGCCGGTATCAGTCACCCCTATGCACAAGAAGAAATATTGGAAGCAGAGTAAATGGCAGCGCAGAGGCAAACCCATCTGGGCTGCCGCATTGTGGCAAGATATTTCTGCCCGGGTAGAGAACCTGGTTGTAAAAGTACGTCACGTAGATGCTCATGTAACCAAGAGTGGGGCCACTGAAGAACATCAAAGCAACCAGCAGGTGGATCAGGCTGCTAAGATAGAAGTGGCTCAAGTGGATCTGGACTGGCAACATAAGGGTGAATTATTTCTAGCTCAGTGGGCCCAGGACACCTCAGGCCATCAAGGAAGAGATGCAACATATAGATGGGCTCGTGATCGAGGGGTGGATTTGACCATGGACACTATTGCACAGGTTATCCATGAATGTGAAACATGTGCTGCAATCAAGCAAGCCATGCAGTTCAAGCCTCTCTGGTATGGAGGACGATGGCTGAAATATCAATATGGGGAGGCCTGGCAGATTGATTATATCACACTCCCCCAAACCCACCAAGGCAAGCGCCGTGTGCTTACAGTGGTGGAAGCAACCACCGGATGGCTGGAAACATATCCCGTGCCCCATGTCACCGCCCGGAACACTATCCTGGGCCTTGAAAAACAAGTCCTATGGCGACATGGCACCCCAGAAAGAACTGAGTCAGACAACGGGACTCATTTCCAGAACAACCTCATAGGCACCTGGGCCAAAGAGCATGGCATTGAGTGGGTATATCACATCCCCTATCATGTACCAGCCTCTGGGAAAATCACACGATACAATGGACTGTTAAAGACTACACTGAAAGCAATGGGTGGTGGGACATTCAAACATTGGGATACACATTTAGCAAAGGCCACCTGGTTAGTCAACAGTAGGGGATCTGCCAATCCAGCTGGCCCTGCCCAGTCAAAACTTTTACATACTGTAGAGGGGGATAAAGTCATAGAATCATAGAATTGTTAAGGTTGGAAAAGACCCTTAAGATCATTGAGTCCAACCGTTAACCTAGCACTGCCAAGTCCACCACTAAACCATGTCCCTAAGCAAAAAAAAAAAACCAAAAAACTCCCTGTAGTGCACATTAAAAATATGACGGGGAAGACAGTCTGGGTTCTTCCTGCCTCGGGCAAAGGCAAACCCATTCTTGGGATTGCTTTTGCTCAAGGACCGGGGTGCACTTGGTGGGTGATGCGGGAGGATGGGGAAGTCCGATGTGTACCTCAAGGGGATTTGATTTTGGGTGAAAATAGCCAATGAACTGAATTGTATGATGTTTGTTGCTATATAATACTGTATGTCATCACTTCAATGATTACTATGTGCCATATCAATGGTATTACAGAATCACCCAAATTAATGAAGAATGAACTTTCAGGAAATCAAACAAAGTGCAGTGGTGATAGAACCAGGACTGGCTTCAGCATGCAACAGTCCAACACCACACACCCTCTCTCCTGCCGTGAAAGACTGTTGTGACAGATGGAGCCCGAAGTCATGGACTAAATGAACTCAACAAACGTTTTAGAGGGATGGCCCATAGACTAAGGGCATGATATATGTGTGTATATATCAAAGGATGGGAAAAGTGGTGGTGATTAATTGGAATGTATTGGAAAGTGTAAGACCCGGGCATGACGTAGATGGTATGGAATAAGGGGTGGATACTGTCCTGGTTTCAGCTGGGATAGAGTTAATTTTCTTCCTAGTAGCTGGTATAGTGCTGTGTTTTGGATTTAGTATGAGAATCATGTTGATAACACACTGATGGTTTTTAATTGTTGCTAAGTAGTGCTTACACCAGTCAAGGACTTTTCAGCTCCCCATGCTCTGCCAGGTGCACAAGAAGCTGGGAGGGGGCACAGCCAAGATAGCTGATCCAAACTGGCCAAAGGGCTATTCCACACCATATGATGTCATGCTCAGTATATAAACTGGGGGGAGTTGGCCGGGGAGCAGTGATTGCTGCTTGGGGACTGGCTGGGCATCAGTTGGTGGGTGGTCAGTGGTTGCATCACTTGTTTTTCCTGGGTTTTGTTCTTTTTGTTGTTGTTGTTGTTTTCACCATTATTATTATTTTATTTCAGTTATTAAACTGTTTTTATCTCAACCTGTGAGTTTTCTCACTTTTACCCTTCCGATTCTCTCCCCCATCCCACCAGGAGGGGGAGGGCGAGCGAGCGGCTGTGTGGTGCTTAGTTGCTGGCTGGGGTTAAACCACAAGAATAACTTCAGCTGGTAGATTTCAAGATTATAGGAAAAACATTTGTAGTGTTGGAGTTGATGCTTCTTATGACAGAATTTTGCTGTTCTTGCTTCCTGCAGCGCTGATTCTTTCCCCTTTGTTTTAAAGGTGCGAAGACACTAAATGGAGGGTCTGAAACTAAGGACATCAACCAATCACAACAGAATGGAGAGAACACTGAGGAAAAGAAAGAGAAGTATGAAGTTGGCACTAAGAAAAAGTGAGTTAATGTTAGTAAGTTCACTGAACTAACCATTTCTAATTTGAAGCTACTTAATTATATTTAATTAATGTTTTCTTTACAGGATTTTTTCTCAACTTTATAGAAATATAATAGTATGTTAATTCAACTCTAGTTTTGAACAAATTTTTAGAAGAAATGCTTCACTCATTTCTATAGTGTAGGTAGAAGGAACTTCTATAGGATGTTGTGCTAGTAGGCTAGAAGGTTGAGGTGGGACAGAGTTCTGTATATTCTTTCTAGAGTGTATATTCTAGAGTGTATATTCTTTCTAGAGTGGTATTAAGCTAGAAGCAAAGGAAGCTTGGACCATATTGCACAGAAACTCATGAGACTTGTCAAATTTTTGCAAATTCTCTTATTCTATTCAGTAAGCAAGTAAATACAATGTAAGAGAATTGCCTAAATATAGTTAACTAGCATTAGAACTTCTGCCTATGAAATTTCAGAACTCTCTGTCTAAGTGTGACAGGTGTATAAAGTTGCCAAATTAAACTGTTCTGGTTCAATATACATAAGAATGCTTGAATTTGTACATGTACATTTCTTCAAGGAGTAGTTCTTCTCCTGTAGTCAGTGCTCACAGATTGCTTTTGTCCAGCAGTATTCGTTGGGGGAAGCTATACTGTCATCAGCGTTCTCCTTGATTTTAGAAGCATGAAAGAGTCTGAGAGACTTGTGGTGTCCAGCATTCCTTTTGGCTGCCTGGAAGCTAAAACTTTGCATAGAAATCTGTGGGACATGTTGACTATTAATTGCAGTAGGGTAAACTTAAGTTATGTTTTCTCTCTTCTTTTAGATGAACAGGGATTTGATTTTGCTCCAGAGGTAGTCTTGGAATTATTGGTTTCTGATTGGACAGCTTTAAAAAATGTCATTTGGGAGTTTTCAGCTAAATAATGATAATTACAAATGTTTGTTTTGCCTGGATGAGTGGCGTACTAAAGGAGTACCTTTTATAAATAAGAGATCAGTGCAGGTTCTGAACCCAAGTTATGCAACACAGCACTGTGCTTAAATCAATGAGTTGTTCAAAAATCAATATGACATTAATGTGGTGTGGCATCTGAGTTAATTGAAATTGTAAATGAAGCGGTTGGACAGTGGAACGTATGTGGCCAATCACTTGAAAACAAATGGACACTTTTAATAACTGTCTCTCCAAGGTACATTTTTCATGACCTGTTTCACTTCCTTGTTTCTACAGAACCTGACAACACTTGGATTTTTGTAGTGGCAAGAGACAAACTGAGTCAGATTGCCCTTTTTATTTCCTGTTAAAAGCATAAGGCTATTTGGCTGCAGACATGACACACCAGTGGTCATTACTAGTCAAAAGAAACTGAAGACAAACACTTCACATACTTGCACAAGATGTCTTGACCAGGTTGTCTCAAACAAGCAACTATAGGCAAATTAATTCATATATTTCTTTAAATATTCCAGCACAATATTGTGCTTTTGCCCTTTAAAACTTGCAAGTATATCTTCCAAGGATTGAGCCAGTGGTAGTGTTATGTTCTGCCAATATACATTTCCCTCTATTCTCTCTAAGAGAGAGAGAGAGAGAGAGTGTGTATTTGCATTGGCTTGAACTCTAAGCTCCAGTTAGCATTGTTTGACTCATCTAAACGAAGAAATCAAACCTGTTTACATAAACCCTTGTATGGCTACTTAAGAGCAATTTATTTGGATTAGCCATTATCAAACAACGTGTGCATAATACAAACCTATCTTGCTTAAACCAATGTTAGTTTACAGTTTTTGCAGTAAAAGTCCACTTGTAAGCTTACCACTCTGACTAAACTGGTACACTTTTCATGCTGAGAAATGCATATGCTGCACATGTTAAAACTCGAACAATCTGCAAACTATATTTCTGTCATGTGAAACTTGCTTACAATTTCATATGCAGTGTTAAATTGTTTAAAGAGGAGACCATTAAGCAGAGTAAACATGAGCAAAACATGAATTTACAAAACACTCTAAGCACTGAGTATTGCGTCTGAGCAAATGGTTTGTAAATGTCTCTTCAGTTCTGTATTTTAAATGTTGCTGTAACTTTACTCCATTTGTTAACTAGAGATAAGATGCTTTCATATCTTTTTGAATATGTACTTGAACAATCTGATCCCATAGCTAATCTTGCTTTGAGCCAGAGGTTGAAGTTAGATGACCTCCTGAGGTCCCTTTCAACCTGAATTATTCTATGATTCTGTGCATTCTAGAAAATAATGTATTCCAAGTGATTGTGCTTAAGAACTACTTTCAATTGTGTTGATAGGCATATATGCTGTTTCCTTAAGTTATCTTTTTAAAGTTTGGGACGTGTTGAATTATTCATTGGTACTAAGAAAAGCTGTAGTTGGTAATGCATGTTAAAACAGCAAAAGTCAAGGTCTTTTCTGCAACACTGTTCAACAAGCTCCTTTGTTTCTTTTTACCAACTGGAGAGGATGAATAGCTGAGGATGTTGGCACAAATTTGGCAGTAGACTGAGGAGCAACACAGTTGTACCTGCACAGACTCACATTCTTTAAGCAAGACTGTGTCTAACATACAAAGCACTGAATTGAGTTTGCCTAACAAATATTAATGAGGTAGCTACCTAGACCAGAAAAATGGAAAATAATGATTTAAAAAAAATTCAATTTATGTCCATTATGCTGACAGAGGAAGTTGCAAGAAAGCAAAAAGAAAAATAAATCTTTTCACATTTTATCAATATTAGGTTTTGTGCTTAATAATTAGGCATCGGGTATGATCTAAACTACGCACAGTCACTAAGATAAGCTACTGCTCCTTACTTTTACTGAAGTGGAGCTCTGTATAGTTCCCTAGATGCATAAAATATGAAATCTATTTAAAAGTAAAGAAGACTCGGCTCTCGTGAGACCCCACCTGGAGTACTGTGTTCAGCTCTGGGGCCCCCAGCACAAGACAGACATGGACCTGCTCGAGCGGGTCCAGAGGAGGAGGGCCATGAAGATGATCAGGGGGCTGGAGCACTTCCCCTATGAGGACAGGCTGAGAGAGTTGGGGTTGTTTAGCCTAGAGAAGAGAAGGCTCTGGGGAGACCTTATAGTGGCCTTCCAGTACTTAAAGGGGGCCTACAGGAAAGATGGGGAGGGACTCTTTAGCAGGGAGTGTAGTGATAGGATGAGGGGTAACGGTTTTAAACTGAAAGAGGGTAGATTTAGATTAGATATTAGGAAGAAATTCTTTACTGTGAGGGTGGTGAGACACTGGAACAGGTTGCCCAGAGAAGTTGTGGATGCCCCCTCCCTGGAAGCGTTCAAGGCCAGCTTGCATGGGGCTTTGAGCAACCTGATCTAGTGGAAGGTATCCCTTCCCATGGCAGGGGGGTTGGAACTAGATGATCTTTAAGGTCCCTTCCAACCCAAACCATTCTATGATTCTACGATAACCAAAACAACACATGACAATTTCTTGCAGAAATCAAAAAGCATGTCAGATTTACATAATAATATCTTAAGAATTGCAGAAATTATGAAAACAATTTAGTGTCTTTGGGACGTTGGAAAAGTTTAGGTTTGCCCCAAGGAAGAAGTGTGTTTAGGTTTCTAGAGAAAGAATAACTGACAAGGAAGAGACGAAATCACTTGGGGGGGGGGGGGGGGGGGGGAAGTAAATCTAGATTCTTGTTAAAGGATAGAGAAAGGTTATAATTTTATTGTTATAGATGAAGGGGACCATTTCCTTCTCCTAGTTCCCAGAATTTTTACCTTGTTCTCCCCCTTCTTCCTCCTTCCCAAGAACTGTGTGGATGGTAACATCTCGATCTCATGGTGGTGGCTTCTTCACCCGCTTATGGAATAGGTCTTGAGAATGGGTCAGATCGATTTCTTCCTGCTGTCCTAACCCCCTAAGTTTCTGACAGGATCTTCTCTCCATGCTAATGCTTGGTTCATTTGTGATAATTTATCTTCTGACTGCAAACTGCTTGATATTACTCAACTGGCTTTGCAGAGCCAGAGTAGCATAAATCATAACTTCTTCCTTGTTCTGTCTGATAGTATAGCCTCCAGCTGCCAGACAGAGAAGGAAGTGTTTTCCAGGGAACCCTATGTATTCCATAACCTGAGCAACTTAATTCATGGCTATAGAATTTTGATATAAATCTCAGTCTCGTGTATTCAAGACTGACTTAAAATGTAATAGATGGCCCTGCTGGAACAAGAGAGTTAGCTTCAGGTATTCTCAGGATACTTCTAAACAGAACCCACCAACTCTGTCCTACTGTTAGGAAATCTAAGTCACTGAAAGACTGACATCACTTAATTTCTGGATTCAATTTTTCCCATCCTTCCACAATACTACATATTGATTTACAAGAGCTTTTTTATTCTCCACTTAAAAAGTTAAATAATGCTTGGGAAAAAAAAAGGCAGAGGGAGGACACAGAACACCGTGCAAACCAATGGGGAATTTTGTTAGGTTTTGGGCCTCCTCTTAGTTTCAAAGTACTACCACAATGTACAGACACTATGTATTAAAACATACTCACGGCTCAGATTCCATTTGCTCCTCTTGCTTACACTTTCTTTCTGTCAGTTCTCTCTCATGTTGGCCTTGTAACATGTTTCTTCTATGAGCTCCTTGAAAGTTTCTCCCTCCTTTTTTCTTCTGTTTTTATTTAGGATTTTAGGGTGAGAAGAGAGGAGGAGTCTTTAGATTACTGAACATCAAAAACATTAATAGTTAAACCTACCTGCTCTAGATGTCTACACATTATTGCTCTAGTCTATGAAACACCCTGATGAGAGTTAGCATTCCTCTGTAACTAAATCCAAATCTTTTATGTGCAGATAAGAAGCTGAGTTTTATTAGTGCTTTCTCTCAGATATGGAGAAGAATATCCCAAACACCAAAAAACCCAAAGCCATTCCCAAATGATCAGCTAGAGACAGCTTCCCATCTCTCAAAAATGTATTTCACAGACCCCACAGATTCTCAACACTCAGGGCAAAAAAATATATGCGTACAAGTAAGCATATTAAAAAACAAACAAACAAACAAACAAACAAACAAAATTTTGCTACAATAAATCACTTACATTTAAATCCATCTTTTAAAAAAATAAAGTATTAGAAATTTTTTTTCTTTGTAAATATCTAAAAGTTATTGAAAAGATTATTTGACAGAAAGGAATTCTGCAACTTCTCATTTCCAAGACATGCATCTATATTAGCCAGACACAAGGCTCCAACACTTAATAGACAAAATTGAAGACCTAGTATTAGCTCTAAGAAATATTTTCAGTGAACTACTGTTCTTTACAATAAGTAAGTCAATAAAGAGCAATATACCTTATCACCTTCATGTTCTCCTTCATCCTCTTCAGAATCAGATGCTGATGCAGAACCCACTTGGGAAGTATTTCTCCTTTTTGGTTCGGTCTCCCTCTTTGTTTCTCTTCTATCAAATTCCTTCCTCGATTTGTCTTCTTCCTTCTGACTCTCCTCATCTTTTTTCCCTTGTTTTTTGGGCTTTTCTTCCAGTCCTTTTTTCTTTGTCTTCTCCTCTTCATGAACACTAAAACACAGTAAATTATTTAAGCTTCATATTCATTATCTATACCCAGTTTAAAAGAGAACCTAACTCTCAATTCAGGAAGATGTACTTTCTAGTTTTTATTATCAAATACTCCACCTGCACAAAGTTGGCTCACTCTTAGATCTTTCATTTCATAGGATCATAGGATAATTCAGGTTGGAAGGGGCCTCCGGAAGTCTCTTGTTCAATCCCTTGCTGGGGGTGGTTCAGACCAGGTTACTCAGGGCTTTCTCCAGTCTGGTCTTGAAAACCTCCAAGGATGGAGACTGGACAACCTCTTTGGGCAACCTGCCCCACTGCTTGACTGTCCTCAGAGTGAAAAAGTATTTCCCTATATCCAGTCTGATCCCCTCTTGTTTCAGTTTATGCCCGTTGCCTCTCATCCTCCCACCATGCACCGTTGTGACAAGCCTGGCTCCTTCTTCTTGATGAACTCCTTGTAGGTATTGGAAGGTTGTTATTAGATCTCCCCCAAAGCCTTCTCTTCTCCAGGCTGAACAAGCCCAGTTCCCTCAGCCCCTCCTCATAGGACATGTGTTCCAGCCCTCTGACCAGCTTGGTGGCCCTCTGCTGAACTCGTTCCAGTTAGTCGGCATCTTTCTTGTATTGGGGGACCCAGGATTCTAGATGTGGTCTAACAAGTGCTGAATAGAAGGGGATAATCACTTCTCTCAATCTACTGCTGTGGTGGGTTGACCTTGGCTGGCTGCCAGGTGCCCACCAAGCTGCTCCCACCAAGCTGCTCTGTCACTCCCCCTCCTCAGCAGGACAGGGGGAGAAAATAAGATGAAGAACTCATGGGTCGAGATAAAGCTGGTTTAATGAAAGAAAGCAAAGGCTGTGCCCAGACACAAAGCAAATAAAAAAAAAAAAAAAGAAAAAAAAAAAAGAAAAAAAGATTTATTCTCTATTTCCCATCAGCAGGCCATGTCCAGCCACTTCCTGGGAAGTAGGGCCTCAGTACGCGTAGCGATTGCTTTGGAAGACAAATGCCTTAATAACAAATGCCCCTCCTCCCCCTCCTTTCTCTTAGCTTTTATTGCTGAGCACGACGTCATATGGTATGGAATATTCCTCCAACCTGTCTAGTTCCCTCTGGATGGCAGCTCTGCCCTCAAGTGTATTGACGGCACCCCCCCCCCAATTTGCTGTCATCTGCAAACTCAAAGAGAGTGCACTCTGTCGCCTTCTCCAGGTCATTGATAAAGATGTTAAGCAGGACAGGTCCCAGGATAGACCCCTGCAGTATTCCACTTGTTACCAGCCTCCAGGTAGAAAACAACCTATTAACCCCTATCCTCTGAGCCCAATCATCCAACCACTTTTTTACCCATCTGGTTGTCCACCCATCCTGACTGCAACATCCAACTTATACTGAGTACTACAAAGAGAATGCTGGGCAGGAACTCAGTAAGTCATGACAGCTCATCAAATGCAACCACTTGGGTTACAATAAAGACAGGCATTTTATATAAAAAGCCAACTCACATGTCGATCTCTGAAGGACAAGGTGGTTTCACCAATTTGGGTCTCCCTCTTGGTTTTGGAACCTTTACTTCAGTAGCTAATTATATAAAAAGAACAGGTTAGTCTACAGCCACCACCCGTTCCTTATCTAAAAGGATTGTTTCTCATGTCAACACAGAGAAGAAACACTTGAGTCAAACTTAGTAGGGTAAATACTCTATTTAAAAAATTTCAAATGTTGGAACTGTGTATCAAAGTTTAATCGAGATCCCTTTGAAAAATTAAAATCTCAACCAACACTCTGGTACTTTAAGATAGCAGTCTAAGAGGTTTAAACCATCTGTTCCTGTGCCTTTTCCACCCAGTGCAGTCAGAATGGCCCTGCCTCATGTTACACAGCTAATAAAAAAAAAAAAAAAACACCATGCCTGAAACAAGAGAATAATAAGTGGAATAATAAGACAATAATAAGTGGGGGGGGGAAACTTAAGTAATTTAACAAGGCTAAGTGCCGGGTCCTGCACTTGGGTCACAACAACCCCATGCAACGCTACAGGCTTGGGGAAGAGTGGCTGGAGAGCTGCTTGGCGGAAAAGGACCTGGGGGTGCTTGGTTGACAGCCGCCTGAACATGAGCCAGCAGTGTGCCCAGGTGGCCAAGAAGGCCAATAGCATCCTGGCTTGCATCAGGAATAGTGTGGCCAGCAGGACCAGGGAGGTGATAGCGCCCCTGTACTTGGCACTGGTGAGGCCGCACCTCAAATACTGTGTTCACTTTTGGGCCCCTCACTACAAGAAAGACACTGAGGTGCTGGAGAGTGTCCAAAGAAGGGCAACGAAGCTGGCGAAGGGTCTAGAGAACAAGTCTTATGAGGAGCAGCTGAGGGAGCTGGGGTTGTTTAGTTTGGAGAAGAGGAGGCTGAGGGGAGACCTTATCGCTCTCTACAACTACCTGAAAGGAGGTTGTAGTGAGGTGGGGGTCGGTCTCTTCTCCCAGGCAGCAAGCAACAGGATGAGAGGAAATGGCCTCAAGTTGTGCCAGGGGAGATTTAGATTAGATATTAGGAAAAATTTCTTCACGGAGAGAGTGGTTAGGCATTGGAACAGACTGCCCAGGGAAGTGGTGCAATCACAGTCCCTGGAAGTGTTCAAAAAATGTGTGGATGTGGTGCTTAGGGACATGGTTTAGAGGTGGACCTGGCAGTTAGGTTAATGGTTGGATTCGATGATCTCAGAGGTCTTTTCCAACCTTAATGATTCTGTGATTCTATGATTCTATAATTTAGTGTGCAAATCTAAACTCAGCCTATTTAGTAGTAGTAAAGAGCTTCATGGAGCTTCCATCCCTTTCCCTGAGAGTAAATCAGTGTCAAGAAATTCTACCACCACACCGAGGTATACAGCACAGTTCTACATTCTCTCAATTTCACCATGTTTCAGTGTTAAAGCGAGCTAAATAGTTTATCTACCTTCTTGATGTTTATACCCTTCAAACTCTGTAAAATGAAAATACTTAGTATGCTGCCGTTATGGATTGAAATTTATGGAACATGCTTATCTGCTAATCCCAGTGAACATTCTGTTAGGAAAAAAACCTAACAGCCCAGTGTTTGAAGTGCTGCTGCTGTTAGTGTGGAGCACTGCTAAGCAAGAGATGCATGCATCATATTAACGCAAGAGAATGCTGCACAGTACATCATCTAGTAACACATTTCTCATAGGGTGCCAAAGCATCTCTTGTAAAGGTCCTTTCCTGCTCTTATAGACAATAGCTTGTATAAACACAATTCATTTGAAAGATCAATATAATCCCACACACATGAAAATATTAAAAATGTTCATTTAATAAATATAATGAAAGTGGGTGAAGTACTAAGGTAATACTTCATTTCCTCACACCTAGTCTTAAATAGTTTGCCTTGGGAGCTAACTATGGTTGCGCTTTCTAAAAGTTATTTTCATACTACTACCAGATACAGGTGAGTATAAAGTATTAAATTATCTGTTTCCCAGACTAAATGCTCATATAGCATATTTAAGTGCTCCAATAACTTTCCCCATGTTAGCAGTAAACAAATTTAAAACATTTCCTTCAAGAATGCTTGCAAACTTGCCATAAGAATTGCAATTAAATCATTGCTACTTTCACAAACAAGTACTGCAGAACTATTAGCAAAATCTTTTAAATTACATGCTGCTTCTAATAGCTATATTTTCTTCTCAGTTGTCTATCGGTCTACAGAGGTTTCCTTTAAACGTCTTTTCAGCAAAATCTCTCCAGCTCTTCACTTGTTTTTACTGTCCTCTGAGCTCTTCCTATAGACAGTCTCCCTCCCCCCATTTTTTTTAAAACTTGTTTTATGGATATTCTAACACAACTTAAGTACCATTTGTATACATCTTTGATTAATATAAACCTTTGTGAAGCCACAGTGAAACAGAGGTCTTATTGCATAGTCTGTAAGTTAGCAGAATCCTATGGAGGCTTTCCTAAAGGTGATACTTGCAAGGGAATACAATGATCCTCATTTCAGAGGACCCAGCATAACCATAAACATTTTAAGGCCCTTTATGTGCTAAATTGCTAAATACCTCAGGTTGCCATGTAGGATAGTTTAGATGTGTGTATATATATTTTTATATATATATATATATATAAAAAAAAAAAAATTGGAAGTTTACATATTAGGAAATATTCTGTAATACTCCGGAGAACTGGGGGCAATAAATCCTCTGACCATCTCTATTAAGTTATTTTGTATGGGGAAAAATAAATAAAATTCCTTTTTGTTTAAAGTTACCTGCTGGTCTTCCTCTTTTAGGGCTTACTTTTGGAGTCACAGCCACTGCAGCTGCTACCACTGCAGTTTCCGCAGCTTCAGCTTGTTTTTCAGCCTAATTTAAAGAAAGCAATTCACAAATTAAAACCATAGACCCTCTCCCCGTAAAGCAGCTATTTCTTATTTGCTTTCTAAAATATTGCATAAAATATATTTCTAAACCACTAAAAAATAAAAAAACCCTAGTTTAGTAGAGTAAGGATGCATAAAAAGCCCAATAGTTTCTGGATAAAAATTCATAAATATTTGGGACAAAGCACTCTGTTTATAAAGGGGAAAGTAAACCTTAAATGATTGTTGCAATGGTCACTGCAAACAACTTGGAGCAATATGCTGCAGTCATTCAGGTTTTATAACTCAGCGGAAGAAACCCCACTGCTAAAATCCAGAAGGAGGATGTGAAAAGTTTTCTAGTGCTGGTTGGAGTGAAAGGAAGCTACAAGCTTGAATGCGCACGCTGCTGATGGCATGGTCCTGCAGTCAACACAAACTTCCTTTTCTTTTTCCAGCACAAAAAGAATATTGGATTCCATCTGCTACACTTCCAAGGGCATTAAGTTTGGTACTGGTACCAGTGTCAGAACTACAGTAAAAAACTGTTTGGCTTACTATTCAGGAACGCCTGAATGGAATACAAATCAGATCCTGAATAACTGCAGTTCACAGCTTGGCATGTTGACTTGAGCTCAATTGGTGTGTGGGGGTGTTGGGGGGGACACACAGTCCTCTCAAGGAGAGAAGCTGGCATCACTAACTGCTTCAGTCTTCCAAACTTCATCTACTGCTGAATGTGCATCAACACACTGAGATTCTAGTCTTATTCCAGGTCAATTAATTTTAAAATAAGACTTATGTCTAAAATTCTTTATATGGCTATTAATGTTGCTTTATTATTTTTCTAGAACATCAGGTGAAGAGAGAGAGCTTGAAAATCCAAAGGAATCTCTTTGAAAAGAAATGATGCCACTGGAGTATATTTTTTTTTTTTTTTTAATAAAAGTTATTAAGTTTTGCATTTGAAATCTATGGACCAAAAGTTTTAAAAATTTTATAAGCATAGTATTTTAATGTTAAATTTTGTGGAATAACAGCCCCTTTAATCTTCATTTGAAAAGTATTTAAATGCTTTGCTGATGGCTTTATCCAGTACTAATAAGCAATACACATCTCAAAATCACATTCAGAAAACAGGAGACAGAGCTGTTGCATGTTTTAATCTGATTCCTGTATGTTTGTCCAGTTAATAGCGGGAAAGAGTGTAAATAGTTTTTCAACTGCTTAATTGCTTCATTTTTATAAAACATACTCTCTTCCAGTCATACTGACCTGTTAGTGTGTAGTTTTTCAACACGTGTCAGGATGGCTTTTTACTGTGCTTTGTACGAGTTGGAAACATTGTTTTTATAGCGGTTAATGTTAAAGTTTAATTTCGTTCTTGTAAAGCATTGTACCAAGTGATGCTATGTACCAATTTATGCTGCGTGAATTCTCATAGTATGCTTTTGGTATTATAGATGTCATACTAGGAAAAAATCTGGTGTTTTCACTGAACCTGTTGATGATGCACATTGGTTAGAAAACAGTCTTGAATGCTTTAAAAAAAAAAAAAGAATCAACTTCTTTGTATGAGTTTAATTGTATAAATTAAGGCATTCATAAGGGCCATAACTGTTGGAACGTCTAAATCAAAGCTGTTAAGAACTTTTCCTTGGCATGAACTTGAGGGGTTTAGAACTTACTTAGGTTTTCCAAAAAACAAAAACTTGTAAAGATTTCTGAAGGCAAGAAAGGAAGGAGACAGAGAAGTGCTACACTTGTAAAATCCCTCAGCCCTGCCCCCACTCTCGTGCAACACCCCCGCCCCCTTGTGCTCTCTCTCTTTCTCTCTGCCCCCATGGCCCCCCTCTCTGCCCCCTGTGCTCTCTGCCTTCCTCTGGTTGTCTTGGCCTTCTGAGCTGACATCACTCGAATAACTAGACTGATGTTGGAGGCCCACTGTTTGACCTTCGGTATGTTGCTATGTAGTTGTTAGGGTTGTAACTTTTGTTAGATGAAGCGCAACAAAGCGGGTGTTATAAAAAAACACATAACTGGCAGAAATAGCAGAACTAAACTTATACAAGAATATTTGCCTGGCGACTTGCTACACCAATCAACGAGCGACAGTTCAGAGCAGTCCAACAACAACTAAAGATGAAATAATCTGGAAGGTGCTCTCCACCTCATAAAACACATCCACCTCAGCCCGAAGGGGGGCATCATGACTCTGCCTTTGGGGATGCCTGGGACCATGCTCGTGGTGGCCAGAACAGACACCCTCAGCACCCTACTCCTCCCAACCTCTGACAACTGCTGCTACTGTCAGCAAGGAAAGGGGAAGTAGAGATAGCCACTTTTCCTGTAACTTTGTAGTGTTCTTTGCATTAATAATCACTCTTTCACAGGGACAATAAATATCCACGCTCCTTCACACGGAACCAATTATTGCATAGTAATCAATGCATGCATTTAGTCTGTCCAGACCTAAACAATGACATTACTAAAACTGCTGTCAGAAGTGGGATTCGAAGGAAGCTTTGGACTGTGAAAAGAGGATTGTACAGCTGTAGTGCATCCAACAAATGTCCACAATGCAGAGACCACCTACAGCTGCCAAATTCGTTTGCCCGAGTGTAATCTTGCAGATCTTGAGGGTGGGCGCTTGGGGGTAAGAGTCTGGCAGGAAGTGCGTTTAGTACTCCTACTTGAGGTAGGATAGCACAAACATCTTGAAACTTGTTCTAGCGTAAGAGCAAGGGAACCTGGGAAGTGACTCCTGAACCTCCAGTACCTGGATGGGATGAGGAATGGGTGCCTTCGGCTCAGTGCCTGGTTTGGATGCATCCTCCAGTGGCTTGGGAACTGAAACCCGAGCACACCAAGAGCCTGAAAGAACTGGCAACCCAACTGGGAAAAGGTTTTAATGCCTTGTACTGGGTCTGGCTGGGCTGGAGTTAATTTTCTTCATAGCAGCCCTTATGGTGCTGTGCTTTACATTTGTGACCAAAACAGTGTTGATAACACACCGATGTTTTAGCTAATGCTTAACAGTGCTTGCACAGCATCGAGGCCTTCTCTGTTTCTCACACTGCCCACCCCCACCCCACCCCCCAGGGAGTAGGCAAGAGGTTGGGAAGAGACACAGCCGTGACAGCTGACCCAAATTGACCAAAGGGAAATTCCATGCCGTATAACGTCATGCTCAGCAATAAAAGCGAGGGGGGGGGGGAGCCTTTCCAACGTAGCCATTGCTTGGGGCATCAGTCTACCCATGGGAAGTTGTACTGGGTTTGCGTGGCAAGGTTTTGGTAGCGGGGGGGGGGGGCGCTACAGGGGTGGCTAGAGGCTTCCCCTGTGTCCGATAGAGCCAATGCCAGCTGGCTCCAAGACGGACCTGCCACTGGCCAAGGCCGAGCCAATCAGCGACGGTGGTAGCGCCTCTGTGATAACATACTTAAGAAGGGGGAAAAAAACCCACCCAAAAACTGCGCAACTGCAGCCGGAGAGAGGAGTGAGAATATGTGAGAGGAACAGCCCTGCAGACACCAAGGTCAGTGAAGAAGGAGGGGGAGGAGGTGCTCCAGGTGCCGGAGCAGAGATTCCCCTGCAGCCTATGGTGAAGACCAGGGTGAGGCAGGCTGTCCCCCTGCAGCCCAACGAGGTTAACGGTGGAGCAGATATCCACCTGCAGCCCGTGGAGGACCCCATGCCAGAGCAGGTGGATGTGCCTGAAGGAGGCTGTGACCCCGTGGAGAGTCTGTGCTGGAGCAGGCTCCTGGCAAGACCTGTGAACCCGTGGAGAGAGAGGAGCCCACGCTGGAGCAGGTTTGCTGGCAGGACTTGTGACCCCGTGGGGGACCCATGCTGGAGCAGTCCGTTCCTGAAGGAATGCACCCCGTGGAAGGGACCCACGCTGGAGCAGTTCGTGAAGAACTGCAGCCTGTGGGAAGGACTCACGTTGGAGAAGTTCGTGGAGAGCTGCCTCCCGTGGGAGAGACCCCATGCTGGAGCAGGGGAAGAGTGTGAGGAGTCCTCCCCCTGAGGAGGAAGGAGTGGCAGAGACAACGTGTGATGAACTGACTGTTTTGATTGGTAATAAATTAAGCTAATTTCCCCAAGTTGAGTCTGTTTTGCCCCTGACGGTAATTGGTGAGTGATCTCTCCCTGTCCTTATCTCGACCCACGAGCCTTGTGTTATATTTTCTCTCCCCTGTCCAGCTGAGGAGGGTAGTGATAGAGCAGCTTTGGTGGGCATCTGGCATCCAGCCAGGGTCAACCCACCACAGAAGTGGTAAGTGATTGCCTTTGCATCGTGTGGTTTTTTTTCCTTTCTTTCCTTCATCTATTAAACTGTCTTTATCTCGACCGACATGTTCTTTCTCAGTTTTGCTCTTCCAATTCTCTTCCCCATCTCTCAGAGGGGAGGGGGAGTTGAGTGAGCAGCTGGTGGGTGCTTTGCTGCTGGCTGGGGTCAACCCACCCCATGCTTACAAGGAAATGATGAAAAATGCACCACACTGATGTACGGGCGTGCCTTTGCATGCTGGTCTCTTTTAGAATGGAGTTGTAAAGGCCAGCTGCGGGTGTGAGAAGCAGAGAGCCGAGCAGCCACTCTAGAGCGCAGTAATGGCTTACTTAGCTGGAGTTGCCCCCTTAGTCCAAACTAGACAATGGAAAAGGAAGGGAACAGAATGATTAATGCAAATGTGGCGGGGGGGGGGGATGACAGTGCCAGGGATCATGGTGGCCCATCCACCTCTGGGGGTACATTGGAAGAAGAGGAAGAAACTGAAAACATATTATCTTTGCATAGTGCTGATTTCTGAGACTGTACTGGGTCCGGCTGGGATGGAGTTAACTTTCCCCATAGCAGCCCTCATAGTGCTGTGCTTTGTATTTGTAGCTAGAAAGGGGTTGGGAGGGGACATAGCCAGGACAGCTGACCCAAACTGACCAAAGGGATATTCCATGCCATATGATGTCATACTCAGCAGTAGAAGCTAAGAGAAAGGAGGAGGGAGGGGGCATTTGTTATTAAGGCATTTCTCTTCCAAAGCTTACTGAGGCCCTACTTCCCAGGAAGTGGCTGGACATGGCCTGCTGATGGGAAATAGAGAATAAATCTTTTTTTTTTTTTTGCTTTGTTTCTGGGCATGGCCTTTGCTTTCTTTCATTAAACCGCCTTTATCTCGACTCACCAGTTTTTCATCGTTTTTTCTCCCTGTCTTGCTGAGGAGGGGGAGTGACAGAGCGCCTTGGTGGGCACCTGGCGGCCAGCCAAGTTCAATCCACCACAGAGACCTAAGGGCTGATTTTAAGCGGGGAGTATACGGAAACCTCTTAAATGTTACCTTCCATCCTTTGAGGAAGCCTGTACTTCCACCTTTTCTCTAACAGTGTTAAGTTTATCATGCATACTACCGTCTGTTGCATTAGAAGGAATATCAGAGTATCAGCTTTTGCCATCTGCGTGCCACTTACTTAACTGAACGTGTATCACAACTGGACAGGGTAACATAAAGGAATTTGTTATTTGAGAAGAAAAGGCTTTTATACTCTTAATCATCCAGATTAATTGTTAGCTCTTATTAGTAAAGTAGAACGATGTTGAAAGCTTCCCAATTGTCTTTACTAAAACTCCTTTCCAATAACTTAAGACAGTTTTTAAAAAAGCATATGAGAGAAGAACGCCTGAAGCACAAGGAAGTGAGGCTCCTTTGACCAGATACCCTTAAAGGAACAGACACTCTCCTTCCACATACCCCTATAGACACACATTCAATACCTCAACTACCTGGTCTCTTAGAGGAAGAGTCAGTAGTAGGACTGCTACAGGCATCACCTCAGTCGGTGCCAGTGGCAACCCAAATGGCACACCGACAGCAATATTGGACCAAAAGGGATTTGCTCGGTCCCATATACAGTCTTATCAAAGAGCTTGAAAGTCAAGGGGTGGTTACTTGAACCCATTCATCCTTCAACAGCCCCATCTGGCCGGCATGAAAACCCAACAGGGAGATCAACCATAGACTACTGAGGTTTGAAAGAAGTAATGCCACCCTTGAGTGCAGCATATCTAGCAGATATGCTAGAACTACAGTATGAACCCGAAGCGAAGAATGCTGCCTGGCATGAGACCATTGACATAGTTAACGTGTTTTTTCTCAATTCCCCTGACACCTGACTGTAAATGACAGTTTGCCTATACTGGGAAAGGAGTATAATACACCTGGAACTGTCTGCCGCAAGGATGGAAGCATAGCCCCATGTGGTAGGTTGACCTTGGCTGGCTGCCAGATGCCTACTCAGCCACTCTCTCGCTACCTCTCCTCAACAGGACGGGGGGGGGAAAACAAGATGAAAAAGCTTGTGGGTCGAGACAAAGACACTTACTAATCACTGCCATGGGCAAAACAGACTCAACTTGGGGAAAATGAATTTGATTTATTGACAATTAAAATAGATTTGGATGGTGAGAAACAAACACAAAAATTAAAACAACACCTTCCCTCCCGCTCTCCCCCCCTTCGCCCAGGCTCAACTTCACTCCTTCATTCCCAGCTCCTCTACCTCCCCTCCCCCCCCCCGAGCAGCGTGGGGAGGATGGGGAACGGGAGGTTCATAGAATCATAGAATCATTAAGGTTGGAAAAGACCCTTAAGATCATCGAGTCTAACCGTTAACCTATCACTGCCAAGTCCACCACTAAACCATGTCCTCAAGCACCACGTCTACCCTTCTTATAAATACCTCCAGGGATGGAGACTCAACCACTTCCCTGGGCAGCCTGTTCCAATGCCTGACTACCCTTTTGGTGAAGAAGTTTTTCCTAATATCCAACCTAAACTTCCCCTGGCGCAGCTTGAGGCCGTAAACAGCCGTAAACGTTCATAGCAGTAAACGTTCATAGCAGTTCCTCTCTGCCACGCCTTCCTCCTCACACTTTTCCCCTGCTCCAGCATGGGTCCTCTCCACGGGCTGCAGACCTTCAGGAAAAAAATCTGCTCCAACATGGTTTCTCCATGGGCCACAGTTCCTGCCAGGAGAACCTGATCCTGCATGGGCTCCTCCACGGGCTGCAGTTCCTGTGAGGAAAACCTGTTCCAGCGTGGGCACTCCACGGGCTGCAGTTCCTTCAGGAAATATCCACCTGCTCTGGCGTGGTCCTCTCCATGTCCTGCAGGGATATATCTGCTCCACTGTGGTCTCTTCCACAGGCTGCAGGGGAATATCTTCTCTGGTGCCCAGAGCACCTCCTCCCCCTCTTTCTTCACTGACCTTGGTATTTGCAGTGTTGTTTCTCACACTTTTTTTTCCCTCGCTACTCTCACAATGTCATGTGGTGTTTTACCCTTTCTTACGTGTTTTCACAGAGGCGCCACCAGCTTTGCTGATTGGCTCAGCTTTGGCCTGCAGTGGGTCTGTTGCCAAGCTGACTGGAACTGGCTGTGTCTGGCACAGGGCAGCCCCTTGCCTCTCCTCACAGAGACCACCCCTGAAGCCCCCCCACTACCAAAACCTTGCCATGTAAACCCAATACACCCCACCATCTGTCACGGACTTATACAAAAGGTTTTGAAAGAGGGCAATGCCCCAGATCACTTACAGTACATTGATGACATCATAGTATGGGGAAACACCACCCAAGAGGGGTATAGCAAAGGCAAACAGATCACTGAAATTTTACTAAATGCAGGATTTGCGATCAAGAGGAATAAGGACCTGCACCAAGAAATACATTTTCTGGGTGTCAAACGGCAAGATGGGTGCCATCTCATTCCTATTGACATGATTGACAAGATATTGTGGCAATGGCACCACCAACCAAAAAAAAGGAAAGAATGGCCATCGATGTAGCATTACAGAGGAATAGCCTAGGTTATACCTGTATACTGACTCCTGGATGGTGACCAACGCCCTCTGGGACTGGTTCACACAGCGGAAACAGAGGAAGTGGCAGAGACAAGGAAAACCTATTTGGATGGCTAACTTGAGGGAAAACATCGCACAGGATTTGGAAAAACTTCATGTGCCAGTGTGACAAGTTGATGCGTGTACTGGGTCTGGCTGGGATGGAGTTAATTTTCTTCATAGCAGCCCCTATGGTGCTGCGCTTTACATTTGTGACCAAAACAGTGTTGATAACACATTGATGTTTTAGTTAGTGCTGAACAGCGCTTACACGGTGTCAAGGCCGCCTCTGTTTCTCACTCTGGCTCCCGCACAGAGTAGGCGGGGGTGGACAAGAGGCTGGGAGGGGACACAGCCAGGACAGCTGACCTGAATTGACCAAAGAGTTATTCCATACCATATAACGACATGCTCAGCAATAAAAGGCAGGGGTCGGGGGGAAGGGGGAGGAAGTCTTTCTAAAGTAGCCATTGCTTGGGAACTGGCTGGGCATCGGTCTGCTGGTGGTGAGTGATTGCTTTTGCATCACTTTTTTTTTTTACTTTCTCCCCCTGCCCCTTATTAAACTATCTTCTTCTCGACCTACAAGTTTTCTCACTTTGGCCCTTCCAATTATCTCCCCCATCTTTTCTTGGGGGGGGGGGGGGGGGAGAAGTGAGCAAGCAACTGGGTAGGGGCTTACCTGCCAGCTGGGGTCAACCCACCACAGTCCTTTTTGGCACCCAACGTGGGGCTTGAGGGGTTTGAGATAACAACAGATTTGACCATAGCATGCTAGATGGAATTTACATTTGTTATACCTGTTTAGCCGTTGCTTGACAAGTTGTTACTGTCGCTGGTCACGATGTTGACTTAATTGTTCTCGACACTGGTTTATTTGTTCCCTTAGCTGCTCCATGGCATACTTCCTCTCTTGCCGTACATCAAATTTGAGGGCTTGTTAAAGGCTGGTTTTGGCTTCTGCAGTTTGCTGTGCTGTTTATCACTTTGTTGTGTTTTGCCTGGCAGAGTTATGATAAAAGCACTGGCCTTGAGCCTAATCAGGTATTTAGGCCCTGCATTGCTGCTGTCCCAGTACTTTGGGAACCATCTGGTGGAGAGAATTAACAATTACACCTTTTTCCTCTGCCGAGAGCCAATTTGTGGAGGAAACAAAAAATGGCACCTTCCCCTTCTTCTCCTGTGGGGTAGATGTTTTCTGCCTTGTTACAATGGCTCTTCAGTTTCTTGAACAACCTTGGGTAATCAGAATGCTCATATTGGCGCGTGTCAACGTCGTAGTTTAACCCCGGCCGGCAACTAAGCACCACACAGCCGCTCGCTCACTCCCCCTCCAGTGAGATGGGGAGAGAATTGGAAGGGTAAAAGTAAGAAAACTTGTGAGTTGAGATAAAGACAGTTTAATAGGTAAAGCAAAAGCCACGCGCGCAAGCAAAGCAAAACAAGGAATTCATTCACTCCTTCCCATCGGCAGGCAGGTGTTTAGGGCCATCTCCAGGAAAGCAGGGCTCCATCACGCGTAATGGTTACTTGGGAAGACAAACACCATCACTCCAAACATCCCCCTCTTCCTTCTTCTTCCCCACAGCTTTTATTGCTGAGCATGATGTCATATGGTATGGAATAACCCTTTGGTCAGTTGGGGTCAGCTGTCCCGGCTGTGTCCCCTCCCAACTTCTTGTGCACCCCCCAGCCTACTCACTGGTGGGGTGGTGTAAGTGTGGTGGGTTGACCCTGGCTCAACTTGGGGAAATTAGCTTAATTTATTACCAATCAAAACAGTCAGTTCATCACACGTTGTCTCTGCCACTCCTTCCTCCTCAGGGGGAGGACTCCTCACACTCTTCCCCTGCTCCAGCATGGGGTCTCTCCCACGGGAGGCAGCTCTCCACGAACTTCTCCAACGTGAGTCCTTCCCACAGGCTGCAGTTCTTCACGAACTGCTCCAGCGTGGGTCCCTTCCACGGGGTGCATTCCTTCAGGAACGGACTGCTCCAGCATGGGTCCCCCACGGGGTCACAAGTCCTGCCAGCAAACCTGCTCCAGCGTGGGCTCCTCTCTCTCCACGGGTTCACAGGTCTTGCCAGGAGCCTGCTCCAGCACAGACTCTCCACGGGGTCACAGCCTCCTTCAGGCACATCCACCTGCTCTGGCATGGGGTCCTCCATGGGCTGCAGGTGGATATCTGCTCCACCGTTAACCTCATTGGGCTGCAGGGGGACAGCCTGCCTCACCACGGTCTTCACCATGGGCTGCAGGTGGATATCTGCTCCACCGTTAACCTCGTTGGGCTGCAGGGGGACAGCCTGCCTCACCCTGGTCTTCACCACAGGCTGCAGGGGAATCTCTGCTCCGGCACCTGGAGCACCTCCTCTCCCTCCTTCTTCACTGACCTTGGTGTCTGCAGGGCTGTTCCTCTCACATATTCTCTCCTCTCTTCTGACTGCTTCTGGTGTTGTGCAGGTTTGGGTTTTTTTTTCCCCCTTCTTAAATATGTTATCACAGAGGCGCTACCACCGTCGCTGATTGATTGGCTCGGCCTTGGCCAGTGGCGGGTCCGTCTTGGAGCCAGCTGGCATTGGCTCTATCGGACACAGGGGAAGCTTCTAGCAGCTTCTCACAGAAGCCACCCCTGTAGCGCCCCCCCCCCCCCCGCTACCAAAACCTTGCCACGCAAACCCAATACATTAAGAAGCAGAAAAGGCCTTGATGCTGTGTAAGCACTGCTCAGCAGTAACTAAAACATCCCTGTATTATCAAGACTGTTTTCAGCACAAATCCAAAGCATAGCCCCATACAAGCTACTATGAAGAAAATTAACTCTATGCCAGCCAAAATTAGTACAGTCAAGAATCTGTTTCCAGCTTTTCTGGAAAAAGCAAAGTTAACCAACTATTTAGGAATATCACACAGGGATGTGCCCTGATGCAGTCTGATCATGGGTGGCAAGGTGCGTGGGAGAATACGGGCAGGTAGCTAGAGCGGTTTTCAGCTCCGATGGTCTGGGACTTCACTCCCGAACAAGTGCGGAATCCTGATGAAGTAACAGAACACTTGAAAAAAGGATGCCCTGGCTATGCCAAAGAGGCACAACTTCTCGCACTGTGCTGGGGCCTGGCCTATGCCTACTGAGCCACTGTTCAGCACCCTCAAGGGGGCGAGAGGGTCTCTGGATCTGAAGACATACAAACGGACACTGTGGCTAAACCAGAGACCCAACCCTCAACTGTCGCTCCCATAGTCAAGAAGGAACAATGGAAAGGGAAGTCAACTCGGTTAGCGAGGGAGAAAGAAGCTTCTCCTAAGAGGGAGCAGGAGAGGAAAAATCAGAAGAGGCAGCCTGTTCTGCAGCAGAGCAGTCACAAGAACAGGAGGGGGAAGAGACAGAAATCATAAACGAGTCAGAAACCACCCGGTCCCTATCCCTGAGTGAGCTGTGAGATACGCAGAAAGATTTTGGCCGTCATCCAGGCGAGCAAATTATCACCTGGTTGCTCTGATGATGGGATACTGGGGCCAACAGTCAGGAATTAGAGGGCAAGGAAGCCCAGCAGCTGGGATCCTTCGCTAGGGACCAGAGTATCGACAAAGGAATCGGAAGAGGGGCAACAACCCACAGCCTCTGGAGGCAGCTCCTGTTGAGCGTGAAGGCAAGGTATCCCCTCAAGGAAGACCTTGTAAACTACCGAGGCAAGTGGACCACCACTGAGGGAAGTATCCAGTATCTGAGGGAATAAGCAGCAGTGGAGGTGATATGCCAATACCCTGGTGATAATGGATTGGACAGACATTGAGGCACCAACTGTGGCTAGACTGGCCTGCCTTTCTCTTCTCAAGGAAAAGGGTACTGTGGGCGCACGCCTCACGCCACTCTGTGGTTCTATCTGCGCGACCACAGGGAGGACATGAGGAAGTGGGACAGTGCACCTACCTCGAACCTAGAAGATCAGGTAAGTGGCTTGCAAGGAAAAGGGTCCATCCAGGAAGATTACTGCTCCGGTTGCTGTTGAGCAATTCCCCAGGCAGAGCAGAAGGGCTGATCCTCCTTCTGATCCTAATGAAGGGACTTCTGGTTTGCAGTTACAGGAGTCAGGTAATGAATACTCCGACCAGGAATAGAAGGGCCCTGCCTCTGGCCAGGTGGAGGAAAGGGACAATCGGGTTTATTGACCTGTATGGATCTGATGGCCTGGCACATCGGACCCACGGGAGTATAAGGCTCTGGTGGACACCAGTGCACAGCGTGCCCTAATGCCATCAGGGTACAAGGGGGCAGAACCCAACTGGATTTCTGGAGAGACAGGGGGATCCCAACAGTTGTCTGCATTGGAGGCTGGGGTGAGCCTAACAGGGTACAAGTGGCAGAAGCATCCTACTGTGACCGGCCTGGAGTCTCCGTGCGTCCTTGGCATAGGCTACCTCAGGAGTGGGTACTTCAAAGACCCAAAAGGGTACCAGTGCGCCTTTGGTGTAGCTGCCGTGGGTACAGAGAAGATTAAACAGGTGTCTACCTTGCCCGGCCTCTTGGAGGATCCCTCCGTTGTGGGCTTGCTGTGGGTCGAAGAACAGCAGGTGTCGATTGCTACCATGACGGCACACCGGCAGCAATATTGCACCAACCAAGACTCCCTGGTTCCCATCCATGAGTTTTTTTTGCCATCGACTGGAGAACCAAGGAGTGATCAGCAAGATGTGCTCACCCTTTAACAGTCCCATATGGCCAGTGCGAAAGTCTGACGGAGGGTGGAGTCTGACAGTGGACTACAGTGGCCTGAACAAAGTCACGCTGTCGTTGAGTGCTGCCATACTGGACATGCTAGAACTTCAATATGAACTGGAGTCAAAGGTGGCCAAGTGGTATGCCTCAACTGATATTGCCAATGCGTTTTCCTCGATCCCTTTGGGAGCAGAGTGCAGGCCACAGTTTGCTTTCATGTGGTGGAGGGGTGTCCAGTACACCTGGAATCGACTGCCCCAGGGGTGGAAGCACAGCCGTACCATTTGCCATGGACTGATCCAGACTGCACTGGAACAGGGTGCAGCCCCTCAACACCTGCAATACATCGATGACATCATCGTGTGGCACAACACAGCAGAGGAAGCGTTTGTGTTTCCTTCTGAAAGCTGGTTTTGCCGTAAAACAAAGCAAGGTCAAAGGACCTGCACAGGAGATCCATTTTTTAGGAATAAAATGGCAAGATGGGCATCGTCAGATCCCAATGGATGTGATCAATAAGATAACAGCTATGTCCCCACCAGATAACAAAAAAGAAACACAAGCTTTCTTAGGCGTTGTGGGTTTCTGGAGAATGCATATTCCAGGTTACAGATTGTGAGCCCTCTCTATCGAGTGACCTGAAAGAAGAACAGTTTTGGATGGGGCCCTGAGCAGGGACAAGCCTTTGAACAGATTAAACAGGAAATTGTTCATGCGGTAGCCCTTGGGACAGTCCGGACAGGACAAGCTGTGAGAAACGTGCTTTACAGCACAGCCGGGGAGCATGGCTCCACCTGGAGCCTCTGGCGGAAAGCACCTGGAGAGACTCGAGGTTGACCTCTAGGGTTTTGGAGATGAGGACATAGAGGATCTGAGGCCTGCTACACCCTGACTGAAAAAGAGATACTAGCAGTATATGAAGGGAGTTCGAGCCCATGTCCCACAGTGCCCATGTCCCAAAGAGATGCCACTGAAGAACAAATCAGCAACCATCAAGTGGATCAAGCTACTCAGATTGCCACAATCGACAAAGACCTGGACTGGGAACATAAAGGGGAACTATTTGTAGCTCTATGAAGCTCGTGAAACATCAGGACATATAGGATGAGATGTCACCTATAGCTGGCCAAGAGACCAAGGGGTGGACTTGTCTAAAGATTCTATTATACAAATAACAAAGGACTGAAATTTGTGCATTAGTGAAAAAGCTAAACAACAAAAAATATTGAGGCATGGAAGATGACATTTAAAGCACCGATTTGGAGATGCGTGGCAAGTAGACTGCAAGTAGACTACATTGGACCTTTGTGCAGGACTACTAGGGGGCATTGATAGGTCCTAGCCATCGTAAAAATGACTACAGGCTGGCTGGAGACTTACCCAGTGACCCATGTCACTGCTAAAAGCACAGTAGTAGGTCTCGAAAAACAAATTTTGTGGAGACATGGTACACCTGAAAGAATTGAGTCTGACAATGGCTGTCATTTCAAAAATGAAATGATACAGTTAGGAACAGCTGAACATGGAATTGACTGGATATACCGTATTCCCTATTATCCCCAGGCCTTGGGAAAGGTAGAATGGCATAATGGACTCCTGAAAATCATGCTACAAGCCCGAGGAAAAGGGGATATGAGAAATTGGGATGTTCATTTGGCAGAAGCCACTTGGCTTGTAAACACTGGAGAGGCATCATCCCAACCAGGCCCAGGCCAGGCTAGACCTGTGTTACCTCCCTAAGTCTGACTCTCCCCTTTTAGATTGGAGGCTTGAGACATAGCTGATCAAGATGGTTATATTTACTGATTAAGCAACACACCTTTAAAAAGCTAATAATACCTTAGTTGGCTAACAAACTCACCACTATTATTAGTAACATTAGTACACAATTATATCACTGCAAGTAATATTGAGTTATGATTCCATTGCTTATTAGTAGTATCGTTATTGATACACAGTTATATTACTATAAAGAAAACTTATAAAACACACACATAAGTGCTATTAAGTTGCAATTCTATTGCCTTTCCTCCTGCACTTAGTAGTAAGGCACAAGCCTATCCCTCCATACAAGTTTATTCCTTCTTACTCCATCCTCCCACACCAAGTCTTCTGGACATAAGCCTGATGGAGAGTCCAGCAGGTTGTCCAAGGGGGTTCCCTCCAGTGTCCTGGGGAGCTTGGCTCTGCAGGTCAGCTTCACCACCGTCTGTAGGCCTCTGCACTTCTACCGTTGCAAAATCCCTCAGTTCTTTGTCCTCCACCTGATTTTATACCTTATTCCCCATTTTTTCTTTTCCTGAACACACCTTTTAACCACCCCTGCAACCTCCTTTTCTCCACCCAAACACGTCCCAAACAAACAACCCACCCCTAATTACTTTTTCCTCATTGGTCCCAATTCTGTTACATCTCTACCCAAATTCGGTGTTTCCGACATTGTTACCTAGGCAATTTCAGCCTAATATGGTATTACAGTATTACTGATACAGTTACCTAGATGAAGGTGGCCTTGCATCCCAAGGCTCCTGTACTGGGTCTGGCTGGGATGGAGTTAATTTTCTTCATAGCAGCTTGTATGGTGCTGTGTTTTAGATTTGTGACCAGAACAATGCTGATAACACACCAATGTTTTAGCTATTGCTGAACAGTGGTTGCACAGCGTCAAGGCCTTCTCTGTGTCTCACTCTGCCCGCCCCCCCCCCCCCCCCCCAGTGAACAGATGGGGATGCACAAGAGGTTGGGAGGGAACACAACCAGGACAGCTGACCCGAACTAACCAAAGAGATATTCCATGCTATATAATGTCATGTTCAGTAAAAAAAAAAAAACAAACACGGAGAAGAGAGGGGTTTAGGTAGGTTAGCCATCTTTTGCCATCTTTTGCTCAGGAACTGTCTGGGCATCAGTCTACCCATGGGAGGTGGTGAGTGATTGCCTTTGCATCACTTGTTTTGTTTTGTTTTCTTCCTCTCTTCTTCCACTTCTCCTTTGCTTATTAATTTTTATCGCAACCCATGAGTTTTCTTGCTTTTACTCTTCTTTTCCTCTTCCCCTGTCCCACTGGGGGTGAGGAGTGAGCGAGCGGCTGTGTGGTGCTTAGCTGCCTACTGAGGTTAACCCACAACAACTCCCTTCTGACTCTATGGTCCATGCTGGTTATATTTTGTTTCCATTATATGCTTTTTGGACAGAATTATCTTACTTTAGCCTTGATAGCCCTACCTACTCCTAATTAAGCACAAGCTAGTTTTAAGCTAGTTTTGAAGGACAGGGAGATCACTCACCAATTACCATCATGGGCAAAACAGACTCGACTTGGGGAAAAATAATTTAATCTGTTGCCAATTAAAAATAGAGTAGGATGGTGAGAAACAAAGACAAAACTAAAAACACCCCCCCACCACCCCACCCCTTCTTCCCAGACTCAACTTCACTCCTTTGTTCCCGACTCTTCTACCTCCTGCCCCCACGAGCAGTGCGGGGAGGGTGGTAGGGAATGGGGGGTTGCGGTCAGTTCGTAACAGTTCGTCTCTGCCGCTCCTTCCTCACACTTTTCCCTTGCTCCAGCATGGATCCTTTCCACGGGGTACAGTCCTTCAGCAACAGACTGCACCATCATGGGTTCCCCACGGGCCGGTTGTTCTGCTCTGGCGTTGTTTTCTCAGCATTTACCACCCTTAAATATGTTTTTGCAGAGGCGCTGTAAAGTCATCTGAGTGGTTCAGTATTGGTGCGCAGTCAGTCCATTTTGTCTGTTGCTGAGCTGTCTGGAACTGGCTATGACCAGCACAGGGCAGTCCATGACCTCCTCCTACACAGGTCATCCCTGCAGCCTGCCCCTGCTACCAAAACCTTGCCAATTATGCCCAATACATCTCTCCAACCCTTCCCCTATCCGCTAACCCCTCCAATCCCAACCCTCACCCCAACCCCAAATCCTCCAAGCCCACCCTTACCCTACCCACCAACCCCTAGCCTAACCTCCAAGTCCTTTAACCCCCAAACATACCCCAACTGCCAACCCATCCAAGCCCAAAACTTCCACTAATAGCCAACCTCAACTCTTCCTCTACCCACCAACCTCTTCCAAGCCCTGACACATCCCCTAACTGCCAACCCTTCCCCTACCCATGAAGGACTTCAAAGCCCAACCCATCCAAACTCATCAACCCCTCTCCAAGCCCAACTCTTACCTTGCCAGCAAACCCCTCCAAGCCCAACCCTTACTCTGCCTGACAACCCCTCAAAATCCAAACCCTCAAAGCCCAACCCTTATCCTGTCTACCCATCCCTCCAATCCCAACCCCTACCCTATCCACCAAGCCCTCCAAGCTCAACTCATATCCAGACAGTTAAGCCCTCAAAGACCTACCCTTAAACCTAGCTGCTCGCCCCTCTAAGCTCAACCCCTCCAGGCCCATCCCTTAACCCTAAGTACCAAGCACTCTAAGCCCAAACCTTACCCTATCCACCAACCCCCTCTCAGCCCAACCTCTAGTCTAAACCCCAACTCCTCTAACTGCCAACATCTCTAACCACCAACCCTTGTAAGCCCAAGGCCTAGCCAACCCCTCCAACCCCAACTTTTACCCTTCCTGCCAATTCCTCCAAGCCCAACCCATACACCTAGCCTAAAATCCAACCACTCTAACCCCAACTGAAAGGAGCTCAAACCCAACCCCCAGCCTAATGCCCAACCCCTCTAAACACAAGGCCTAGTCTAACCACCAAACTTGCTAACACCAACGCTCTACCCTAACCGCACCCCTCTAACCAAAACACTTACCCTAACTGCCAACCCCTCTGAGCCCAACCCTCAGCCTGACCCCCCAACTCCTTAAACTCCAACACTTTACCCAACCCAAATGCCAACCCCTCTTACCCTGACCCTTCCCCTAACCGCCAAACCTTCCAAGCCCAATGCTTCCAAGCCCTGCTGCCAACACCTCCAAGCTCAACCCTTACCCTGCTCACCAACCTCTCCAAGCCTAACCCTTACCCTGTCCGCCAACCCCTCAGTGCCCAACCCTTACCTTGCCTGTCAACCTGTCAAAGCCCAACACTTTCCCTAACCCCAAATACTCCAAGCCCAACCTTTTCCATGCCCGCCAACTCCTTGAACCCCACCCCTTCCAAGTACAGCCCTTATCCTATCCACCAACCCCTGCCCGCCAAACCCAAATAGCCCAACCCTTACCCTAACCCCAAATCTCCCAAGCCCAACCCTTACTCTTCCCACCAACCCCTCCAAGCCCATCCCTCCCAAGTCCATTAACCATTCCACACCCAACCCCTCAAAGCATGCCAAACCTCTCCAAGACCATTCCCCTCCAAGTCCAATCCGTACTCTACCCAATCCCTCCAGCTCCAACCCTTCTCCTACCCACCCACCCCTCCAAGCCCAATCCTTTCCCTGCTCACCAACCCCAACTCATAACCTACCAGCAACCCCTCTAAGACCAATCCTTACCCTACCCACTAACTCTTCCAAGCCCAACCCATACCCTACCTGATAACCACTCCAAACCCAACCCTTACCCTGCACACCAACTCCTCCAAGCCAAAACCCTACCCTACCAGCCCACCCCTCTCATGCCCAACCTTTATCTTCCCTGCCAGCCCTTGTCCACTCCAACACAATCTTGCAGTCAAATTCTCTTGAGCGCCTACAATGCCTTTTGCAGTAAATTCTTGTCACACTCCGACCCAAGCTCTGGGCTTCCCCACACACACCAGCCAAAACTCACTTCTACTGCTAAGCTCTCATCTGAACTATGTGCTTCTTAAGGGCACGCAGCCATTGCCCACACCAATATAAGTCCTCAGAGCCAACTTCTCTTTCCTGCATATGCCTTGCCTTCCACAGCCCATTCTGTTGCACTCTGACTGCAGTCGAGCACCTTGCTTCCCCTTGCTTGACAGCTGAAACTCGTGTCTACCACTAAGCGCTCATCTCAGCTGCTCACTTAAAAAGGAGACACAGCCACTGCCCACACCAACACAAGTGCTCACAGCCATTTTCTCTTTCCTGCCTACAACTGCCTTCTGCAGCTAATTCTTGTTGTGCTCTGACTGAAGCTCTGGGCACTCTCCTCGCTCACCAGCCAAAAACCATCTTTATCAACAAGCTGTTCTCTTGACTGTGCAAGGACCTGCAGACACTGCCCGTGCCAACACAATATTCACAGCCAAATTCTCCTACCTGCCCACACTTCCCTTCTACAGCCCATTCTTGTCACAGTTCAAAGCTCTTGTCTTGTAGCCAAAGCTCTTGTCTTGAAACACAAGAATGGGCTGCAAACAGCAAGTGTAGTTGACAAGAGAACTTGGCTGTGAGCACTTGCATTGGTGTGGGCAGTTAGCTGCATGTCTTTGTAAGGGTATGTGGAAGGAGAGTGTCTGCTCCTTTAAGGGTATCTGGTCAAAGAAGACATAAACAGGAACATACAGAGACAAACCTGACTGACACACGTACTACAGGTACGTTGGACAGAAAAGGAAGATTAAAGAAAATGTACCCCTTTGTACATCTTTGTCCACTACATATACTTGTAGCCTTGTTAGTACCAAAAGTATCAAAACTAGCTCTAGCTCATGCCACTGACATGGGGATGGATGCAATTAGTCCAGTTTTATACGAATAAGGTCAGGCTCAGACTTAAAAAAAAAAAAAAATCTTAATTCATTTTAAAGAACTTACGGGAGAAGTTTTCAAACACCTTTTTCATCTGAGCAGAGCTGCACATGCCTGACAGAGAAAATAATCTTGGGCCTGGAAGCCATTTTGAGGCCAAGGAACCAGAAAGGTCGAGTGTTTAAAAAGTTCAAGAATGAGATCTCTCTTTCAGAGTGTCATCTGAGAGGTTTTCGTCCCTTTGGGAAGTTAAAAAAAACCAAAACACCCACACAATCTTTTGGCTCCTCAGTGTCCCAGGTTGGAGGCTGGATTTTTAATAAGGTATTATTTAAATTCTGTTTTTTTTAAAAAAGAGAAGCAATTCTCATAAGGACATACAAATGCTGCATCTTTCTTTATCTTTCTGATATTCAGTATGCTAATGATTCATGGCATAGCACACTAAGGCCATGGTTATACCTTCCTACTCATTTCTGCTGCCAGCACTAATGCAAGCAAGTTGAATCAGGAAATGGCTTCAACTTAAAATTAGACTTTACCCCATTTTATTCTAGATCAACTCCCCGATCTGGCTTGCTGTGAGCATTAATGCTTGCACAAGCAGCTGGGACCACTGCTTTCAGAAGGCAGCCAGATTTATGCCGGATTGATGTGACTACATAAGCATAGCCTCATGAAAAGGGACGGTATTTCAAGTGTTTGATTCAGTGTTATGAACAGGTTACAGAAATGTTGGGGGGGGGGTCAAAAGAGATTATATTTTGTTAGTGTTTTAACAACAATTTATTCCTTAACATTTCTTATTTACACTAAACCAGGAAAAGATGGGAGTTCCCTACTTTGCATCAAGTTCAAACGCAGAATTGAGAGTGGCAAAATGGCCTCTGGGAAAACAGAAGTTACTACAACCCTTTCAAATTGGAGGTGGGGGTGGTGTGCACAGGGGAAGGTAAAAGCACTATAAACCGACGCAATCTATGATTAAAGAAATCGGACTATCCCATAAGAAAATACCTTCCAATCCAGATTCTAACAAGTTAGTTAGTTAAATATATTGTTACCTTTCTCTTCCTTCCTCTTCTAACAACTTTAGGAGTGCATATATCATTTGTTTTCATCACATCCTATGAAGATAAGAAAAAATAAAGTGTCTTAGCAAACTTAAGATATAGTTTAAATGATCAAGAATTTCTCAGGGAAATCACATAACTGAAGCTTCTGATATGCAACTTACTTTTAGGCAAAAAATTTCATCACATCAAGATGCTTTCTGTTACTAAATATCATTACGTTAAAGTTTGCTCTCTGATGATATCTCTAATTCCCATTAGCTTCAACAAGGGGTATAAATATATCTGAATACATATGAAACTTTACATTTTAAACCACTCCCGAGACAGTCACAGTGCTAGCAACTGTAGCTTCTAAGTATTTGAAGATACGGTTGCAAGTCAAAGTGCACAGTATTAAAGTTAACTTCTTTAGGTTAAAGAGAGTAACATTCCACGTACTTTGCTACTGAGTTTTTCAAACGGGACATCATCTTCTTTGACAGTATCCATCTCTCTGTCTTCTGTAGGTAAATTATTATTCTGTTTACTTGATGACTGAAAATAGAAAAATTAACATGGAGTTAGTTCATTTATAGAAAAACGGAAGTGAAGAAGAGGAACTCAACCATCAGACTGCTTTGCACTTTTGGTTTAAATAGTTTATGGCTATATATGCACATTGCTTCTTTAGATAGACATCAATACCCCCAAATCAAACATGTTCATTTTTATATGTGTACCTCTTGCTCTCTACATTTCTTTCATATTTACAGACAGTTGTCAGAACGGGTCAAAAATATTGCAACATACCATGACAGAACTAACTAACTAACTAACTAACTAAATAAATTACACCAGCACTTATTTTATTCCATTTTATGTTCGTGGTAACATCATTACATTTCTCCATATCAGTACTTCTAAATGTTCATACCAATACTAAAAAATTCATCTGGACAACTGCTTATCTATATATATGGATAAGAGTCATGAATCAGAACAAGCAAACAATATGAATGTAAAGGTGTACAAACAAAATGCAATAGACTACAAACAAGGCATTTAATGGTTTATGAGCTAAAATTTGGTAACACTGATCATCAGTAACTGGATTTTGACAATGCTATGCTTTAAAAACAACAAAACAAAGAACCTTTAGAAGAGCTGGTTTTGAGAGATATATATTTAGATCTATTTTAGAGATATATCTAAGTTTGACAATCAAGAGTTTGTAATACTTGGAAATAATCACCTTAGCCCTGTGAGAGAAAGAAAAAGAGAGTGAAAGAGGGCGCACGCAAAAGAGAGAGAAAAAGAGATTGCAAGATAGGGAGAAAGAGGATGTGAAAGATAGCGAGAGAGAAAGAGATAAAATAGTCAGAGAGTGCCGGGAGGGGGTGGGGGGGTGGGTGGAGGTAGGTAAGGAAGGCGTGAGAGGGAAAGGTAGAGAGGGGGAGAGAAAGAGAGCAGGGGAGAGAGAGAGAGAGAGAGAAAGAGAAAGAGAAAGAGAAAGAGAAAGAGAGAATACATGGGAGAAGATATAAGTTAAGGGGGGGAGAGGGAGAGGAAGAGAGGAATAGAGGGAAGGGGGAGACAGGGGGAGGGAGATGGGGAGGGCGAGAGGGATACAGGAGATGGGGGAGGAAGAGAGAGAAAAAGAGAAGAAGGGGGAGAAACAGAGAGAGGGAAGAGGCAGACAGAGAGTGCGAGAGAGAGAGAGAGAGAGAGAGATGGAGGAAGAGAAGGAGAAAGAGGCAGCAAAAGAGTGGGAGAAAGAGAGAAAAGGGCAGAGGGAAAAGATAGAGCGAGGAATAAATAGCAGGGGAGAAAGATAGGGAGAGAGCGAAAAAAGGTAAGGGGAAAGGAGGGAGAAAGGGAGAGGGAAAAGAGAAGGAAAAGAGAGTGGGGGAGAGAGAAAGAGGGAAGGAAAGAGATATAAAAGGGAAAGAGAAGGGGGGGAGGGAGAGGAGAGGGGAGGGGGAAGGGAGAGACAGAGGAGAGGGAGAGAGAAGCGGGTAGGCAAAGAAAGTTATCGAGACCAAAACAGGCAAGGTGGGAGGGGGGGAGGAACAGAGACGGTGGGGAGAGAGAGATAGGTGGGGTAGCACAGAGATGGAGGGGGGGCTAAGACCAAGACAGAGGGAGACCGAGAGCGTGTGATTGCGACCGGGAGGGGGGTGTCCAAGTCTGAGAGAGGAAGGGGGTGGGGGGCAAAAGAAAAAAGGAGGGGGGGCTGAAAGAGAGTCATGCACACACATAGAGACTGAGAGAGTGATCTAGAGCACTGAGAGGGAGGGTGTGAGAGAGACTGAGAAAATTGGGGGGGGGGGGGGGGGGGGGGAATATCCTGAGAATGAGAATGAGAGAGCGAAATTGAGAGAGCCGGGGAGAGCGACCCCAAGAGAGGGAGGTGGGGAGGGATAAAGTGAACGAGGGAGAGGCTGAACAAGGGAGAGGCGCTGAGGGAGGCTTTGAGAGAGAGACCGAGAGAGACCGAGCGGTGGGGTAGACCAAGAGACACAGAGAGAGATGTACCAATAGAAAGGCAGAGAGACAGAGATCGAGAGAGTGAAGCCGAGATACACGGATAGAAAGAGGCAGAGAGACCGAGAGGGTATGGGAGAGAGACTGGGGGGGAGAGAGACGCAGACTGAGATCGAGAGTATGAGCAAGACTTAGAAAGAGAGATGGGAAGAAAGAAAGTGGGTGAGAGGGAGTCTGAGAAAGGGGCCGAGAGAGATGGGGTGAGAGATCAAGAGGCAGGGGAGACCCCAAGCAGGGTGGGGAGAGCAAGAGCAAGTGTGGGGAGAGGGAGAGGGAGCATGCGACGGGGGGGAGACGACAAGAGGAGATGGGGGGGGGAGATGGCAAGAGACGGACGGGGGGAGGGGGAGAGTCAAAGAGAGTGAGAGACCAAGTAAGAGCCAGAGGGTGAGGTAAGAGGGGGGCTGAGACTGAGAAAGACTTTGTGTTAGAGAGAAAGAGAGACCCGGAGAGACTGAGGGAGAGACTGACACAGAAGAGTGGAGAGGGAGATAGCTGGGGCGAGAGCCCGGCAGAGAGAGAGACCAAGGGCCTGAGAGTGTGATAAATTGAGAGACTGTGAAATAGAGTAAGAGAGAGGCGGGGGGGGGGGGGGGGGGGGCGGCTGAGAGAGAGAGAGGGAGAGACACTGGCGGGGGGGGGGGGAGCAAGCACAAGATGGGGAGAGAGATATGCAGAGAAAGATACCGAAAGAGACCCTGGGGGGGCGGGGTGTGTGTGCGCCGAGCGAGTGAGAGTTTGAAAGAGGCCAGGAGAGGCCAAGACAGAGAGGACTGGAGAGGGAGGGGACGAGAGAGAGTCTGAGACAGAGAGTCCAAGATAGATGGATAGGAGATTGAGAGACACTGGAAGACAAAGTGAGGGGGAGAAAAAGCAAGGGAGAAAGATAGAGGGAGGAGGGAAAATGAGGGCTAGGGAGGGGGGGAAGGAGGGGGAGGAGAGAAGTGAAAAGAGGCAGAAAGAGATGTGGAAAGTGAGAGGGGACAATAAAAGAGTTAGAGGAAAAGAGAGACACCAAAAGACAAAGACAAAGAGCGTGAGAAAGCAAGAGAGGGAACAAGAGAGACAAAGGGAGAGACAATATGTTACATGAGGGAGGGAGGGAGCAAGAGAGAGAAAGTGAGAGGGAGTGAGGCAAGAGGGGGCAAGGGGGGTACGGGGCGAGGTTGGGAAGAGGTGATGGGGGAGAGTCAGGGGTGAGAGGTCAGGGGGAGAGGTGGGGAGAGAGGTGAGCAGGGAGGGGAGAAGTAAAGGGGAAGAGAGGCAAGGGGAGAGGCAAGGCGGGGAGAGAGGTGAGAGATGGTACAGATGAGACAGGTGTAAGGTGAGAGAGACGAGAAACAGGAGAGGGAGAAGAGACGGGGGGAGAGGGGAGGGGGGAGGTAGGCTGTACAGAACAGAAAGACTAGAGAGATGAGAGAAACGAGAGAGGGATGAGAACCAGCAACGTGCCCTTGCTGCAAAGAAGGTATCCTGGGCTACATTAGGCAAAGTATTGCCAGCAGGTCGAGGGGGGTGACATGGACATACTGGAGAGAGTCCAGTGAAGGGCTATGAAGATGATTAAGGGACTGGAGCATCTCTCCTATGAGGAAAGGCTGAGGGAGCTGGGACTGTTTAGCCTGGAGAAGAGAAGGCTCAGGGGGATCTCATCAATGTATTTAAATACCTGAAGGGAGGGTGCAAAGAAGATGGAGCCAGGCTCTTTTCAGTGGTGCCCAATGACAGGACCAGAGGCAATGGGCACAAACTGAAACACAGGAGGTTCCCTCTGAACATAAGGGAACACTCTTTTACTATGATGGTAACTGAGCACTGGAGCAGGTTGCCCAGAGAGGTTGTGGAGTCTCCCTTCTTGGAGATATTCAAAAGCCATCTGGACATTGTCCTGGGCAACTGGCTCTAGATGGCCCTGCTTGATCAGGACAAGGAGACTTCCAGAGGTCCCTTCCAAACTCAACCATTCTGTGATTCTCTGATTCTGATTGTGAAATAATAAAGATGAGATAAAGTTGAGTGATGAGAGGAATGAGAGAGGGAAAAGAGCTAATATAATAATGAGAGACGGGAGAGAAGCAAGAGAGATGTGAGACAATAGAGACAGAGAGAGCAACGAGATGCAAGACAGACAAGAGAGGAGAGGGGAGAGAGAGACACAAGAGACTAGACAGATGAGAGACAAGGAAGACATAAGAGGTGAGAAGAACAAGGGGGGGGAGATGAGAGTGATGAGAGGGGCAAGAGGGACAAGAGACACAAGAAATGAATGAGAGGCGAGAGAGGTGTGAGAGACAAGATGAACGGGATACACTGAGACGCGAGAGAGACATGAGAGAGGGGAGAGATGTTAGAGAGAGAGAGGCAATTAGAGGGGTAGAAGCATGAGAAGAATGAGAGACATGAGAGACGACAGGGGGGAGAGAGGAGAGAGGAGAGAGCCGCTACAGACGAGAGAGAGGAGAGAGGAGATGGGGGGGAGAGATAGAGATTGGACAGATGAGACAGACTTGAGAGACTGGATGAGAAAGATGAGAGAAAGAAGAGAGTGGAACGAGAGAAAGATGCAAGAGGGGCACAGCAGAGATGAGAGAGACAAGAAGTGAGAGACGAGAGCGGCGAGATTCTCACATGATGCGATAGCCATGAGAGACAAGAGGGAAGAGAGACACTGAGAGATGGGAGAGACTCACGAGAGACCGGGGGGTGACAGAGCCAGAGAGGAGAAAAAGGAGAGAGGAGAGAGAGGAGAGAGAAGGTACAGGTGAGACAAGTGAGAGGGAGAAGAGACATGAGAGAAGAGAGAGTAAAGAGATGGGACACATGAGACACATGAGAGATGAGAGGTACAAGAGAGAGCTGAGAGATGAGAGAGACAAGAGATGGGAGATGATAGAGAGGAGTGAGAGGAGACAGAGCATAGAGAGGTGGTAGGTTGACCTTTGCTGGCCGCCAGGTGCCCACCTCAGTAGGACAGGGGGAGAAAATATGATTAAAAAGCTCATGGGTCAATATAAGGACAGGGAGATCACTCACCAACTACCGTCACGGGAAAAACAGATTCGACTTGTGGAAGTTTAATTTAATTTATTGCCACTTAATAACAGAATAGGATAGTGAGAAACAAAAAAGCTAAAACCACCTATCCCCCCTTGCCTTCTTCCCAGGCTCAACTTCACTTCTAACTCTTCTACCTCCTCCCCCACTGAGCAGTGCAGGGGGGATGGGGAATGGGGGGTGTGGTCAGTTCATAACACTTCATCTCTGCCACTCCTCCCTCCTCTCACTGTTCCCCTGCTCTAGCATGGGTCCTTCCCATGGGCTGCAGTTCTTGGAGAACTGCTCCAGCATGGGTTCTTTCCATGGGGTACAGTCCACCAGGAACAGACTGCTCCAGTGTGAGTTCCCCACAGGCCACAGTTCCTGCCAGGAGCCTGCTCCGGTGTGGGGTCCTTCACAGGCTGCAGTGTGGATATCTGCAGTGTGGATATCAGGGACAACCTGCTTCACCATGGTCTTCACCACGGGCTGCAGGGGAATCTCTGCTCCGGTGCCTGGAGCACCTCCTCCCCCTCCTTCTTCACTGACCTTGGTGTCTGCATAGTTGTTTCTCTCACATATTCTCACATCTGCTGCAAAATGGTTTTCCTCCTTCTTAAATATCTTATCACAGAGGCGCTACCACCATCGCTGATTGGCTCAGCCCTGGCCAGCGGCAGGTCTGTCTTGGGGCTGGCTGGAAATTACTGTGTCTGACATGGGGGCAGCTCCTGATCTTTTCTCACACCTGCAGCCCCCCCACTACCAAAACCTTGCCACATAAACCCAATACAAGAGAACGGAGAGGCAAGAGAGCGACGAGAGAGAAAACAGAGGCAAAAAAAAAGAGGCATGAGAGATGACAGAGACTACAGAGATTAAGGAGATCAAAGAGAGAGATGAAAGAGATGACAGAGACATGAGAAAAAGATGAGAGAGGAATGAGAGACACACAAGAGAGACTCAAGAATTGAGATCACTGGCCCTCTTACCCATTTCATGGGTCCCCTACTCACTGGCTAGTCCAGACTGATGCTCACTAGCAAACACACATGCTCACACACTCGTCCCCCAGGCACTCCACATTCGCAAGTCCCCCTGGGCATACCAGAACAGACCCTTGCCCGCCTGACACCCTGGCCCAGACCTGAGGCCCCTGCTACTTGCCAATTAGTCCATCTTGAAATTTGATAGTGAATACACATGCACGCCCCCATGCACACCAGGTTTGGGTTTGCCTTCCCCCAGCAGCCAGCACCAGCCACACAGACTGTGACCCACGGTCCCGCTCCAGCTGCCGGCACTGAGCACCTCACTCACCTCACTCACACCAGTCCACCTGCCCAGTAGCTGGTTTTCAGGACCCACACTGTTCCCACCCCAGTGGCTAGAGATTAAAGACTCCCACTTGCTCCAGTGGATGGAACTGAGACCCCTCCACTCACTCCACCAGCTGATACCACAGGCCAGGGACGCCTACAACTCTGGTCTGACTCCAGTAGTTGGTACCAAATTCACTCATGCCCCCAGTAGCTGGCAGTCTGGGCAGAAAGTCTGTAGCACCCTCCCTAGATCCTACAGATTATCATCTGCTCCTACTGTTCCATGTAGGGTCTAATGATACCGTAACGAGGCAACTTAGAACCATCAAAAGAGACTATATGTCCCTCAGAGCAATGTTAAAAGGATCTGGAGCAGAGGTTGTAGTCTCCTCTGTCCTCCCAGTCAGAGGAAGTGGTCCAGGAAGAAGGAGGCAAATTGAACAGGTGAATGCTTGGTTCTGTAGCTGGTGCCATACTGAAGGTTTTGGCTTCTGTGATCATGGATCTACCTTTGAGAAGCCAGGTCTGTTGGGAGGTGATGGGATTCACCTGACCAAGTGGGGCAAGAGAGTCTTCACCAACAAGCTGGCCAGACTTACAAGGAGGGCTTTAAACTAGATCTAGTGTGGGGGAAGGGGATGGAGTTTTGAGCACCAGACAAGAGCCAGGGGCTGCTGATGCATTAGGAACCAACAGGGAAACACCTGTGAAATGCCTCAAAGGAATTAGGCTGTGTTCCTCTAAAAAGGTGACAAGGTCGATAGGCCCACTAAAGTGCCTCTATAGCAATGCACGCAGCATGGGTAACAAACAGGAAAAGATGGAAGCCACTGTGCACCTGGAAAGCTATGATTTAATCGCTATCACTGAAACTTGGTGGGACGAATCGCACGACTGGAGTGCTGCAGTCGATGGCTATAAACTGTTCAGAAAGCACACGCAAGGAAGGAAGGGTGGGGGTGGGGGGTTGCCGTCTATCTAAAAAAATGGATTGACTGCACAGAGCTGTCTTTGAAAAACAGCAATGAACAGGTTGAGAGCTTATGGGCAAAAATAAGGGAAAAGCCAACAAAGGAAACCTCGTGGTTGGTGTTTACTACAGGCCACCTGATCAAGGGGAGGATGTCGATGAAGCGTTCTTACTCCAGCTACAGGAAGCATTGCGCTCGCAGGCTCTGATCCTCCTGGGGGACTTCAATCACCCTGACACTGGCAATCTCTCTTCCCACATCTCTCAAGCCCCTGAACCTCGAGGCAGGGACTGGGGGAAAGAAGTTCCTCCCATCATAGGAGAAGATCAGGTTCAAGACCACCTGAGGAACCTGAACATACATAAGTCCATGGGACCCAATGACATGCATGCCAGGGTCCTGAGGGAATTGGCTGATGATGTTGCCAAGCCATTCTCCATGATATTTGAAAAGTCATGGCAGTCAGGAGAATTCCCCGGTGACTGGAAAAAGGGAAACATTGCACCCATTTTGAAAAAGGATAAAAAGGAGGACCCTGGGAACTACCAGCCAGTCAGCCTCACCTCCGTGCTCGGTAAGATCCTCCTGGAAGATATGTCGAGGCAGATCCTCCTGGAAGATATGTCGAGGCATACAGATGACGGGGAAACAGCAAACATGGCTTCACCAAGGGCAAGTCTTGCCTGACCAACCTAGTGGCCTTCTACGATGGAGTGACTACATCAGTGGACAAGGGAAGCGCTATGGATGTCAACTACCTGGACTTCTGTAAGGCCTTTGGCACAGTCCCCCCCCCAACATTCTTACCTCTAAATTGGAGAGATATGGGTTTGATGGATGGACTGTTAGATGGATAAGGAACTGGTTGGATGGCCACGTCCGAAGAGTTACAGTCAATGGCTCAGTGTCCAAGTGGATACCAGTGACGAGTGGTGTCCCTCAGGGGTCCGTACTGGGACCAATACTGTTTAATATCTTTATCAACGACACAGACAGTGGGATTGAGTGCATCCTCAGCAAGTTTGCACATGACACCAAGCTGAGTGGTGCGGTTGATTCCCTAGAGGGAAGGGATGCCATCCAGAGGGACCTGGACAAGCTAGAGAAGTGGGCCCATGTGAATGTCATGAAGTTCAACAAGGCCAAGTGCAAGGTCCTGCACCTGGGTCGGGGCAACCCCTGGTATCAGTACAGGCTGGGGATGAAGGGATTGAGAGCAGCCCTGCGGAGAAGGACTTGGGGATACCGGTGGACAGAAATCTGGACATGAGCCGACAATGTGCGCTGGCAGCCCAGAAACCCAATCGCATCCGGGGCTGCATAAAAGGAAGCGTGGCCAGCAGGTCAATTCTCCCCCTCTACTCTGCTCTCGTGAGACCCCACCTGGAGTACTGCACGCAGCTCTGGGGCATCCAGTTCTGTTGGAGCGCGTCCAGAGGAGGGTCACAAGAATGATCACAGGGCTGGAACATCTCTCCTATGAGGAAAGGCTGTGAGAGTTGGGGTTGTTCAGCCTGGAGAAGAGAAGGCTCCAGGGAGACCTTATTGCGGCCTTTCAATATATAAAGGGGGCAGAGAGAGACTTTTTTTCTGGGGCCTGTAGTGACAGGACAAGGGGCAACAGTTTTAAACTGAAAGAGGGTAGATTTAGATTTAGATTTAGGGCTCAGGAGCATATCTGAAATGCTTGTACACCAACGCACGCAGTATGAGAAACAAACAGGATGAACTGGAAGTGTTGGTTAGTTCCCAGAACTATGATATCATTGGTATTAGTGAGACTTGGTGGAATGAGTCCCATGATTGGAGTGCTGGGATGGAGGGCTACAGGCTGTTCAGGAGGGATAGGCAGGGCAGGCGAGGTGGAGGTGTCGCACTATATGTAAGGGAGAGGTTTGATTGTACAGCCCTTACAGTTAGCGGTGATGTGGTGGAGAGCCTCTGGGTGAGGATTAGGGGGATGGAAAACAAAAGGAGATGTTGTAGTGGGTGTCTACTACCAATCACCCAGCCAGGATGTTAGCACTGATGAGTTATTCTATAGGCAATTAGGAGAAATCTCTGGATCGGTAGCCCTTGTCCTTATGGGAGATTCCAACTTCCCAGGCATCAACTGGGAATATCATACTGCTGTGACGAGCAGGTCTTGGAAATTCTTGAAGTTTGTGGGAGATAGATAACTTCTTGTCACAAGTACTCTGTGAGCCAACTAGGAAAGATGCCCTCCTAGGCTTGTTGTTTGTGAATAGAGAAAGAGTCGTGGGAGATGTGATGGTAGGTGGCTGTCTTGGCCACAGTGATCACGAAATGGTTGAGCTTAAAATTTTCAGTGTAATGAGAAAAAAGGACAGCAGAGTTGCTACCCTGGACTTCAAGAGAGCAAACTTTAAGCTACTCAGGGAGCTACTTAGCAGAGTCCCCTGGGAATCTGCCTTTGAGGGCTTAGGAGTCCACGAGTGCTGGTCAGTTTTTAAGAACCACCTTTTAGAAGCACAGGAGCAGGCAATTCCAGTGTGTCAAAAGTCAAGCAAGCGGGGCAGAAGACCAGCTTGGCTGAACAGGCAACTCCTCGAGGAGCTCAAGAGGAAAAAGAAATTGTATGATCTCTGGAAGCAAGGACAGGCTTCGCAGGAAGATTCCAGAGCCATGGTTCGTATACGCAGGGAGAAGACACGAAAGGCCAAAGCTCAATTAGAGTTGAAACTGGCCAGTGTTGTGTCAGACAACAAGAAAGGCTTTTTTACGTACCCTAATAGCAAGAGGAGGTCTAAGGAAAACATTGGACCAATACTTGTTGAAGATGGTCACCGGACTAATAGGGATGAAGAAAAAGCGGAGGCATTCAATGCTTTTTTTTGCCTCAGTCATACTGATAGACCTTGGGCTGCCCGGTCCCCTGAGTCGGAGGACCACGAGTGCAGGAGCGGTGACTTTCCATTTGCGGACACTGAAATTGTAAGGGACCAGCTGTATCAGCTGAACGTTCACAAGTCCATGGGGCCTGATGGGATTCATCCCAGAGTACTGAAGGAGCTGGAGGATGTTATGGCAGGACCCCTCTCGATCATCAACCAAAGGTCTTGGTTCCCTGCTGACTGGAAGCTAGCCAATGTTATTCCACTTTACAAGAAGGGCGTGAGGGAAGACCCAGGAAACTACAGACCTGTTAGTCTAACCTCAGTACCTGGAAAAATTATGGAGAAGGTCATACTGGGTACTACTGAAAGGCATTTAAAGAATAATGCAATCATCAGGCACAGTCAACATGGGTTCACAAAGGGAAAGTCCTGTCTAACTAATTTAATATCCTTCTATGATAAGGTCACCCGCCTAGTGGATGAAGGGAAGGCGGTGGATGTAGTCTTTCTGGATTTTAGTAAGGCTTTTGATACTGTCCCTCAACAGCATCCTTCTGGACAAGTTGTCCAACTGTGAGATGAGCAGGTTCATGGTGCGCCGGGTGAAGAACTGCCTGAACGGCAGGGCTCAAAGGGTTATAGTGAATGGGGCTACATCTGGCCGGCAACCGGTCACCAGTGGTGTTCCTCAGGGTTCAATTCTAGGGCCAGTTCGGTTCAATATTTTTATCAATGATCTGGATGCAGGAGTTGAATGCACCATTAGCAAGTTTGCTGACAATACCAAATTGGGAGGTGCTCTTGACTCTCTTGAGGGACAAGGGGCCTTGCAGAGGGATCTAGATAGATTGGAGCATTGGGCAATCATCAGTGGCATGAAATTTAACAAGTCCAAATGCCGGATTCTACACCTGTGACAGAGTAACACCGGGTAAAAGTATAAATTGGGAGAGGAGTGGCTGGAGAGCAGCCCTGCAGAAAGGGATCTGGGGGTGCTGGTTGACAGCAGGCTCAATATGGGTCAGCAGTGTGCCCTGGCAGCCAAGAGGGCAAACCGCATCCCAGGGTGCATTAGGAGCAACCTGATCTAGTGAAAGGCATCTCTGCTCATTGCAGGGGGGGTTGGACCTTTAAAGGTCCCTTCCAACCCAAACCATATGATGATTCTATGATGATGATCCAGAGAGCTATGGCCCCCTCCAACTACTGATGCTAGGACCCTCACTCACTCCCGTAGCTGACACCACAGGCCCCAGGGTGCCTACACCCCCCAGTCTGACTCCAGTAGCTGGGCACCAAATTTCAATCACACACACACCGGTCTCGCCAGCAGCTGGCACCTGTTCCTTGCAGCACACATACACAGGGGACAGACAGCGAGATTAAGCAGAGCGATAGTTACGAAACGATTTTAAAAGAAAATATAAGAAAATAGGACAGACTGCAGTGATCAGGCACAGGGCTCAGCCAGACAAGCGTACTGACCGGCCCCGTTTTACCCGTGACTGGCCTGTTTTATCCCCCTTTCTGTCTATCCCCCCTCTTTGTTTCTCCCTGCTTCCCTGTCCCCCTGCAAGTCCCTTCATCAGTTTGTATAGTTCTATCAATTCCCGCATCCGTCCCAGTTTGGTGCCTGGGATCCCCCCTGGTTTAACATCTTATCACTTGCAAAGTTCAGGTTGATCTTCCTGGAAGTGGTGCCTGTAGTTTCAATTCCTTCCTAAAACATTTATTGCATGGTTTGTATGTTGTGTTAAATATTAAAAAGAAATTTCCTATTTACAATCCAGTATAATCCTTGTAAATACTAAGTTTTATATCCTTTCTGTGGACCAAACAATAATCACATTATAAAATTGGATTAATTTTTTAAGACATAGAGCCTCAGCTATCCTTGTAGCGAGCAAAGCTATTTTTGATACTGTAAATGACACCTTCTGCCATGGTGACTTCAAGTGTAATCACCGAACCATATAATAGTTGAGTAGTTGAGGTTGAAAGGGATCTCTGGAGATTGTCTAGTCCAAACCCCCTCCCAACCCCCGCTCAAAGCAGGATCAACCAGAGCAAGTTGCTCAGGACATTGTCCAGTCAGGTTTTGAATATCTCCAAGGATGGACACTCCACAACCTCTCTGGACAACCTGGTTCAGTGTTTGACTACCCTCATAGCAAAAAAGATTTTTCTTAAGTTTAAATGGAATTTCCTATGTTTCAGTTTGTGCCCATTCCCTCTTGTCCTGTCACTGGGCACCACTGAGAAGAGTTTCGCTCCATCTTCAATACACCCTCCCATCAGGTATTTAGACACATTGATAAGATCCCTCCTGAGCCTTCTCTTTTCCAGGCTAAACAATCCCAGCTCTCTCAGCATCTCCTCCTATGGGAGACGATCCGATCCCTTCATCACTGCAGCGGCTCTTCGCTGAACTTGCTACAGTATGTCCAGGTCTTTCTTGTACCGGGGAGCCCAGAACTGGACACAGGACTCCAGGTGTGGCCTCACCAGTGCTGAGTAGAGAGAAAGGATCACCTCCCTCGACCTCCTGCCAACACTGTTCCTAATGCAGCTCAGGATACCATTGGCCTCCTTTGCTGCAAGGGCACATTACTGGCTCATGTTCAGCTTGTTGTCCACCAGGACCCCCATGTCCTTCTCTGCAAAGCTGCTTTCCAGCCAGTCAGCCCCTACCCTGTACTGGTGCATCGTGTTATTCCTCCCCAGGGGCAGGACTTGGCATTTCCCTTTGTTGGACTGCATGAGGTTCCTGCCTGCCCATTTCTCCAGACTGTCGAGGCTGTTAGTATCTCTTTTTTAGTCGGGGAGCAGTGGGCTTCAGATCCTCGATACCCCTGGCTCCAAAATCCTAGAGGTCAACCTCACGTTTCTCCTGGTGTTTTCTGCCAGAGTCTCCAGGCGAGACCATGCTCCCCAGCTGCAGTGTAGAGTACATTTTGCACAGCTGGTCCTGTCCGGACAGGCCCAAGAGCTACTACATGAGCTATCTCCTGTTTGATTTGCTCAAAGGCTTGCTGTTGCTCAGGACCCCACTCAAAATAGTTCTTCTTTCAGGTCACTCAATGGAGAGGGCTCACAAGATGGCTATAACCTGGAATATGCATTCTCCAGAATCCCACAAGGCCTAGAAAAGCTTGGGTTTCTTTCTTGTTAGCTGGTGGAGACATAGTTGCTATCTTGTTGACCACATCCATAGGGACATGACGACATCCATCCTGCCATTTTGTTCCCAAGAACTGGATCACCTGTGCAGGTCCCTTGACCTTGCTTCTTTTTATGGCGAAACCAGCTTTCAGAAGAATCTGAATCACTCTTTTTCCCCTCTTCTTTCACTTTTCACTTCTTTCACTTCTGCTTTGTTGCCCCACATGATGATGTCGTCGATGTATTGCAGATGTTCAGGGGCATCACCCTATTGCAGTGCAGTTTGGATTAGTCCATGACAAATGGTAGGGCTGTGCTTCCACTCCTGGTGCAGTCGATTACAGGTATATTGGACACTCCTCCACATGAAAGCAAACTGTGGCCTGCAGACTTTTGCACTGACATTATGGGACTATTAAATGGTGAGTGAGCCTTGCTGATCACTCTTGGCTCTCCAATTGATGAATCAGCTCATGGATGGGTGCCAGGGAGTCTCGGCTCATGCAGTATTGCCGCCTGTGCACTGTCCTGATAGCAATTGGCACCTGCTGTTCTTCAACTTGCAGCAATCCTACAACAAAGGTATCTTCTGAGAGGCCAGGCAAGGTATATAAGTTTTTGATCTTCTCTGTGTTCACAGTGGCTACACTGAAAGCCCATCAGTACCCCTTTGGGTCCTTGAAGTACCCTCTCCTAAGGTAGTCTATGCCAACTATACAAGGGGCCTCTGGGCTGGTCACAATGGGGTGCTTTTGCCACTTGTCCCCTGTTAAGCTCACCTCTGCCACCAATACAGACAGTTCCTGGCATCCCCCTGTCACTCCAGAGATCCAGATGGGTTCTGTGCCCCTATACCCCTATGGCACTGGCATACACTGTGCACCAGTGTCTACCAAAGCCTTATACTTCTGTGGGTCTGATGTGTCAGGCCATCGCATCCACATAGTCCAGTATACTCGGTCATCCCTTTCCTCCTCCTGGCCGAAGGCAGGGACCCTCTATTCCTGTTCCTGGTTGGAGTATTCACTGTCTGACCCTTTCAGGGCCAGACCAGAAGTCCCCTCACCAGGATCAAGGGAGGTGATCTCAGTCCTTCTTCTGTGTCTGGGATATCACTGATTGCCTTCTTGTGTGTCTACAGCAGCTAAGCTGACAGCCTTCTTGGGTGGCCCCTTCTTAGCAGCTGTCTTCCCTCTCAGTTCGTGTACACAGGGTTCCAGCTTAAAGGTGGGTTCACCATCCCTCTTCCTCATGCCCTCCCCCTGGTCATGCAGGAAGAACCAGAATGCACCATGCGGCATGCACCTGGGGCTCTCTTTCCCTCTGATTGGGGCAGGAGGGGACTGACACTGTGGGGTGCCCCTGACAGCCGAGGCGCTGGCCCATGGGGATGAGGAGGGACAGAGATTTTCTTCAAAGTTTTGGAGCCAAGAAGATGCTCTCTCCACAGTTGGTGTATCCATATCCGGGCAATGCATCGCTACCAAGCTGTTAGAATATAATGGTGGGGCATTTTGAATCACCTTCCTCCACATGGCCCGTGTGCACAGGACATCCTCTGGATCTTTGGAGACCTCATCGTTGTCTAGATCACTGTAGATGACTTCCAGCACTGCTAATTCTCTCAGGTACTGGAAGCCTTTTTCCGCGGTAGTCCACTTTCCTTGGTAGTTTGCAAGATCTTCCTTGAATGGATATCTTGCCCTTGCACTTGAAAGGAGCCATCTCCAGAGACTGCAAATTGCTGCCTCTTTTCCAATTCCTCTCTTAATTCCCCAGATCCTAGCAAGGGATCCCAGCTGTTGGGCTTCCTTACCTTCCAATTGCTGACTGTTGGCCCTGTTATCCCAGCATTAGAGCAGTCAGGCAGCAATCCACTCACCTGGCTGGCGGCTATAATCTTTTCACATGTCTCGAAGTTCGAGGTCAGGGACCGGGTGATTTCTGCCTCTTGTCTGATTTCTCTCACTTCTTACTCCTGTTTCTTTGCTGAAGGACAGGCTTCTTGATCAAACTCTTCCTCGTCCTCCCTTGCTAATCGATGCTATGGACCCGTTGACCTCCTTGTCCACTGTTTCTTTTTCACTACTGGGGCAATTACTGTAGTTGTTGTTCTTTGGGTCCCTATCTCAGTCATCGTGTCCTCAGATGCAGTTTGGGTCCCTATCTGTACTATCATGTCCTCAGATGTAGTTTGCACCCCTGTCTCAGTCAAGGTATTCTTAGAGGTGGTTTGGGTCCCTGCCTTAACCACAGTCCACTGATAGTACTGAATTGTGGCTTGGTAGGCATAGGCCAAGCCCCAGTACAGTGCTAGAAGCTGCTGGTTTTCATTGGGGTAGGCAAGGCACCCTTCTATCAGGTGGCATGTCAGTTTGCCAGGGTTACTTGCCTGTTCAGGTGTAAAATCCCAGGCTGTGGGAGGTGATAACCACCCTGGGCACCTGCCCAAATCCTTCCACACACCCTGCCACTCAGAGACCATCTGCCTCAGGGCACATTTCAGTTGTCTCCTCTTATGCCAGGATGATACCAGATTCCACAAACCCCACAATATGCCAATAATGTTAATTAGTAGTATGAAACAGCTCACATAAGGGTGAACAAGGACCTCAGGAGCCTGCATAATAAAACCACCCACATCAATCCCAGATAGGAAGAGGGAGATGTATTCCCTCATCCTCTCCACAAGATAGCTCCCCCAGCACAGTAAGGCCATCAATGCCAGGGCAAAGCGTGTAGCCATTGTTTGTATTGGCATGTTCCCAAGCTCAACAAAATAAAGAGATAAGCGGTGCAGCCAGCAAACTCCATGACCCACACAGAAGCTTGCCACTTAATAACTACTATAACTATAGCATGCTTAATTCAAAACTGCTGTTGTCTCGTGCCCCATGTTGGGCACCAAAAAAAAGGACCGTGGTGGGTTGATCTTGGCTGCATGCCAGGTGTCCACCAAGCCACTGTATCACTCCCCCTCCTCAGCAGGACAGGGGGAGAAAACAAGATGGGAAAAAACCTCGTGGGTCAAGATAAAGGCAGTTTAGTAAAGCAAAAGCAAAGTCCACACGCCGAAGCAAAGGAAAACAAAAGATTTATTCTCTGCTTCCCATCAGCAGGTGATGTCCAGCCACTTCCTGGGAAGTAGGGCCTCAGTACGCATAGTGGTTGCTTCAGAAGACAAACGTCTTAAAAATAAATGTGCCCTCCCCCCCTTAGCTTTTGTTGTTGAGCACAACATCATATGTTATGGAATATCCCTTTGGTCAGTTTGGGTCAGCTGTTCTGGCCATGTCCACTCCCAACCTCTTGCCCACCTCCAGTCTACTGGCCTTTGGGGGAGGGGGAATGTTGGAGAGGCAGCCTTGATGCTGTGTGAGCACTGCTCAGCAGTAGCCAAAACACTGGTTTGTTATCAACACCTTTCTAGCTGCAAACACAAAGCACAGCGCTATGAGGGCTGCTACGGGGAAAGTTAACTCCATCCCAGACAGAACCAATACATTAATGAGCATATGTACACTGCTTTAAGCACAGTTTCTGGAACCCTTCTGTGTTAAGTTCTGCACAAACTACTGTCTTCATTGCATTCTAGGCCCAGCACTTATATATGTCCTCCCTAGCACCATGCTGAATGTGTGTTTGACCCTCCCTAATCAGGAGTCATGTAGAAACAAAAAGCACAAAGTACCCTTTGATCAAGAATAGCTGACAAATCTTGTTAGCAGCTGCTAGAGCTTGCTAGAAGTCAGTCTTCTGTTACACAGGACCCAGGCCCAATATCTGCAAACAAAATTTAAAGTGTGGCTAAACATTTCCTTCCTTTCTTGAATTTTGCTGATAGCTCAAATTTCATCCTCCTTTTTTCAGCCTACCTTCCCTTCTCCACAGACATCTTTTAAGGCACTGATGTGACTTGATTCCCTGAAATGCATGTAAGAAGACTTCTCACACTGCACTTCTGAAATGAACATCACAGAAACCACAGAATGAGGAGAAGAGCTAAGGTACCTTTGTACTGGATCTAGTTGGGATGGCGTTAACTTTCTTCATAGCAGCCTGTATGGTGCTGTGCTTTGCATTTGTGGCTAACTAATGTTTTGGCTGTTGTTGAGTGGTGCTTTCATAGTGTCAGTGCTTTTTCTCTTCCCCCTGCCTCCCCACATCAAGTAGGCTTGTTACTGCAAATCAGTCCAAAAAAAAAAAAACTTTCTAACACCAATTTGGCATTTAGAAAGTAGGCATTCTTTATTGCAGCGCTGGATGCACGGGGGATATCTCCACCTAGCGTGCATGCTGTAGGTCACGCCAGCAAAGTATTTATCAAACTTAAAACATACATATTCATTAATTTTCTGAGAAAAGCCATTAATATTACAATTATTTCCCAGAAATCATTAACATATTTCCCCTCCCACCGGAGCATGCGCTGTTTAATTCTGGGGATTCTTTTGGGGGTCCTTGGTGGTCATTATCCTCAAATTCAAGCTGTCTGCTTGTTGACCTCATAGTTTTTTTCCACCTAATCATGCTGATTTAGCTGTTCTCTTTTGTTAAGAACACAGCTGACACTCCCCAATGTTCAGGGAGTTTCTTGTTTTATGTTCAGGCTCCCCATTATCTTTGTTCTGAGTTCACTCTTTCATTCAGAGATTCCTTCTTATCCTACAGGCCTCTCCTCTGTCCTTGGTTTCTGCCAGCATGCTGGTGATTGATTAACTTTCTTCCTAGCTCTACTCCGTCCTTGGTAGCTGTCTTCTAAGCAGTCCTTGATGATTAACGTTTTGAAGCAGTCCTTGGTGATTAGCTTCTTTTCTGAATCCCACATGTAAGAGGCTGGGGGTGGGCAAGAGATTGGGAAGGGACATAGTGAAGACAGCTGACCCAATATGACCAAAAGGATATTCCATACCATACCATGCTCAGCAATAAAAGCTCAGGGAGAGCAGGAGGAAGGGGGGACATTCACGGTAATGGCATTTGTCTTCCTAAGCAACCGTTATGCGTGCTGAGGCCCTGCTTCCCAGGAAGTGGCTGGACATCTGCCTGCCAGTGAGAAGTAGTGAATGAATTTGTCTTTTTGCTTTGCTTGAATGTGCAGCTTTTGCTTTCCATATTAGACTGTCATTATCTCGATCCATGAGTCTTCTTCCTTCCTTCCGTTTTCTCCCCATCCAGCAGGAGAGGGGAGTGAGCAAGAGGCAGGGTAGGTGTTTGGCTGCTGGCCGAGGTCAACCTTTAAACTATATTTGTAGGACCTCTATCCTGGGCTGTTCCAGAGATGGGGGTGGACCTGGTAAAAATCAAAATGGTGCTGAAGACCCCTCTGCACCAGTTCTGTTTATTTTTACTTAATGTAGAGGAAAAAGGAAGGGTGCTATCTTATCCCAACTGAATAGGAATTAATAAAAGTCAACCACCAGCATTCTCAGCTGATCAAGTTATCCAATCACTCATTTAATGCAAATCCAGTCTACTTCCAAGATTGACACTGAGATTAAAAAATATATACCTTGTGGCAATTTCCCAAGATCCCAGGTATAACTGTGTTATCAGTACAATGAAAAGTTTTTAATAGGTATCTTTAATCCATAGAGTCATCAACTTCCAGATAACATAAATGAAATGGCATGGAAGGAAAACTCCTACAAACTCCTTGTGATGAAAGGGTTATCCAGATATTAAATCATGGCCTGAAGCCTCCTGCTGAGTCTTGAACCCTCAAATGTTTTCCCCCATTGTTATAACATCATAAAACCCTTTAAATATCATTACTTTTTTCAAAACCAGATATGTAGGTCTAAAACAAGATGAGAATGCCCCTTTAAGATTAATTATTTTTGCATTATCGGGTCAGTGCTAATTGTATAAGAAGAAGAGGTTATGATGACTACATTTAAGAAGAAAATAGCTTTAAAGAAAGAACTCAAGTACAACAGAGGAAGTCAGACAATATCATTAACTGAATGATTTTATACATTTTTATCTTTGCCATACTGTGTGAATGGAACACATTTATTGATGAAAGACAGACAAGAAAAATCACACTGGTTTTAAGCACTTGCTGTATATTTATGCTTTATTTTTATCTTTGTAGTGCTCTTCACAACTGAAAAAGTAGTCTGTTCTTGTAAAGTAGGCTGTGCATAATCACATTTTCAGGAATGATTATTGGTAAAGATAAATTAATGCATATCTCTGAAACACTATGATAAGCCAACCTATAAACCTGAATATAAACAACAATTTCATAATTATTATTATTGTACAGATCCAAGACAATAATCCTGAGTGTATGAGAAATGTTTTCCTCTTCCATTGTACAGTAAGCAATCTTCACTAGCTGCTGCATCTATTGACAAAACATATATCAAAATTCCTGGATGGGCTTTTGAAGCCTTTTCAAAGTCCTGCTGTCTTTACCACAGGCAAGTTAAAATAACAATTACAGATATTTCTTACATCTTTTCTTTCAAATAATATTAGACAAAGCAGTGGTTCAAAAAATATTTAAGATTTTCCTTTTACGACACTTAAGGGCACTACCTTTTCTAGAAACAGTAAGGTATATAGAAAAGGGTTCTTACACACAAAACAAAAATTATTTTCTGAGTAACAAACCTGAACGATAAATGCAAAGGGTTTTCTGAGGCCTGGAATTTGCTGTTTAGAAAGGTGTTGGCTGTCACCTACTTGTGCTATATGGTACATTTATAATGGTGTATCAAGAATGACTGCAGAGCTCTGGGTGTGAGGGTGAAGTTATAGTTATATTGAATATTGTTATACCAAAATTATATTATTATAGTTTAAAGATGTTGTGACATATCACAGTAATTTAGTGGGTGTTTTATTTTTCTGCACATTATAGTTCAGTATTTTGCTTACCATCAAGTTATTTCTCTTGAGATCATAGTGCAGTGCAGTCTCTTATAGACTCCCATGTCATAAGGATCTTCATCCTGATCAGCCAGAGAGGGAAACAGGATGAATCCACTGGTGCTGTTTGTCTTTCCATGGCTGATGAGTGTGGCTGGCCATATATATATATGTATATACATGTTGTGTGTGTGTGCCTAATGGGACTACATGCTCAGCCTTGCTACTGGTCGGACCTAGAGGCATGGAGCTGCAGCAGCCTTGCCTCCATTGGGCTACCAGATTTGGCAACCCCTAACATAAGTGACATCCTTCCCACTTGCTATGAACCTGAAACTAATTTGGTGTCATGCTGGGAACACTAGGTAAAAGTCTCTTTTCTGTGATTCTGAAGCTGGTAATAAGATCCATGACTGAGATACTGGAGAACAGGCCATGCCATTCTAGCCCTGAACCCTTTTCACTGATGAAATATGGGCCTCCAGTCTAGGGCTCAAACCAATTCATTCTTTCTTAGCAGGTTGTTCAATGCACCTCTTAGTTTTGGCTGTTTGATTCTCTTGGCTGAAATCTGAGGAGGAAGGGAAGTCAATACCATTGAAAGAAAAAAACAAACTTATTCTAAACTTCAGAAACTCTGCTGAAAGTCAGATGACTTAGTTGGGCGAAGTGGTTGCTAACAATCTGAAATTATATATTTTGTCATTCACATGGGCCACATAAATTCACTGCCTGTGTTGCAGCCAATAACAAAACCCACAATGTATCCCCTTCTTTGTGTCTGTCATTTGAATCAATGGGGTGTTTTAGCAGCTGCTTGTGCAGACTTTTAACATTCACAACTGTTTTACTGGTAGCCCTCTCTAACAACTCAAGGGTTATAAAAATGCTGCCATCAGTACTTCATGAAAGAAGGTAAGGAGTACATCACTCTTCTGCTTTCACTAAAGATAATTTATTTTTGATAAATAGGTGCTTGGAAATGTTAGGTACAACCCATTAGCAGATCTAGATTCTGCCTAGAGAACATATTCTAATAGAGGGGGCCCAAATGCTTATACAGTATTTGTGCAATCTATTTGTAAGCAGATGAGGCAGATATGAGCAGACAAAGCAGGGATGGGATTCCCAGGAGAAACATAGAGATATTGCCCAAGCATGCAGGAAGTTAGGAAAACCAAAGCTCAACTGGAGTTGGAACTAGCAAGGGATACGAAGTTCCAAAAAGAAGAGCTTCTATAGGTATGATGACAGCAAAAGGAAGGCTAAAGAAAATGTGGGCCTGTTACGCAGTGGAGCAGAAGACCTAGTGACCAATGGCATGGAAAAGACTGAGGTATTCAGTGCCTTTTTTTTACTTCCGTTTTCACCAGCAAGTACTGCCCTAAGACCTCCCAGTCCCCTGAGCCTCCTAGCAGTCTGTGGGAGTGAAGCACTACCCACAGTAGAGAACCATACAATTAGAGAGCACTTAAGCCAGTTGGACATATACAAGTCTATGGGACCAGACAGGATGCAAAAGGGGCTGAAGGAGCTGTCCGATGCCATTATAAGGCCATGCTCTATCAATGTTAAAAGGTCATGGCGGTCAAAGAAATTTCCTGATGACTGGAAAAATGCAAATGTTGCACTCATCTTCAAGAAGGGCAAGGGGAAGGATCCAGGGACCTACAGGCTGGTCAGCTTCATCTCAGTCCCTGGGAAAGTTATGAAACAAACTCTCCTAGAAGCCATGCCCAAGCACAGAAAGGACAAGAAGGTGACTGGGAACAGCCAGCATGGATTTACCAAGGGCAAATTGTTCCCAACCAACCTGATTGCCTTCTATGATGAGATGACTGACTCTGAGCACTAGGGGAGAGAATTGGATGTTGTTCACCTAAACTTCAACAAGGCCTTTGACATGGTCTTTCATAGTATCCTTATAGCCAAAGCTGTGAAATATGGACTGGATAAGTGGACAATAACGTGTGTGGAAATTTGGCTGGACCATAATGCTCACTGTTGTAATCAGTGGTACAAAGTCCAACTATTGACTGATTACCAGTAGCCTCTCAAGGACTGATATTGGGGCTCATACTGTTTAACATAGAATCATAGAATGGTTTGGGTTGGAAGGGACCTTTAAAGATCATCTGGTTCCAATCCCCCTGCCATGGGCAGGGACACCTTCCACTAGATCAGGTTGCCCAAAGCCCCATCCAACCTGGCCTTGAACACTTCCAGGGAGGGGGCATCCACAACTTCTCTGGGCAACCTGTTCCATTGCCTCACCACCCTCATAGTGAAGAATTTCTTCCTTATATCTAATCTAAATCTACCCTCTTTCCGTTTAAAGCCATTACCCCTTGTCCTATCACTATGCTCCCTTGTAAGAAGTCCCTCTCCAGCTTTCTTGTAGGCCCCCTTCAGGTACTGGAAGGCTGCTATAAGGTCTCCCCAGAGCCTTCTCTTTTCCAGGCTGAACAACCCCAACTCTCTCAGCCTGTCCTCATAGGAGAGGTGCTCCAGCCCACTGATCATCTTCGTGGCCCTCCTCTGGACTCGCTCCAACAGGTCCATGTCCTTCTTGTGTTGGGGGCCCCAGAGCTGAACACAGTACTCCAGGTGGGGCTTCACGAGAGTGGAATAGAGGGGGAGAACCACCTGCTGGTCACGCTTCTTTTGATGCAGCCCAGGATACGGTTGGCTTTCTGGGCTGTGAGCGCACATTGCTGGATCATGTTGTGTTTCTCATCAACCAACACCCCCAAGTCCTTCTCCTCAGGGCTGCTCTCAATCCATTCTCCATCCAGCCTGTATTTGTGCTCGGGATTCCCCCGACCCAGGTGCAGGACCTTGCACTTGGCCTTGCTGAACTTCATGAGGTTCGCACAGGCCCACCTCTCCAGCCTGTCAGGGTCCCTCTGGATGGCATCCCTTCCCTCCAGCATGTCGACTGCACCACACAGCTTGGTGTCGTTGGCAAACTTGCTGAGGGTGCACTCGACCCCACTGTCCATGTCGCCGACAAAGATGTTAAACAGCACCGGTCCCAATACCGACCCCAGAGGAACGCCACTCGTCACTGGTCTCCAGTTGGACATCAAGCCGTTGACCGCAACTCTCTGAGTGCGACCATCCAGACAATACCTTATCCACTGAGTGGTCCATCCATTGAATCCATGTCTCTCCAATTTAGAGACAAGGATGTCGTGCGGGACAGCGTCAAATGCTTTGCACAAGTCCATGATGCCATCTGTTGCTCTTCCCTTATCCACCAATGCTATAACCCCATTGTAGAAGGCCATCAAATTTGTCAGGCACAATTTGCCCTTAGTGAAGCCATGTTGGCTGTCGCCAATCACCTCCTTGTTTTCCGTGTGCCTTAGCATAGTTTCCAGGAGAATCTGCTCCATGATCTTGCTGGGCACAGAGGTGAGGCTGACTGGCCTGTAGTTCCCCAGGTCTTCCTTTTTTCCCTTTTTAAAAATGGGGGTTATGTTTCCCCTTTTCCAGTCAGCGGGAGCTTCACCGGACTGCCATGACTTCTCAAATATGATGGATAGTGGCTTAGCAACTTCATCCACCAGTTCCCTCAGGACCCGCGGATGCATCTCATCAGGTCCCATGGACTTGTGCACCTTCAGGTTCCTTAGATGGTCTTGAACCTGATCTTCTCCTACAGTGGGCAGTTCTTCATTCTCCCAGTCCCTGCCTTTACATTCTGTGACTTGGGTGGTGTGGCTAGAGCACTTGCCAGTGAAGACTGAGGCAAAAAAGTCATTCAGTACCTCAGCCTTCTCCATATCCTGGGTAACCAGGTCTCCCATTTCCTTCTGGAGAGGGCTCACATTTTCCCTAGTCTTCCTTTTATCACTGACATACTTATAGAAGCTTTTTTTATTGTCCTTGACATCCCTGGCCAGCTTTAATTCTGTCAGGGCTTTAGCTTTCCTAACCTGATCTCTGGCTCCTCGGACAATTTCTTTGTATTTCTCCCAGGCTACCTGTCCTTGCTTCCACCCTCTGTAGGCTTCCTTTTTGAATTTGAGTTTGTCCAGGAGCTCCTTGTTCATCTATGCAGGCCTCCTGGTGTTTTTGCCTGCCTTCCTCTTTGTTGGAATGCATCACTCCTGAGCTTGGAGGAAGTGATCTTTGAATATTAACCAGCTTTCTTGGGCCCCTCTTCCCTCCAGGGCTTTATCTCATGGTACTCTACCGAGCAGATCCCTGAAGAGGCCAAAATCTGCTCTCCTGAAGTCCAGGGTAGCGAGCTTGCTGTGCACCCTTTATTAACACAGAATCATAGAATGTCCTGAGTTGGAAGGGACCCACAAGGATCATCGAGTCCAACTCCTGTCCCTGCATAGGACAACCCCAAAATTCACACCATATGTCTGAGGGCGTTGTCCAAATGCTTCTTGAATATTGTCAGGCTTGGCACCGTGACTACCTCCCGGGGGAGCCTGTTCCAGTGCTCCACCACCCTCTGGGTGAAGAACCTTTTCCTAATGTCCAACCTAAACCTCCCCTGGCATATCTTCCTGCCATTTCCTCGGGTCCTATCATTGGTTGCCAGGGAGAAGAGATCAGCGCCTGCCTCTCCTCCTTCCCTTGTGAGGAAGCTGTAGATCTCATCTTTATTAATGACTTAATTAACATCTTTATTAATGACATCTTTATTAATGACATCTTTATTAATGACTTGGATGATGGGATGGAGTGCACACTCTGAAAGTTTCTGGATGATACCAAATTGGGGGGAGCAGCTGATACACTGGAGGGCAGGGTTGCTACTCAGAGGGACCTCAGAGTCCTGGAGAAATGGGCTGACAGGAACCTCATTGAGTTCAACAAAGGGAAATTTCCCAGATCTGGGATGGAACAACTCCATACACCAATACAGACTGAGGGCTGATTGACTAGAGAACAGCTTTGCAGAAAAGGACCTGGGGACAACTAGTATATGAGCCAGCAGTGTGCCTTTGTGGTCAAGGCCAACTGCATCCTGGGCTGTATTAGCAGTAATGTAGCCAGAAGGTTAAGAGAAGTGATTTTTTTTTTCCCCCCTCTATTCAATACTGATGAGACTACAACTGGAGTTCTGTGTCCACTTTTGGGCTCCCCAGTGCATGACATTGACATACTGGAGTGAGCCCAGCAGAGGGCCACCAAGATGGGCAGAGGGCTGGAGCATATGACATAAAAGGAGAGGCTGAGAGTTGGGATTGTTTAGCCTTCAAAAGAGAAGGACAAGAGGCAATGGGCACAAGCTGAAACATGGGAAATTCCACTTACTTAGATATTAGGAAGTTTTTTCCCCATGAGGATGTCAAACACAAATAGGGGCCATGCTTGGGGAGTGGGGTGGGTTGGACTAGAGACCTCCAGATGTCCCTTCCAACCTATATCATTCTATAATTCAATAAATGCCCATCATCATCCCCTTGTTTTCTTGTTCCTCTAACTAAGCTACTAAATGTCTTAGGAAGCTTTAAGGACTTCCTAAGCTATGGGACAAAGATATTAGTACAAACTACTTTCAGCTAGTTTGAGCAAAGGTGGTTGGTTTTGTCTCAGAAATATGCTAGTTGTACTCAGATCATCTGTACTCACATCCCACCCACTGTGGGGAACAGCAACTTCCAGCTGGAAAGAGAGAACAGCTTGGGACAACATCTTTTTAAACACCACTCCAGCTAGATCTGTGAAAGTATGTCTGACTATGCCCTAAACTTTAGTAGTGAAGACAGCTCTAGATTTTGGGTGCATAGTATTTCCTTGGGAAAACAGTTCTGTTCATAAAATTGTTCAGAATAAACTGTCAACAGCACCACATTGTAGTCAAGATTTTTTTTTGTTGTTTTCTTTTTTAGTACTGTTAGGCTAATCCAGTTATTGGGGAAGAATACATACAAAGGTATTTAGTGAAATCTGGAATAATATCAGGAATAACAGCATCAAGCCAACACAGCAACTCTATTTGGCATACCATACAGTGCCAGAAATGGATAAAGGTTTGACTGCCTTGGTTCCTTTGTGGAATAATAATTGGCTTTATATTTGTGATGGCTTTTGGCACAGTTTAGATTGTTGTGGGCTATATGACTTTTTACACATTAGAAGTGATTGCCTGAGGTGAGGCAAATTAAATACATTTAAAATAAATTGATACAGAATGTAACTTACTTGATAATATCAACATTGTGCAGAAAAATCACCTTGCAGAAGTAATAAAAATGGTAGTTTGATGTGTAACCCATCTTATTCTGCTGTCTTCTTACAATACCTTGCATTTCCCTGAATTTCCACCATTTCTGCCATATTGTATGCTATGGGATCTATATTACAGCACTGTGGGGAGGTTGAACTAAACTTCCATTTATTATTTAAATGATTAAGCTATTTTAATTAGTATTAACAATAACAGAGGCTGAATTCTGAACATTCTTTCTGGTAACACTGTTGCTGAAAAAGAATCTAATGATATGACCAAATACTGTCAGTCAGGATGAAAGAAGATGTCATTTACAGCTCTTTCTCTAACAGATGTGTGCTGGAACTAAACCCACTCAGTTTCAACCAAAGCACCGGCTAGGACAGGAAGTCTCAGTCTTCAAACCAATTAATTAGGAGGATTTTGTAAATATAAATCTGGCTTGTCATCAGGGTATAAAGATTTATAGTCTTGTCTGGTAGGATTCATTGCAGGAGCCAGTATTGTATTTGTAATAAGCTTTTGGACCTTAGTTGAAATAAACTGTATGAGATAGGCAACTGTGGATTATAATGCTCATAAACTGAACTTCCCAAACAAAATAAATTCAAGCTCTAGGAGGCAGCTTTCCTATCTTTTTTCTAAGCTTTATATGAAATACCTGTTTTGATCCTGGTATTCCAAGCTCACTTTAATGTTCTAGCATTCTGTTACTTGATGGGTCTTCCCCAATTAAAATAGCCTTCTACATTTTTAGATGCAAAACACACTGTCTGGAACACACATTAGAGATCCATGAGAAACATGGCTTGATATGATAGAGACTTTATTCTTTGTTATTCAGATTAAGTACGCTGAAATAAGTTAATGCTGCAAATATTTTCACAATTTTACTAAAGCAAAACTTGCAGTAGTAGACTTTAGTGGTCATACATTAACAGCAATGAAGACCAGATGCCAAAGTCTTCTTGCTCCTAACAACCCCATTTTAGCTAGCTAAATTTAGAATGGAAAATTATTCTTGATATTTAAATTAACATATTATATTCTGCAGTTATTGGAAGCATGAACAGCTATTTAATCAAGTTGACACCTCAAATAATAGTCTCTTTTGCCGTTTGTGAAACACTGTTTTTTACTCCTAATACTGCTATATAAATATTAACTGTCTTATTTAAAAGGCAGAAGTTGAAATAATTTTTCTTTAAAAATCAATAGTATTACAATTTAAAATATTTAATTATATAAACCCCAAAACAATTCAAATGTCAAATGTTTGTAACAGGAAAACAAATTTATTTATTTCAGAAGACAATACACAATTTTGTTTTGAAAAACACAAGAAAACTAGCCTGAGTTCATGTCTGAAATATTCAGAAAAATCCTACTGTCTTTAGTATGTTCCAGTCATTATTTTTAAACAACACACTAAAAGTTAATATATATTTTTATAATTATAAAAGTTTCCTAGTTATTATACAGTACACAATACAAATTGCCCACAAACTATTATTTAGCTCCTTCCAATTTTGAGAGGACATGAGATACTAAAAGATTTAGCATTTCTCACAAAAAAAAAATCACATCAGGAAATACATATTTACAAAATCAAATACATTATACAAAAAAACTATCGAATTATTCTGTAAAGATGCTTTCCTTAAATAATTAAAAAGTGTGTTCAACTAATTCAAAAACTGCAAAACAACATTACATTATATCACATGTACAGTCTACAAAAAAGTTGCTTTCTTAATTTACATAATGTATGCAGTAAATAGGAAAACAAAAGTTCAGTTTCTCCTAGTGTTATTAGATTTCTGTGCCTGTGGGACTGAATAATGATGTAATCTGCCACTTACTAAGTGAAATTTAAATGATGGCACTTTAAAAAAATACAGTAGAAAATAAATGGAACCAAGTAAGTTTCCTAGAAGGTAAGAAAGCCCTGAGTGATGACAGAATTATTGATTGGCAAGCTCTAGAATTAACCTAATTACTGTTTATCACCTGAGGCAAAATTTCCCAAGTGTTTGAAAGGCACTCAAAGTTTATTCGATAGCCTCATTGGTTATTACTGTAAATCCAAATTTCCAGTGAAGATGATAAACTTGCTTTGGTACAAAATTATATTTTTCTGACATTTTAAATTGCTTTATTGGGTTACTTTAATATGATATTTAATGTTTAAATACAAAACAATCACTTTAACAATGTATTTGGGAACCCTTTAGTATTCTTTGTGTAAAAAAAAATAAACCAAAAGGAAAAAAACCTCCTGTCGATATCAGTGAGTCAAAAGATACTGGATTAGGTCCCTGGTAAACACCAGTTAAGGTGAGGTCATCCCTCCACAGTCTTAATTCTTTTAAAATATTTATTATTTTAGAGTAAAGTTCACCCAGTGTTGAAAATTCTTGCAAGGCATTTGCACCACAATCAAGGAAGCACTTAAGAACAGAAGAGCATTTCCATGATTCAGATTTAAGTGAGGGTCATTTTGATGCCCATAGTCTTGTTATGGACTTTCTTCTCTACAATGAATTTTAGCCTTAATAATCAATTTACAAGAACAACTTTTACCAAATGTTTAATTACTCAGGGCTTCCAATCCCAACATTTTAATTGCTGGGTTTCTTTTTTAAAAGAAAAAAAATCAGAATAAACCAAGAAAGTTTAAATTATCAAACTAAGGCATATTTTCCTCAAATAAAAACTAGGCAGTCACTTTGTAAGTGGCTTTTACTATTTCTTAAGTAAAATGGGTAAATTAAACTCAGGTCTGCTGGCATATAAAATCACTAGCAGCAATGTTCAAGGCATGCAAACTGGGAAGCATTTACAACAAATTATGAATAAAATATTGTTAAATTAAAACCCTTTGAGTATTGCATTTTAATTATGCATGAATTTGCATTAACTGACAAAATCTTTACAACTTACTTGCACTATACTATTGATATAATTCCACTAAACAATGTAATGAGACTTTTTTTTTTTTCACTCAGCTAGATTTGAATAAATACATCTGCACCTAGTGTTGCTGATTGATTGTTACTGCAAGGAACCAGTAGAAAAGCTCAGTTAGGTGGTATTTCTATCTATAATTTTCAATAACTCTCTACTCGCATCTGAACTTGTTCCCTTGTTCTGGTGAGTGCTACTTGTAAGAACAAAGGACTTTTTCAACACAGCAGAAGGCAGGTGCAATTTCTAGGTGTTTTTTTTTTCTTTCTAAATTCTGACATTCAATAAGAGTCATCCAAACTGCATCCCTGTAGAGGAAGCTGAATCTAGTACCACTGTCTTTCCATTAGTTCACATCACAGTGACTGAATGTTAAAAGTAATATGAACACAACAGTGTCCTTTTTGTCTATTTATCATATAGACTGCAGAAAATTTGATTGCAAACATACCAAGGGTTCTGTAAAATTCATTCTCTTGTTAACTAAGCAGTTTTGGTTTTATTTTTAAAGATTTTCATTTACAATATGAGAGTATTTTAATATTGCCCTAAAGAGATTTTAAAATAGTACAAATATATTTTTTTTCTAAACCTCCATCTTGTAAAGGCATCTTAAACAACTTATGTCTGTAGAGTCAAATATTTGATTTCTCCAGATATTTATGCAATTATGAAAACAAAATAGCAAAAGTAGTTTTGCACCAGACAGCACATGTTGATGGCAGTGAATACTTTAGCCTAAATCTATTGAGCCTTCTGTAACAAAACCATTTCTGTCTAGTATGCAAGTATTTAATTTAGAAATTAAAAAAAAAAAAATTCTACAAGACAATCAGCTACTTAAATGTATAGAATATTTTCAGTGGTCTAATTAAATTACCTAAAAAGTGTATCCTTACAATGCTCAAAGGGTTAATGCAAGGCATTACATTAAATTAATTTTCTAAGGCTAAAACTAAGCACTTTGTATTTATGCTTCTATTCCTGTTTTGTTGGTTTTTTGTTTTTTGTTTTTTGGTTTTTTTTCACCAAAGTAGCAAAGATACTAGAATACCATTCATTGACCTGTTTTTAAATCACAGACATGATAATTTTCCTGTTCTACAGACAAGGCTGCAATTTTCAGAAATTTATACTGATCTCTCAAATGAATGTTTTAAACTCTGAAATCACTGTCACATGAAGTACCAAAAATACTTACATTATTAAAAAAGTTAATTTTTCACCAATTTTTGTTCATGACTATAAAAGGTTATTTTATTTTGTAAAACCACTCTATAAATTAAGTTAGATTGCAATGTAGCTCTAACTAATATAAATGTTTTTCTAAACAATGCTGATATCATTTGGTGAGAAACACAAATATATCAGGTCAGGTCTCCTCCTGTGGAAAATATTTTGAACAGAAGCAGTGTTTCAGACATTTAAAAATGCTTCAGTTTAAATTAAAATGTTTTATAGACCTATACATTCCTCAGTGACAGTACACCAGCACATTATTTTACACATTTGTGAACTAAAGGCAGAAATGCTGTACATCATGATTTTGTAAGTAAACAATTTAAAGAATATTCTCCAATTTTTTTAATGGAACATCATTAAAAAAAAGGTGCACAAAGCATGCTACAGTACAATAATAAAACACAGAAATAGATAACTGAAAAGAGGGATTTTTTAAAACTGATTTACAATGAGAAATATGAAAATGTACCAACAACTTTTCATAAATATAAGACTTGTAAAAATTGGGCTCCGTGTTTTGAAAAAGTAATTCAGCAATACCCATTCCGCCACAGTGTTCACTAAGTTATTTGTGCTAATAAGGGAAGTGTCTCTAAAATAATTATTTTGAATTTCACATCAAGATTGGGTAAAATCCACAAATCATATGAGCCCTTATCTTATAATGTCTAGCCAGTGGATGCTTGCTACAGATCTTTAGAGCTCTGAAAGAGTTAAGCAGGCTTCAGAGTGGCAATTCAGCCACATGCTACACACTACATAATTTGGACTGTTATCCATTTCTCTGTTCTTAAATCATTAACAATACCCATCTATTAACAAATATGAAAAGTATGTAAATTGTTTCATATGTGTACGTTTGATCAAAATTGCAGTAAATTTAAAAGCAAAGCACAAAAATCTCAAACCTGTAAGTATACACAGCAGCTTACAGTAACTTAATTCTTTAAAATATTTGTTAAAGTGGGGAACATATTACTTAAAAATTTGAGAAAATAATCATTTGATAAGCATAGAAATACAAACTCCATTCAGTTATCTGAATCAGGGATAGTTCCAATTTGTTTTGATAACTGCTATTAGAATCCATGATATACATTCTATCTTTGTATGCATATATTTTGTTTTCTTTTTGCACTACATGAACAGTGATCAACTGTTCAAAATATCAGTCAAAAGATATTCAGGTCCCACCTCTTCTTAGCAATCTAGATTCACATGTTACAACCATACTTTTCTCTCAACAACAAATCCAACATTCTACCAATAAAGGACAATGATAAGAAAACATTTAAGGTTTGTCAACACAAAATTTGAAACCAGGCAATATAGACCATCAGTACAGCATAGAACACCCTATGTTAAAAAAGAAAAATGCTGAATATTTCATTTTATTTTACTTGTTAAAATCTTATAATGCAAAATAAAAGGGAGTAAATGTTTATCATAGGTTAGTTTTTAGGATTTTTGGTGAAGGGTGCTGTTTTCTAAGGGAAAAAAACAGGATACAGTGATATTTGGGAGAACAAAATCTATGAGGATTCAGTGTACAGGTGAATTTAGAGATAAATGAACATAAACCTCATTTGCACTTTTTGCCGAGACAAAAAAAAATATCTACTGACATCAGTAGGAATTGTGCCTACATAGAATGGAGCAGGATGAGTTGGCCTCCAAGTTCTGCTAAGCAATTTACAAATAAACATGTACACCAAAAAATGTTAGGACATCTTAGTTGATCTGTAACTGTTCTTGGAGCATATGAAAGCTCTAGCAACAAATTTCTTTGCTAAAAATACACTGTTCATTTCACATGCTGTTCACTCATTTGACTTTAAAAAAAAAAAATCAATCCACAATCACACTAGATAAAACAAGAGACTCCCTAAATTTTTTATACAGTCCTTTCTGTAAAATTCATTTTTTTATTCTCTCCTTCACTTTTTTGCTTTATTTATTTTCACTATTTTAGCTTAGCAAATCCACATGTCTGCTTTAAAAATAATGAAAATGTTTAAAATAATCAGAAAAAAATCATAGATGTTTAATGTCAATTAATATGGACTGTATAAACTATCACTATAATATGTAATCCTTAAAACATAGCATCAGGCTGACACCCTACCACATATACAAATTGAAAATATGCGCTGCATTATGTACCTGCTCATTTATTTAGTCTGACTTTTTAAAATTAAAATCTGACAAGTGTTTAAAAATATATAACCATGCTTATGACTAGGGTCCATTTACTTTTTTAACAACATTTGAAGTTGGTATTAAAGCTAGTTTTGCTTTTCAAGTTCCAAAGCAAATTTTTTTTGTAATAAAGTGAAATTCAGCTAGAAACAAGAAAAAATATTTTTATTATCAATTTTAAGAGGGATATTAAAATCACTTAATAATAAACCTCCCTTTTATTTCTTTGAAGACTATGTAACCTGCCCTTAATACTTAGGAAATTTGAAAGTGACAGGCACACCTTGTTGAATAAATTTTAAGAGCTATTAAGAATAACAAAAAATACTGAATCTTAGCTTCAGTTCTGTTTAAGGCACCATGTAATAGCCGAGGTACAATGATCCCTGATGTACATTCTTAAATGGCAATGGTCCATCTAGCCACCTATTCAAATTCAATGCAATTGGGAATAAATACAAGTGAGGTGTGCCAGTTACACTACCTTATTAAATTTTTGTAAAAATTTAAATTCACTTTAGTAATCAGGAAATATATTTTGAAAAGTAAACGATGCAGGTTGCTACATTCCTTACATTCTATAAATTATCATTTATGAAAGCAGCAGATTGAACTAGTAGTAGGAAAAGACCTGGAATAGAAGAAAGTCATCCAAAAGGAATGTTTTTCTGTATGTCCGGTTCAGCATAAGTAGCATGTACACTTAAAAAAAATCAAGTCACTTCTTTTCTGGTTCAGTTTCTATCAACTACAGTACCACTCAACAACCAAAAGCATCTGTGCAGTGGTCTCAAATATAGAATCAGTAGTGTCCAAAACCAGAGGAACTGGCATGCAAATAAAATCTGGAGCTGTTGATTTTAAAGGAAGCTTGTATTGTTTACATGGTGATCAGGTAATTAGGTATGCCTACAGTGCACACATTACCACATTGTTACAATTCTATCACTCATTCTGCATTTGTAAATGCAGTGAAAACACTTCTTCCTTACAGGAAGAAAACAGTAGATCTTCCCAATCCTCCAACATTATGATAAAAATACCCCTTGAATGCTCACAATTTCATCAAAATAGTGTCTTCTAGTTCTGTTCAATGAAGAGCACCTTTTATAACAAATTTGATACATCTGCTGTCAAATGAGTATGCCTCCAGTATAAGTCAAAGAAAGTATTTCTTTTAATATTTCATAGAAGTGCATCTAATTAAAAACCTATGTATATGAAATCATTATGACAAATAATTAACATTAAAATATTTTTAAACTATAAAAAAAATAAGTTATTTTAATTTTAAGAGGACAAAAGCATTGACATTAAAAGCTTGGCAAAAATCTTCCTTGACACTTGAAACTAGGAAAACGCATAATATCGAGTAACCAATGTAAAATGATTTTGCTTACAAATTTGTTTTAAACATCTGGCAAAATGCATACACCCATTTCATTTCACAACCCCAATAAAAGTTAATGATGTTCAGCACAGCTAAAATTTGATAAGTCAGCTTTCAGACCTATTCTCTTCCCCCCCATGTTAAGTCCAGCATCAACAGGGCTAGTGTAGTTGGGGGGGCACTTCAATATTAGACTGCAGTATATGTATTTCCAGTAGCACTGCATTGTCTGATAGTCTGAGTATTTGTAACAATGTGCTCATTATGAAGTGGGTTCAGGAGGCTCTGCTCTACTCCACTCTCAAGCACTGGCTGCTGCATGCAGCCCACCTGAAATGCCTGGTTTAGTTCTGTTTTCTCCCTCTTGGCTTGTGGCTCTCCATTTTCATCCAGCTCTTCTTCTATTTCACTTTCAACTTCGCTGCCCTCATCTGCACAAAAAAAAAACAACCACGAAAAAATAGCACAAAGGGCCCTAAGTACAAGGGCCTTTATTTTGCAAATAACATGAAATATGAAAACACAGGGAAGTGTAGCAACCTGATAAAGTAGAAACTGAAAGCTCACCATTTTATTGGGAAAAGTCAATAAATACTACAGATAAATAGGGTAATGAACTCTCTCTAATGTTATCTCATTTTACTGATAAGGAAACTGAACTGAAGAGAGGTTGACTTGCTCCAAATCATACAACCAGTGTAAGAATGGAGAACAAATTAAGCCTTCAATCTACAAAGAGGGCATAAACTCATTTTTTACTATATCCTTCAGTAACAATTAGCAAGTTATTTGGCAAGTGCTTGGACTCAATTTTGCCATCTTCACTTATCAAACCCATCATTCACTACAAATATGTACATGCTCATCATATCTTCCTTTTTCCAACTGTCCATCCCTTTCAACTCTCTCACCAGGATATACAGCTAAATTCTGGGTGAAATTTTGAAAATTTCTTGTGTAAATAATAAACATTTTAAAAAAGATTTTCCTATTAAGAACCTAGAGTATTCTAGTCATTATTATATACTATATATCATGTATAGCATATTGTACCCATATAATAGTAATATACACATAATTTAAATTATGATACAGCTTTAGATTCCGCTTTACTATATTTTCAAAAAATAAGGACTTGTTTTGCTCCAAGAGACACATCAGTTTTATATAAAATTATACATATGAGAGATTTGACTGCTTACCTTTATCCATATTTCCAGGGGATATAGCATTTAAACCACCAAACTGCAAAATAAACAACAAAAAGTGTGGACACAGTCCTACACAAACATGACCTTAGATTATCTATGATGAAGCCAGTACTATGCTCCAATGGCTTGTGGCTAGTATGAAAGTGCATGCATGTGACTGCAGTCATATCCATAGTATACCAGTTCATTTTCCATTCTATCATATACATGTTCATATTAAGGAAATTAACATTAAAATAAAAAAATCATCAGCAGTTAAAACAATGGAATATAAACTTAAACATATGTTTTTGCTTTTTTTAGGGTGACATGTCAAGGCCTTTGTTGCTTTTGAGTGAGATATTTCTGATGTAGAATGCCAGAAAATATGACTGGTGTCCATTTTTAAACTGCAATATTTTAAACAAAAGCTCTTTTAAAAGTTCCTCTGAGAAGGTGTGTCACTAAAGGCAATTATAGTGTAGCAAAACTATATGTAAGGTAAATAAATGGCACCACTGAAAATAGGGTTTATGGTTATTACACTGTATTCTGCTAACTAGTTTACTTATACAACAAACAAAGTGAAAAGTTGCTCACAAGTAAAAAAAATGCAACCTTCCTTCCTCCTTCCCTTTCCCTGAGTTATCTACCCTTCTCTTAAATGAGAAGCAGCAAAGCATAATTTGATGAGTGAATCTCAAATGAAAGGAGTATGATATTTAGATAAATATATTTCTAACCATACCTGATTCAGTCCTTTTCAGAAATACAGAAAGATAAAACTTCAGTGAACACTAAACCAGCATAAGCAGTAGCAGCCCTATCCTTCCAGGTTCCCTCACATATACTCCCTCCTCACCTCCCCATACCCATCCTTTTACCTTGTGTTCACATGGCCATGCAAAGAACCATGACAGAACTGACCCAAGAAAAAGCCCCACAATTTTAATGGGGTTATTTTGCACATGATGAATTCTCTGATCCAGTTAACCACAGTACTGCCTGTGTACTTGTGCCAGCATCAATATCCAAAGCTAAGGGGATGGGAGAGGAGGAGACAGAGTGTTTTTCTCAGCTGCAAAGCCAGTTTATACCAGCTTCAAGTGTTTGTCAAACTAGCCTTAGTCTTTCCCATTTTATTTCAACCACAGTCAGTAAATGCAGAGAAACACAAGCAGCCATGCATTTAATGAATATTTACAACATCTCCCCTGTTCCCCTCTCACCTCTAAAAGCTTTAGATTACATATTTTCTGTCTAAGATCATATTCATCTTAAGTTTACCAAAACATTATAGGAAGTCCCACAGTACACCAAAAACATTACATTTAACATATACCATGTCTGTCAAGAAAACAAGAATGTAGTAATACTATGCTTTTGCAATACTTTGCTATAAATGTAATGGCAGAGTTTAATCAAATATCTAATCAGAAACAGTCATTTATTTTTTCTAAAACATGTCATATCAAGCAAACTACAAATTAAGCCAAGACTCTCCATCTCTATGAAAAAGTACATATTTTTATAATATTTAATGATACTATTTAATATATCCTGAGGGAAGAATGATATATCAAGTCATGCAAGGTGACTTACAACTTATCAGTAAGCTAAAACATGATATAATGATCGTCAAGTATAAAAACATTAAGCTTCAGTCTGGTGAACCATCTATCATATGTCCACATCTATCTATTGTCTAGCACTTTAGAAGTACAATTCCTTGATCATAACTCCTAAGATAATGTGAATTGTTAAGCAACTCACACAAAATTAATGGTTAGGTGAGCTACTGAAAAAAAAAAGGTCTGAGGTAAACTTCAGTTTGCAAATACCATGGAAACATATAAGACACAGTGGTTCTGAATTGAGACTTTTGCTCTGTTTGTTTTAAACAAAATACATTGAAATATAGGCATGAAAATATGCCATGTCCCAATCCTGCAAGTACTTCTGTACTACTTTAATTTCATGCATGTTGTTGTCAATTGGCCCTGGTTAACAGCCAAGCACTCATCCAGCCGTTTGCTTACTTCCCCACCCCCCGTCCAGAGGGAAGTGGGAGAAAATAGGAAAAACTGGAGTGAGAAAGCTCATGGATGAAGATAAAGACAGGGAGATCACTTACCAATTACTGTCACAGGCAAAACAGACTCAACTTGGGGAAATTAACTGAATTTATTGCCAATTAAAATAAATAATTACTGATTTGAGTAGTGGGAATCAAAAGCAAAAAAGAACAAAACATTTAAACACTTAAGGAAAACATCTTTCTTCCCCCTTTCCCAGGCTCAACTTCACTCCAAGCACCTCTCTTCCCCCTGTGTTATTGTTGCAAGTTACACTCAATCCCTTCAGTGAGGCAATGGGTGGTGCAGGGGGGCTTGTGGTCAGTACATAGCAGTTTTTCTCTGCCACTCCTTCCTTCTCACACTTTTCCTCTGGTCCGGCGTGGGTTCTCTACAGGCTGCAGTTCCTTTGGGAATATCCCTCTGCTCTGGAGGTTCTCCACAGGCTGCAGGAAATATCTGTTCCACCATGGAGCATCTCTTACTGCTCTGACCTTGGTGTTCCCTCTGCTGTTTCTCTCTCTCGTTTATTTCCTCCTCCTGTGCCTGTCTGGTGTTTTCTGCCCTTTCTTAAATATGTTTTCACAGGGGCACCCAAAACTTTGCTGATTGTCTCAGCTTTGGCCTGTGGTGGGTCCGTTGCCAAGCCAGCTAGAACTGGCTGTGTCCAGCACAGGGCAGTCCCTTACCTCTTCTGACAGAGGCCACCCCTGCAGCCCCTGACCTGCAGCCCCCCCGCCAAAGCTTTGCCACGTACAACCAATACACATGAACAGTACCATTGAAGCAAAACTAACTTCTGCATGTGAGCCACCCTTCTGAAGTCAATGGGACTACTCATTTGTGTAAATATTCATATTGGAATTTTAAGTATGTGTAAATATGTGTAAACAGATCCCTGAAAGCAATTTTCCTATTATTTTTATTATTTTCATATAAACTATTTAGTTTTCCAGAACTCAAAAAAGTAGTTTTCTACCTAGTAGGTTGATCTGCTTTTTTTTTTTTTTTTTTGTTGAGCTAGCTTGTTTGCAGAGAATCGGTGTTAAAAGTCATTGTGTTTTTAGTACTCTGAAAAACAATCGGCCAAGGAAACATGGATTAAGGTATATAACCCAAAATTGAAGATACCAATGTATTTGCAATTCAATCTGCAACAGTTATATTACAAAATATCCCATAGCTCCATGTAAATGTTAAAAAAAAAAATTGTAAATGCATATCCAAATTGTTCACTAAATCCACCAATCCATTGTCTTGCATATTATCTTACCTCTCCCATAACTGCGATAGGCGTCTCTCCTGTTGCCTGAGCAACACGATGTTCTACTAAGTAAAACATGTACTCATCATAAAGCAAGCGGATCAGATGAAAAGAGCCAAAGCTAGCAGCACTGCGTAAGGTTAAATCTCGAATCACCATTGAGCTATTTAAATATGGGGAAAAAAAATTATGAAATAAATATCACAATTCTTTAATAATTTATTCATATGGAATATGCACTTCAAGAATAATATTTTTTAAAGTAATGCTATCCACAAACAAACAGCTGATTTATGGTGTCTTCAGAAAGAAATGTCTGGGAAAGACAAATATTTGCCTCTCCCCTTTTTCTGAAAGCACGGTTGGAGACCACATTACACAACTAGAAGCTAAATTTTCAAAAAGACAGGAAGGGTTTTGTTTTGGTATATGCACAATTACCAATATGCAAGCGCATGTAAAAACTGACCTTAGTGGAAGGAAGTTCTTTGTTAAAATTTTAAATAATAAAATTGTATTAAGATTATTTAATTTTAAACAAAGTAGTCTTTCAAAATATTGTGTCTGTTGTGCTCACATTCCTAGTTCAAAGGTTTTAATTGGTATGATTTTTAAACTTGTAAAATTTAAATAAGTTTGTGTATACCTTATAATAGAGAAATGCAGATTGTGGATGAAAACATCCGTATGATACTCTCAGAAAGTAGATGCTACAATGTACCATTTTGAAAAAAAAAACTAGCTTTACTATGATAACTGATACAGTAGCAGATGACATGGAATATTTGTCTTGATGTTCTTTTTACACATTAAAAAATATTTTGTTTTCCCTACATAATAAAAATAGAAGCCATGGTATTTTAATAAATAGTATTAAGAACATTGGCTTTAAAATTGTATAGCTATTAAATCCAAAATGTTTCATAGCATGTTTCCAAATCAGGATAAAATTCTAACCTCATTACACTTGCACAAGGCCTTTAAAATAATATACAAGGATCATTTCATCCACTACTGAGTTGCACATAGCCCTGTGTTTAATGTTAACAACACTAATCTTTGGGGGGGGGGCTCTTTATTTCTTGGGAACTATTGTCTGATATTAATATTGTCAACATTATTACAGTATACAGTTCAGCAAACAATAAAATAGCTGAAATAATTTAGAAGACTATTGAGAACTACCTGTAGAAAGACCATTTTAAAAGAAATTGCCGTGCTGCTTTAGGAAAGCTGGGTCTTCCCTCATATGGTTTCAATGCTTGCATCATTACATTATCAAGCCAGGCAGCCCACTGTTCCAGAGTGCTCTGCTGCTGAAGAGTCATCTTGAAATCTGTTTCTAGTCTTTGAACCATATTGTCATCACACTGACACACCCAGGAAGCCTGTTCCTGTTACAACACATGGCAAACATGAAAGCAAAACACAAAATGTAAATTATTCTTAAAGATTGAAAAATTAAATGAAAAGGATGAAATACACTTATTAGGCAAACTAATGAGTATTTTTATTTTCATGTCTCTCTCAATTTTGTTGGAAGAAAATGAGAGTAAGGAACCCAAAATATAAAAATGGGCATCAAATAAAGCACACACACACAAAAATACAATGGAAAAAACACAAATACATTGCAATGTTCCATATTAATTTTCATGAAACAATTTTCAGCTTCCCTCATTCATAATTTTTCAAGTAAAAATTTCAGGAATTGTCAGGCTTGGGACTACAGGAACAAGGAGTGGAAAGGGCAGTCAAATGGAAGTTGAGAGAGTAAGAAATAAAGAGGAACCAAGAAACCAAAGTACCATGGTTCCTATTGCTTTGAAGGAGTTAAGACCAAATACAATTTCTGTTACATTTTTAATCACCTCACTTAAAAAAAAGCTTTGTTTTATAGGCAAAAAAGGGTTGTTGTGTTTATACATAGTCTGCAATATATTGGACATTGCTTAATGAGTAATATAAATAGCACACAATTGGACAAACACAGTCCATGTACAGTAATGAGCAATTCACAGTATTGTCATGGAATGTGATTATATTACATTTTTAAGTTTAAATAAGACCAATAGGACACTATTAAATGGAACTTAGAGAAAATCAATATTGATTTAATATAGGCCATATTCTTAAACTCTAGCTATCACATGCCAAGTTAACATCTCAACATTCATAGACCCTATATCTTACCACAGAACAATATTTAATATACCATATATTTGGTCACATACTAAATCTTAGGTAGTTTACACACCATTATGCAATATAACTATATCTGTGTTAAATTTTATTTATTCAAAGGTCTTTGCAACAAGCAAAAAGAATTTAACTGTTGCTAGTGAACTTCTGAACTTTTGTTAAGATAAAATGTGTTAAGATGTTTGTTCATGAAAGAAGACAAATGTAATGGACCATGTCAGTTAGTTGAGCAACAGAAGAAAAAAAATGTTGTTTCTTCTAAGGAGAAGAAAGAGGTAAAAGGGAAACCTTTTTCTAAACCTAATGAAAAATAATAAATTGATGTTTTACAGATAACTGGAAACTAGTTCTAACCAGTTACTTAGGAAAGGTTGGAAATGTAAACACAAACAATTAAAGAAAGTATACTAATGATATTGTCTTTGAAATAAAAATATATGTAATGAAACAATCTGTACTATAAATAGTGCTGTATGATCAGTATTTTTTTATGGAAGATCAGAAGCTATGCTACTATCCAAGACTTCATCTTCAGGCATTGTTCATGCTGTTCATTATAAGAACACATGTACTCTACATTTTCATCTGCATTAAATAAAAATTGGCAGCATGCATGGTCTGAAAGATAAGAAGCCTTCAGAGAAAATGGAAATAGATAATAGTTCTAAGGTTTTATTTTCCTTACGGCCAAAGTGTAAGCTGGAAAGTTTCAACTGAATCACTGCATATATAAAAATCAGCAAAATGTTCCCACTTTGCTTTCTTGATGGAATAATAAGAACTAACAATAAAAATAAAAAATTTTGGGGGAAATAACAATTTTTTAAAAGTCTGTTTTTTAAAGCCACAGTTTACCTGTACATTGGCAAAATCAACACGGTTGAGATCACTGAGCATTTGGTTGATCTGAGAAGTGTTCTGAAGCACAGCCCGAGCTGCCTGAGCCAGGTGATTAAGAGATGTGTATCTTCTCAAAGTCTGGGCAAAGGCACTTACAGCGGCAACCTATGAAGAAATCCATTTATCTTAACACATTGTACTTATCAACAGGTCTTCTGTTTCATCTACTTTAATTTTAAAATTGCTGTATTAATTTATGAGCCCTCAGATATCGCAATTCACATGTAATGGAACAAATACAGTTTTTCCTATTAAATTTTTTGGCAAAACAAAGATATTTCTAATCCCATGTTTCATGTTTGAAGTTCAACCTAAATATGAGATTTAGCATAAAAGTTAAAATGCTGCTACTTTTAGATCTTAAATATCTAGTGTACAGTTGCATAAATTGAAGAAAAATGCAGTAAACTTTTTTTACCTTGGTTTGTATCATTCTCTGTGGAATATTGTTCATGGCACTGGAAAGCCAACCTTCAAGGCTTTTTGCAAAATTGCGAATGGCTTGGGTCAAGGCACCTAAACATTAAAGAAAAAAAAAAAAATGAAAAAGATGGCAAGGTGCCTCTCTTGAAACCTTTTGCATCCTCAGTATTTAAATATTCCACATTGAGATCTGCTGCATTTATTGGCTGTGCTGGTTTTGGCTGGGGTAGAGTTAATTTTCTTCATAGCAGCTAGTATGGGGCTATGTTTTGGATTTGTGACCAAAACAGCATTGATAACACACCAATGCTTTAGCTATTACTGAGCAGTGCTTACACAGAGTCAAGGCCTTTTCTGTTTGTCACACCACCCTGCCAGCGAGTAGGATGGGGGGTGCACAAGAAGTTGGGAGGCGACACAGCCAGGACAGCTGACCCCAATTGACCAAAGGGATATACCATACCATATGACGTTATGCTCAGCATGTAAAGCTGGGGGAAGAAAGAGGAAGGGGGAGGACATTCGGAGTTACAGTGTTTTGTCTTCCCAAGTAACTGTTATGCGTGATGGAGCCCTGCTTTACTCGAGAAGGCCCTAAAAACTTGCCTGCCGATGGGAAGCAGTGAATGAATTCCTTGTTTTGCTTTGCTTGCGTGCATGGCTTTTGCTTTACCTATTAAACTGTCTTTATCTCAACCCATGAGTTTTCTCACTTTTACTCTTCCGATTCTCTCCCCCATCCCATTGTGGGGGAGTGAGCGAGAAGCTGTGTGGTGCTTAGTTGCTGGCTGGGGTTAAACCACGACAGTCCTTTTTGGCACCCAACATGGGGGTCGAAGGGTCCAAGATAGCGACAGATTTGATTGGCATGTGCTAGACTGAATTTATAGCTGTTATTGCTGTTTAGCTATTAATCGGCAAGCTTCTGTGCTTGCCATGGGGCTTGCCTCACTGCATATTAGAGTCTAGTGCTTGTTAGTGGCTGCTTTTTGCTTTTGCTGCTTGCTCTACTGCTGTATTGCTTATCATCTTACTCTGCTGTGCCTGGGAACATTTTTAAAACAGCAATGGCCATGTGCCTGGGCTGGCAGATGGCCAGGGCATCGCTGCTGTTTCTGTGCTGCTGTACTGGACAGGCTGGAACTCCATTATGAACTCGAGTTGAAGGGACTGTGACCTGTGGATGACTCCACGCAGGAGCAGGACACCCCCGAAGCGTCTGTGGCCGTGAATAAGCCCATGACAGAGCAGGTACATCTCGAAGCATCTCTGGCCCTGGTTATGTCTGTGCCACAGCAGGTATACCTCTGAAGGGATTGTGGCCCAAGGACAAGGCCATGCTGGAGAAGATACACCTCGAAGCATCTGTGGCTGTGGATAAGTCCATGCTGCAGCAGGTACACCTTGAAGCATCAGTGGCTGTGCATGAGGTCATGCTGGAGCACCTCAAAGCATGTGGCCATGGATAAGCCCATGACAGAGCCGGTACACCCCTGGAGGGATTGCAGCCATGGGTAAGGCCATGTTGGAGCAGGTTTACTTCTGAAGGGACTGTGGCTGTGGGTAAGGCCATGCTGGAGAAGGTACACCTCTAAGCGACTGTGGCTCTGGATAAGTCTATGCCGCAGCAGGTATACCCCTGGAGAGACTATGGCTCATAGATAAGGCTCCACTTGGAGCAGGTAAACTCCTAAGGGACTGCGGTCTATGAATAAGTCCAAGCCAGAACAGGGGCAAGGGGAGGAGTTCATTGCAACGTTAAACCCTAGAACCTGGCCCAAAGGGACCAGGGGTGGAGATTGTAATGGATACACCTTTAAATTGTTGTAACCCATGACTTGAGTTGCATGTTATGGGAATTACTATAACAGGAACCAAATGAACTAATGGAGGACAAGCCTTAGAAGAAGCAGTGCAAGTGCAGCAGTGACCTGACCTGAGCTGGCTTTGGTGCCGAGTAACTCCATGCAACACACCACCTCTCCTGTCCTGAGTGATCACCATCACAGATGGAGCCCAAAGTCATGGACTAAATGGACTCAATGGACATTTTGTGGACATTTTACAGGCATTTTACAGAGGTGGTCCATAGACTAAGGGAATGATATCTGCATATTATATCAAAGGATGGGAAGGGGAGTGGTGGTTAATGAGGATGTATTGGATAATGTGGGACCTGAGCATGACATAAATGGTATGGAAGAACAGGTGCAGAATGTACTGGTTTCGGCTGGGATAGAGTTCATTTTCTTCAGAGTAGCTAGTATGGGGCTATGTTTTGGATTTGTGCTGGAAACAGTGTTGATAACACAGGGATGTTTTAGTTATTGCTGAGCAGCGCTTACACAGAGTCAAGGCCTTTTCTGCTTCTCACACCATCCCACCAGTGAGTAGGCTGGGGGTGCACAAGAAGTTGGGAGGGGACACAGCTGACCCCAACTGACCAAAGGGATATTCCATACCATATGACGTTATGCTCAGCATGTAAAGCTGGGGGAAGAAAGAGGAAGGGGGAGGAACTGTGTTCAGTTTTGGACCCCTCACTACAAGAAGGACATCGAGGTGCTGGAGCATGGGCAAAGAAGTTGGTGAAGGGTCTAGAGAACAAGTCTTATGAGGACCGGCTGAGGGAACAGGGGTTGTTTAGTTTGGAGAAGAGGAGGCTGAGGGGAGACCTTATTGCTCTCTACAACTACCTGAAAGGAGGCTGTAGTGAGGTGGCGGTCGGTCTCTTCTGCCAAGTAACAAGCGATAGGACGAGAGGAAACGGCCTCAAGCTGCACCAGGGGAAGTTTAGGTTGGATATTAGGAAAAACTTCTTCACCAAAAAGGTAGTCAGGCATTGGAACAGGCTGCCCAGGGAAGTGGTTGAGTCTCCATCCCTGGAGGTATTTAAAAGAAGGGTAGACGTGGTGCTTGAGGACATGGTTTAGTGGTGGACTTGGCAGTGCTAGGTTAATGGTTGGACTTGATGATCTTAAGGGTCTTTTCCAACCTTAATGATTCTATGATTCTATGACATTGGGAGTTAGTGTTTTGTATTCCCAAGTAACCGTTACGTGTGATGGAGCCCTGCTTTCCTGGAGATGGCTGAACACCTGCCTGACGATGGGAAGTACTGAATGAATGCCTTGTTTTGTTTTACTTGCATGTGCGGCTTTTGCTTTACTTATTAAACTGTCTTTATCTCAACCCATGAGTTTTCTCACTCTTCCGATTCTCTCCCCCATCCCATTGTGGTGCGACTGTGTGGTTCTTAGTTGCCAGCTGGGGTTAAACCACAACATTGGCTTAGAGACTTATCCAGTCTAGGTTCAGATCCCTCCCAATAAAAGAAGGGTGTTGATAAACTGGAGCAAGTTCAGTAGTGGGCCACTGTCATGGTCAGGGGGCTAGGGCACATACCTTATGAGGAGAGGCTGAGGGAACTAGGTTTGTTCAGCCTGGAAAAGAGAAAGTTTAGAGGGGACCTAATAGCAGGACACAGGACTCTAGGTGCATGGTTGTCTGGGAAAAAGAACTTTAAAAAACAAAACAAAAGTACATTTGGTTAACAATGAAGTTTAGAATCTTGTTTCGAAGTATATGAGTTAATGGTGGAAAAGGAGGAGTAGGAATTTTATAGAATGTAGTGAGGATGATGAAGGTGTTCTAACTAAAATGTTCTTAAAGAGCTCTTGTAGATGATGCATCACATGCATGAGAACCAGACTCTTCTAGGATTACGTTGAATTTTTTTAGGACCTATTCTGACAGGTCAAAGGTTGCCTGTTAACAGCATATATAAGTTGTGATGTAGAGGCTTGTATTGTATAGAATTAAATTGGAGTAAAAAACCAAAACAAAACAGAAAAGCAGTATATAGGTGACCAAATGAAGTTTTCTTCCTTACTAAATATAGTTCCTAAGCTTGGTGTGAAGCGTACAGTTCTTGTTCTTGTGCTTTCCAGATGGTTCTGTCTTTGTCATTGAAAATACCCATACTCTCAAGGGCATGCATCTCCAGTGTTAGTACTCCACTTAGTATATTACAGGCTTGCAGCACAATATTATATTCTGTGTTATTTAGTAATTGTGAGAAAAGGGATGTCCCATGACTGAGAGTATTGTTTAGAAACCATTAGATGCACTAAAGCACTAGTAATTCTTTTTATGAGGTAAACTATCCTATATTTCTGGTGTTCTTGCTTACAGGTACAGCAAGTACAGACTGTGCAACAGGTACAGCATGTCTACCCAGCCCAGGTTCAGTATGTGGAGGGAAGTGACACAGTCTACACAAATGGAACTATGTAAGTTGGTTATTGATCAAAATTAGAATGTTTACTGAAATATGAAGTTAAATGCACATTCTTTTAATGACATCATATAGGCTACTGTATTTTAAGTAGCAAAGAAAAATGTTTGAACAAAACCTTTTTTTTTTGTCATTTTAAATCATTATTTGGGTGAAAACAAGTTGAATTCACATCACTTGAATTCATCTAAAATGAATTCAGGTAATTGTTACAGTTGGACATAGTGTGAAGCTATATATGCAGCATTTTGTTGTTTGGGGAAAAAACTTAAGTTTATGGACAAGTTTTAAGTTGTGCTGATATGAAGGATTATCTAAATTTGTCATAATGTGATCATCTGTGTAATAAAGAAGTCATCATGTGGGCCTCCTGTTCTTGTAGTTGAAATTCTACTGGCAATTTCCTAAATTGCTGATGCAGCTGCAGTCATTACTTACAGAAAAGTTATGTAATTTCTTTACTGTTTAGTGCAATGAGATACATATTTAATTTTTTTCCAAAGGAAGGAAGAAAGGGAGAGAAACGAGAATATGTCCTTTTGCTTCTCTCTTAGACTCTTCTATTTCCTGTGCTTTTCTTGCTTCAATGAACATGCTTTTCTGCCATCAAGTTCCTTTCTCCTATGTGCAAACTTAAAATCATAGAATAATTTAGGTCAAAAGAGACCTCTGGAGGTTATATGGTACAACCCCCACACACACTCAGAGTAGGGCTAACTTTGAAGTTGCTCAGGGAGGACCTTCCCTCCCTCTTTTTCCAGTTACCTTTAAATATATCACCTTGACAGTTTTGACGTGTTATAAGGTTAAGGAAGAAGCAAAAGGCATGTAGAAAACTTGTTTGGTGTCAGCAAATATGTATTTATTGATGATAATCTGGCATTGACACAAAACAGTCAACAACACTGTTGGGTTCAGAGACTGATGTTAACACTTGCAGCATCCTCTCCACTGGCATATTTTGTCAAATTCATTCTTCAGTTAACCTTTTCCCACACGCTCTCTTGTTGCCTGATTTTCTTTGCTCTTATAATATCTAGTCAATCTTCTGTCCTAAATGGGTCTGTTAAGATGTGCTTATTATTAGGAATGACCAATGTGTCCTTGTTTAAGATACTGTAAAAACTGAAAGTCACTCATAACATTGTTAAACTGTAATCAAAGACAGAAAATTTCTACGTAGAATGCCTTATCAGGCTAACTTGTTTTTGAAAAATGTCAGCCAAAGACATTGAACCGTTGAGACAAAAGAAAACATATTTCTTCATCCATGCTTGTATAAGTTTTTCTTTTAAAAGCTCTAGTACTTCTACTCTTTTAATTATGGACTTGAAACTGAGCAGTGATGTTGGGAATGTGTGGTTTATTGCAGTTCATGAAATTTTGCCTGAGTTTATAGCTCAAATATATTAATCAGAGGATTATGTTTATTTTACCCTATTTATATGTTAAATGCTCTGAAGACCAATGGATGTGCTCCAGGTGGTCCTAAATGGGGCATCTCCTTGCAGCTGCTGCTTCTGCTATTAATTATATCAACTCTGGGTTCTAGTACCTAATCTATGAACAAAGAGTCTATTCTATTCCATATACAGGGCCTAGGATATATGGTTGAAGGAAGCTATCCTATTAAAACAGAGAAAGGAGCAAGTACTAAGTACTATCTGGTCTTAGATAAAGAGCTGGTGGAAGTGACTGGAAAGGCAAGAGCCAAGAACCAGTGGGTGGAAAGACGAAAGTATAGTGGCAGACATACAAATCTAACAAAGAGACAAAATGCATGGTTGTCTGGGAAAAAGAACTTTAAAAAACAAAACAAAAATAAAAACACTGACTGGATAAACAGCCCAGAAAAGTTGTCTCCATACAGGAGATTATGCCTATATGATTTTCCTGATATAACTGCTAACGATTTCATTTGTAGATAGTACCTTAAAAGGAGATGGAAGGAGGAGCTGGCCGACACAACATAACTTGTAGTGCTATTTCATCCACCAGTAAACTATATTTTAGTATGGTTGATAATTTACCATAGAAAAATTTAGGTTGTAAGGGACCTCCAGAGGTGATCTAGTCCAACCCTCTGCTCAGAGCAGGTCTAATTAGATCAGGTTGCTCAGGGACTTGTCCTATCGAGTCGTGTACACCTCCAAGGACAGAGGTTCCACACCCTTTCTGGGCAACCTGTTCCTGTATTTGACCACCCTCATGGAAAAAAGTATTTTCCTAATATCTAATCAGAACTTCTCATATTACAACTTGCATTCATTGCCTCCTGTCTTATTGCTGTGCACCTCTGAGAAGCGTCTGGCTCTATCTTCTCTGTATCCTCCCATCAAGTAGTTGTAGAGAGCAAAAAGGTATCCCCTGAATCTTCTCTTCTCCAAGCTGAACAGGCCTAGTTCTCTCAGCCTCTCCTCATATGTCATGTTCTCCAGCCTCCTGACCATCTTTGGTGGTCCTCTGCTGGACTCGCTCCAGTATGTCCATGTCTCTCTTGTACCAGGGAGCCCAAAACTGGACACAGGACTCCAGATACAGTCTCACCTGTGCTAAACAGAGGGTAAGGATCACTTCCCCCAACCTGCTGGCTACACTCTTGGTAATACAGCCCAGGATGCATTTGTCCTTCTTTGCTGCAAGGACCAGTGGATGGAAAGAAGAAAGTACAGTGGTAGACACACAAATCTAACAGAGCCAAAATGCAGCTGGTTCACGTTCACCTTGCTTTCCACCAGGACCCCCAGGTTCTTCTCTGCAAAGTTGCTTTGTAGACAGTCAGCCCCCCAGTCTATATTGTTGCATGGAGTTATTCCATCCCAGATGCAAGACTTGGCATTTATCCATGTTAAACTTCATGAGGATCCCATCAGTCCATTTCTCTGGCCTTTCCAGGTCCCTCTGACCTCTAGCATATTGAGCGCCACCCCCCCACCCCCCCCCCCCCCCCCATTTGGTGTCATCTGCAAACTTGCTGAGTGCCTTCTGTCCCATCATCCAGGTCACTAATGAAGACCTTAAACAGCATTGGTCCCAGTACTGATCCCTGAGAGACCCCACTAGTTACTGGCCCACAGCTGGACTTTGCACCACAGATCACAACTCCTTGAGCCCAGCAGTCTAGGTGACTTTCTACCCACCTTATCATTCACTTATCCAGCCCGTATCTCAACAATTTGGTGATAAGGAGATTATGGGAGACTGTGTCAAAGGCCTTTCTTCAGTCAAAGTATACAACATCCACTGCCTCCCCTTGTCCACAGTGCCAGTCACCTCGTCATAGAAAGCAATGAGTTTGGTCAGGCATGATTTGCCCTTGGTAAATCCCTGTTGACTGCTCCCAATCACCTTCTTGTCCTTCGTGTATTTACAAATAGCTTCCAGGAGGATTTGTTCCATAACCTTTCTAGGGACTGAGGTGAGGCTGACTGGCCTGTAGTTCCTGGTATCCTCCTTTTTGTCCTTGAAGATGGGTGTGATGTGACTTTTTCCAGTCATCATGAACTTCATCCAGTTGCTGTGACCTTTTGAGGATGATAGAGAGCTGCCTTGTAATGACATCAGTCAGCTCCTTCAGCACCCTTGGATGCATCCCACCTGGTCCCATGGGCTTGTATACATCTAAAAGGCTTAAGTGCTCCTTAACTGCATCTTCCTAGCTACAGGAGACTGTGATTTCTAGCAAGCTCTAGCAGTTCTAACAGGCTCTGTCAGCTGTTCTTGATGAAAGAGGGCATTGAGCTTTTGTTCCAGCTGACTCGTGATTAGGGACAGTCAAGCACCTTTCAGCAAATACTAGGGAGTAGCCTATATAAGTGCCAGCCTAGAGCACAATGAACAGAGTCAGCAGTTTTTAGTGAGTGGGACCTAGTAGCTACTCAGGACAGTGTCTGTATTCTCAACAATGGTGGGGACCTGTTACAGGACATGGTCCCCAGCAGCTATTAGAGCAACTGTCCCTGGAATGTCAGAGGCTTTGGCCTAGATGGAGCTCCAAAAGGAGGATACAGTCTGTAGGTCTCAGGCTGTAGGATGTGCCTGGGGTTTTGCTGATGCTGGGCAGCAGAAGATAGTCTGCAGGTGGTGCGCACTTGTTGAGGATCTGTGTTGCCAAGTAAAGGAGCTATGGGAGGAGGTCAACAGACTGCACAGCATCAGAGATGATGAGAAGGAGATCAACCATTTTTCCTCTGAAATCCTGTAGCTTCAAGAGCTTGAACCCCCAACTGTACTGAAGGAGGAGCAGGAGCAGTTTGTGCTTATTGGGTTGGGAAGTGGAGACTCCCATGATGGGTGGAGCCATGATGTCAAACAAAGCATCTGTGCTGGTGGAACCTGAGTCATGCAGTAGTGAATAATTCACTGCTGAGGGGGGATGGAGACTCCCATGTGCTGAACTGACCAATTGTTTAGGGAGGTTTGCTTGCTGGGGGCTTGGATGTGGGACACCGTTGAAAACCTGCTAAGGCTTCTCTGGCCCTCAGGCTATTAATCTCTGCTGCTCTTCCATATGGGCACCAATGATACTGCCAAGGGAGACCTACCTGGAGAGTGTCTAGTGTGGCTATATGACTCTTGGGGCAATGGTCAAGGACATGGGGGGCCTCGGTGATGTTCATCTTACTGGTGAGGGGAAAGAGCTTGAGGATGAGGGGATGGATCCTGCAGGTCAACAGTTGGGTGTGTGGCTGGTGTTGGCAGCAAGGTTTTCATTTTTTACGGAATCACGGAATGGCTGAGGTTGGAAGGGACCTCTGGAGGTCATCTGGTCCAACCCCCCTGCTCAAGCAGGACCACCTAGAGTATGTTGCCCAGGACCGTGTCCAGATGACTTTTAAATATCTCCAAGGAGGGAGACTCCACAACCTCTCTGGGCAACCTGCTCCAGTGCTCAGTCACTGTCACAGTAAAAAAGTGTTTCCTGATGTTCAGACGGAACCTCCTGGGTTTCCGTTTGTGCCCATTGCCTCTTGTCCTGTCACTAGGCACCACTGAGAAGAGCCTGGCTCCATCTTCTATGCACCTTCCCTTCAGGTATTTAAATACATTGATGAGATCCCCTCCGAGCCTTCTGTTCTCTAGGCCAAACAGTCCCAGCTCCCTCAGCCTTTCTTCATAGGAGAGATGCTCCACTCCCTTAATCATCTTCACGGCCCTTCATTGGACTCTCTCCAGTATGTCCATGTCTCGCTTGTACTGGAGAGCCCAGAACTGGACACAGGACTCTAGGTGCACAGTATTGGTGCTGAATAAAGGGGAAGGATCACCTACCTGGACCTACTGGCAATACTTTGCCTAATGCAGCCCAGGATACCATTAGCCCTCTTTGCGGCAAGGGCGCACACTGCTGGCTCATGTTCAACTTGGTGTCCACCAGGACCCACAGGTCCTTTTCTGCAAAGCTGCTTTCCAGCTGGCTGCCCCCCCCCCCCGGCATGTACTGATACATGGGGTTGTTCCTCCCCAAGGGCAGGACTTGGCACTCCTCCTCCTTGAACTGCATGAGGTTCCTGTCAGCCCATTTCTCCATCTTGCCAAGGTCCCTCTGGGTGGCAGCACAACCCTGTGATGTATCAGCTACTCCTCCCAGTTTTGTGTCATCAGCCAACTGTCTGAGGATACTCTCTGCCTCATCATCCAGATCGCTAACGAAGACGTTGAACAGTATTGGACCCAGTATTGACCCCTGGGGTACGCGGCTATTTACTGGCCTCCAACTAGACTTTGTGCCACTATGACCATGGGATTCTCTTTGAAGATGGAGGACTGCTAGGGAGAGACAGGATCCACATGACCAAGTGGGGCATAAACAGCTTTGCCCACAAGCTGGCCAACCTGGTAAGGAGAGCTTTACACTAGGAATGATGGGGAAGGGATGACCAACAGTCAAGTGAGGAAGTCATAGACTGGATGGGCAAGCAAAGGATGTGAGGTAAACAGGAGGGACCTCATAATCAACAAAACGGGGTTGAAATTAGACCACTTCAAGCATATGCACATAACTAAGGAAGTGTCAGGAGATCAGCATTATGGGAAAGCTTTCACGCCCTTTTGGGGAAATTGGTACGACTGGGTGCCTCTCTGAAGTGCCTGCACACTTATACATGCAACATGGGGAAAAATAGGAGGAATTAGACATCTGTGAGCATTCGCAGGGCTACGATCTCAGAGATCACAGAGATATTGTGGGATGGCTCATACAACTGGAGTGCTGCAATGGATGGATACAGAATCTTTAGGGAAAACAAGCTAAGAAGATGCTCTATATGAAAGAGGAGCTGGAATGCATGGAGCTTTGCCTAGGGATGGGTGATAAGCCAGTTGAGAGCTTAAGGGGCCGGGTTAGATGACATACCTATGTGGGTGATGTTGTGGGTATCTGATACAGACTGCCTGATCAGGAAGAAGTAGATGAAGTCTTGTGGTGTGTTGACCTTGGCTGGCCACTCTATCACTCCCCCTTCTCAACAGAACGGGGGAGAAAAATGCGATGAAAAGCTCGTGGGTCGAGATAAGGACAGGGAGATCATTCAGCAATTACCGTCACAGGCAACACAGACTCGGCTTGGGGAAGATTAATTTAATTTATTGCCAATTAAACGGAGTAGGGTAATGAGGAATAGGAACAAATCTAAAAACACCTTCCCCCCACCCCTCCCTTCTTCCCAGGCTCAACTTCACTCCCGACTCTTCTCTCTCTTCCCCCTGAGCAGTGCAGGGGAACGGGGAATGGGGGTTGCGGTCAGTTCATAACGCTTTGTCTCTGCCTCTCCTTCCTCCTCACGCTCTTCCCCTGCTCCAGCGTGGGGTCCCTCCCACGGGAGACAGTCCTTCACAAACTTCTCCAACGTGGGTCCTTCCCACAGGCTGCAGTTCTTCATGAACTGCTCCAGCATGGGTCCTTTCCACGGGGTGCAGTCCTACAAGAACGGACTGCTCCAGTGTGGGTCTCCCCACTGGGTCACAAGTCCTGCCAGAAAACCTGCTCCAGCATGAGCTCCTCTCCACGGGGCCACCGTTCCTGCCATGAGCCTGCTCCAGCGTGGGCTCTCCATGGGCTGCAGCTTCCCGCAGGGCACACCCACCTGCTCTCGCGTGGGGTCCTCCATGGGCTGCAGGGTGACAATGTGCTTCACCACGGTCTTCACCATGGGCTGCAGGGGAATCTCTGCTCCGGCGCTTGGAGCACCTCCTCCCCCTCCTTCTTCACTGACCTTGGTGTCTGCAGAGTTGCTTCTCTCACATATTCTCACTCCTCTCTCCCAGCTGCTGTTACGCAGCAGTTTTTACCCTTCCTTAAATATGTTATCACAGAGGCACTACCAATGTCTCTGATTGGCTCAGACTTTGGCCAGCGGCCGGTCCATCTTGGAGCTGGCTGAAACTGTCTCTGTCTGACATGGGGACAGCTTCTGGTGTCTTCTCATAGAAGCCATCCCTGCACCCCCCACCTCTACCAAAACCTTGCCACGTAAAGCCAATACAGGTCTTCTTCAGGCAACTGGAATAAGCCTCATGTTCACAGGCTCTGGTTCTCATGAGAGACTTGAACAACCCCAATATCTGCTAGAGGGCCAACAAAGCAGGGCACAAGCAACCCAGGAGGGACAGTTAAGCAGTGCAACTGGCTGCCCAGAGACGTTTGTGTAGTTTCTGTCCTTAGATGTTTTTAAGGCCTGATTGGGTAAAGCTCTGAGCAAGCTGGTCTGAATTCAGCATTGACCATGCTTTGAGCAGGAGGTTGGACTAGAGACCTCCTGAGGTCCCTTCCAACCTGAATTATTCTTTGATTGTATTTTATGTAACAACTATTTAGTTTCCCTTTCAGGAAACTTATGATCAGCAGTGAAAATTCTTTTTGGCATTCCTACAGGTACATCAGTAATTGCAACAATTGTTTCCTATCATCTCCTGAAAACTTCCATTGTGAATTTTCCGCCTTCAATTTTTGCCTAAGTGCTTTTGCTTTTAAAGAGCAAAACCCTGTAGGAAATGGCAATTATTGCAATACTGCAGTTTCCTCAAGTAAGCTCGAAGTACCCTGAACCATTGCCAACATGCTGTTTATTTTAGTTCTGAAGAACAAAATGCAATGCGCAGTGTTCAAAGACAGTATCAATAAGCAACATATAAGAATGTGTTTAACTAACAGAAGGTAGGATTTCTCTTACTGCTGTGAAATCTTGGTGGTGGAGAATGAATGCTGCTACGGTAATGAAGAAGAAAAAACTAGAAAAGGGAAATCATATTATCTTTAAGTGATTTTTTTTTTTTTTTTCACTACATCTAAGAAGAAACAGTCCAAGTAAAGACTAGATTTTGTTTATGAGGCAAAACACCATGTTTGGTAGAGTAAGAATTAATGATTAATGGAAGTCACCTAATATGAGAAATGCCCTTTTTCAACTTGAGTAATCAATGAATCCTGTAATTAAGAACTTCTGCTAGCAAAGTTAGCCAATTTGCTTAAAAAGAAAGAAATATTTTATTTTTCACAGCATCCTTCTCTTCAAATTTGTAGTGATAACTAGTTTATGTAACTGCCCCCAAATGTGGATGCTCATCTGAAATTTAATTTGGATTTATAAAACTTCTGTATTAGCTCTATGGAACAGGCTTTTTTGTTTTTGTTTTGTTTTGTTCTGTTTTTCTTTTTTGAGGTTTCCAGGCAAAGAACAAACGCTCTTTTGCACTGTCAATCATCTAACCCACTTATGCTTCTACATAAACATTTTTTGTATGCACTTACTAATTAACTAAGTATTCACTCATGTTAATTTATTACCCGCAGAATAAGAAAAAGTCAAAGTAGAAGGAATACTGTAAATAATGTGTCAATGATATTTAGTTATTTAAGGAAAATATAATTTTTTTCTGGACAAATGCTATGTAAAACACCTAACATAAGATCTTTTTCACCCCACCATATTACAGGATGATCTGTTTTAAAAAATAAGTGTGGAAAGAAGCAGCTCAGTGTCATCCTGATTTAAAAAAAAAAGTCTTTAGCTATGAAGAAAGAGTAATTCTAAATTCTAAAGAAATAATATTCCCTCTTTCTAGCTAAACACTATATTATTAGAGGACAGTGATGTATAGAGTGATCACAAATTTCTAATGAGCTCTGAAAATGATACATTAAATTAAAAAATTTTGTTGTCCTCTGTCCTGTAAATAGTGGTTAACATACCCAGCCATTACCAAAAGCCTAAGCACCTACATGCTCCAAACATTCTTTAAGTTGATCTGGCTATCATCAAAATTGCCAAAAACCTCTTCCAGAGAATCTTAAGAACAATCTGGTGCAAAATAAATGGCCTAAGTTCATTCTGATAGTTTGTAAAGTGTTACTAAACACACATTAAAACATTTATTTTTGGATAAGCATTCAAAAAGCTTGGGTTCTCATCTGAAATCTCTCTCCTACACAAATCTCACAAATAACAATGTTTTGCAGTCTTTCCGGTACTTGTAATTGCTGAAATTGAGAAATACAATGTGAAAAATATGTTGAACGTAACTTCTCAGCCTGGAATAGGAACTCCCAAACAAGTTTGTTACTGTCCATCCTGTCACTTGTGAAGAGATAAAAAGGGCATTCTCAGGGGAAAGGATCTATTGCCAGTAATACACAGTGGCTCTGGTCTTTTGCTAGAATCATTAGATAATAATCATCAACTTTACTCTCAACTCAAGTATAGAGTGTTTGACTTCTTTTTAAACAAAGAAATTTGGCTTTTTCCTACACAGTAGTTTTTCATTCATTTTGTGGGCACTAAAAAGTTTTCACAAAAATTTCAACTGACCAAATTTTACTTAGAGCTTGTTTTTCAAAAAGTTTTTCCTCACTGTTAATTTCTTTTATGGTAATATTTATTAGGAAGTTTTAATAAGTAATAATAATAATAAGCAAGTAATATTTATTAGGAATATTTATTAGGAAGACAGAGTAGGTTTTGGGGATTATCATTCCCCCCCCCAATACTGAAAAATCGGGAAAAGAAAAAAAGATGAAACTCATAAAAATAGAATTATCAGTTTACATCCTTACTAAATTAAACACATTTTCCCATTTTTTTGGCCAGCTGCTGCTGGTACCTTTCAGATTATCCAGAAAAAAAGTAACCTGCCCACGATGGGGTATTTCTACAAAGCAGTACTTGCAAATATTTTCCTGAGTTGCTTCTTACAGCATAGCTAACAGATGCAGCACTTTTTGCTCAGAAGGGGGCCGGAAACTTTGCAGAGAACAGCATCCGTGTCCTGAGCAATGGTGTTAATGTGTCACAGGGCACCACCTCCAGCCATCGGAGCAACTATCTCTATAATGTCAGAGGCCTCAATCCAGACCGAACTCCCGAGGGAGGATGCAGCTCTCAGAGTACAGCGAGTGCCTGGGGTCTCTCGCTGAGGCTGGGGCAGAGGGAGGCAGTTTCCTTGCCTGCAGAAGGTGTGCAGTGGTACAGGATCTGTGTTGCCAAGGAGGTGCAGGAAAAGGTCAGCAGACTGCGCAGTATCAGAGATGGTGAGAAAGAGATCAATCGGATCTTTTTCAAGACCCTGCAGCCTGAACCCTCAGCTGTATTGAAGGAGGATCAGGTGGTCTGTGCTTATTGGGTTAGGAAATGGTGAAGGCTGGAAGCTTGTGACTTCTGGCAACAGGAAGAAGGCTCCTGCTCCACCTGCATATCTCCAACTAAAGAACAGATTCAGTATCCTTGCAGCAGATGAGGGCCTGGGTCCAATGAAGCATCTGAAGCCTGAGCCACGCAGCAACACCAGAAGGAAGTGGCAAGTGATAATAGTGCTGTAGGGGACGGGGGCCGACCTGACCTGCTGTGTTGGGAGGTTTACTGCTTGCTGGGGGTTGGATCCGGGATGCTGTGGAGATACTACCAAGGTTTGTCCGACCCTCGGACTATTACCCCTTGTGAATCTTCACATGGGCACCAACAATACTGCCAGAGGAGACCTGGAGCATATCAGGTGTGACTACATGCATCTAGAGGCAACGGTCAAGGGCATGGGGGCCCAGGTAGTGTTCTCCTTGATCTTTCCAGTGAGAAGCAAGGGCTTGAGGAGGAATGGAAGGATCCTGTGGGTCAACAGTTGGTTGCCCAGCTGACGATGACAATTGGTATTTGTATTTTATGACCATGGGGACCCTTCTTTAGGGACTGAAGACTGCTAGAGAGAGATGGGATCCACCTGACCAAGTGGGGCAAAAACATCTTTACCAACAGTCTGGCCAACCTGGTGAGGAGAACTTTAAACTAGAAATGACAGGGGAGGGAGATGACGACCCATAATCAAGCGAGGGAGTGGTGGAATGGGTTGGCAAGCAAAGGGTGCAGGGTGTTATGGAAAAGAGAGAGCTTGTAATCAGCAAAACAGGGCTGAAGGGGAGACGCTCTGCTGGACACAATTCTTACAAACTGGTTGGCGGTATGAAGGTTGGGGGGCAGCCTGGGCTGCATTGACCATGAGATGGTGGAGTTGAGAATCCTGAGAGGAAGGAACAAGGCAAATGGCAGGATCACAACTCCAAACTTCAGGAGAGCAGACTTTGGCCTGTGCAGGGACCTGTTTGGAAGAATCCCATGGGAGACAGTCCTGGAGAGCAGAGGGGGTCTAGGAGACCTGTTTGATATTCAAGGATCACCTCCTCCAAGCTCAAGAATGGTCCATCCCAATGAGCAGGAAATCAAGCAAAGGTGACAGGTCTGCATGGACGAACAAGGAGCTCCCGACTAAACTCAAACATGAAAAGGAAGCATACAGGAGCTGGAAAAGGGACCCAGGAGGAATGCAGAGACACTGTCCAAGTGTGCAGAGATGGGGTTAGGAAAACCAAAGCCCACCTGGAATTGAAACTGGCAAGGGATGTGAAGGGCAACGTTAAGGGTTTCTACAGGTACATAGCAGCAAAATGAAGACCAGAGAAAATGTGGGCCTGCTGCTGAATGGGGCAGGGAACCTGATGACAAAGGACATGGGAAAGGCCGAGGTACTGAATGCCTTCTACACCTGAGTCTTTACGGGTAAGGATTGCCTTCAGGAATCCCAGGCCTCTGAGACCAGAGGGGAAGTCTGCAGCAAGGAAGAATTCTCCTCAATAGAGGAGGACCCAGGTAGGGAAACATTTAAACAAATTGGAGATGCGCAAGTCCATGGGACCTGATGGGGTGCACCCATGAGTGCTGAGGGAGCTGTCTGATGTCATTGCAAGGCCACTCTCAATTATCTTTGAACAGTCATGGTGATCAGGGGAAGTTCCTGAGGACTGGAAGAAAGCAAATGACACTCCAGTCTTCAAGAAGGGCAAGAAGGAGGTTCTGGGGAACTACAGGCTGGTCAGCCTCACCTCGATCCCTGGGAAGATGATGGAGAAAATAATCCTGGAAGCCATTTCCAAAGAAGGTGCTTGGTAGGAATCAGCATGGATTTAAGAATGGGAAATCATGCCTGACCAATATGATAAACCTTCTGCAATGAGTCAACTAGCTTGGTGGATGAGGGGAGAGCAGTGGATGCTGTTTATCTTGACTTTAGCAAGGCTTTTGACACTGTCTCCCATAACATCCTCATAGACAAGCTGACAAAGTACAGGTTCGATAAGTGGACAGTGAGGTGGACTGAAAACTGGCTGAACTGCCAGGCCCAGACGGTTGTGATCAGAAGCATAAAGTCTAGCTGGAGGCAAGCCTCTAGTGGTGTCCCTCGGGGTTGATCCTTGGGCCAATACTGTTTAACAACTTCATTAATGACCTGGATGATGTGACAGAGTGCACCCTCAGCAAGTTTGCAGATGACACAGAATTGGGAGGAACGGTTGATAGACCAGATGGCTGTTGTGCTATTCAGAGGGACCTCGACAGTCTGGAGAAATGGGCAGGCAGGAACCTCATGCAGTCCAACAAAGGGAAATGCCAAGTCCTGCCCCTGGGGAGGAATAACACGATGCACCAGTACAGGGTAGGGGCTGACTGGCTGGAAAGCAGCTTTGCAGAGAAGGACATGGGGGTCCTGGTGGACAACAAGCTGAACATGAGCCAGTAATGTGCCCTTGCAGCAAAGGAGGCCAATGGTATCCTGAGCTGCATTAGGAACAGTGTTGGCAGGAGGTCGAGGGAGGTGATCCTTTCTCTCTGCTCAGCACTGGTGAGGCCACACCTGGAGTCCTGTGTCCAGTTCTGGGCTCCCCGGTACAAGAAAGACCTGGACATACTGTAGCAAGTTCAGCGAAGAGCCGCTGCAGTGATGAAGGGATCGGATCGTCTCCCATAGGAGGAGATGCTGAGAGAGCTGGGATTGTTTAGCCTGGAAAAGAGAAGACTCAGGAGGGATCTTATCAATGTGTCTAAATACCTGATGGGAGGGTGTATTGAAGATGGAGCGAAACTCTTCTCAGTGGTGCCCAGTGACAGGACAAGAGGGAATGGGCACAAACTGAAACATAGGAAATTCCATTTAAACTTAAGAAAAATCTTTTTTGCTATGAGGGTAGTCAAACACTGAACCAGGTTGTCCAGAGAGGTTGTGGAGTGTCCATCCTTGGAGATATTCAAAACCTGACTGGACAATGTCCTGAGCAACTTGCTCTGGTTGATCCTGCTTTGAGCGGGGGTTGGGAGGGGGTTTGGACTAGACAATCTCCAGAGATCCCTTTCAACCTCAACTACTCAACTATTATATGGTTCGGTGATTACACTTGAAGTCACCATGGCAGAAGGTGTCATTTACAGTATCAAAAATAGCTTTGCTCGCTACAAGGATAGCTGAGGCTCTATGTCTTAAAAAATTAATCCAATTTTATAATGTGATTATTGTTTGGTCCACAGAAAGGATATAAAACTTAGTATTTACAAGGATTATACTGGATTGTAAATAGGAAATTTCTTTTTAATATTTAACACAACATACAAACCATGCAATAAATGTTTTAGGAAGGAATTGAAACTACAGGCACCACTTCCAGGAAGATCAACCTGAACTTTGCAAGTGATAAGATGTTAAACCAGGGGGGATCCCAGGCACCAAACTGGGACGGATGCGGGAATTGATAGAACTATACAAACTGATGAAGGGACTTGCAGGGGGACAGGGAAGCAGGGAGAAACAAAGAGGGGGGATAGACAGAAAGGGGGATAAAACAGGCCAGTCACGGGTAAAACGGGGCCGGTCAGTACGCTTGTCTGGCTGAGCCCTGTGCCTGATCACTGCAGTCTGTCCTATTTTCTTATATTTTCTTTTAAAATCGTTTCGTAACTATCGCTCTGCTTAATCTCGCTGTCTGTCCCCTGTGTATGTGTGCTGCAAGGAACAGGTGCCAGCTGCTGGCGAGACCGGTGTGTGTGTGATTGAAATTTGGTGCCCAGCTACTGGAGTCAGACTGGGGGGTGTAGGCACCCTGGGGCCTGTGGTGTCAGCTACGGGAGTGAGTGAGGGTCCTAGCATCAGTAGTTGGAGGGGGCCATAGCTCTCTGGATCATCATCATAGAATCATCATATGGTTTGGGTTGGAAGGGACCTTTAAAGGTCCAACCCCCCCTGCAATGAGCAGAGATGCCTTTCACTAGATCAGGTTGCTCCTAATGCACCCTGGGATGCGGTTTGCCCTCTTGGCTGCCAGGGCACACTGCTGACCCATATTGAGCCTGCTGTCAACCAGCACCCCCAGATCCCTTTCTGCAGGGCTGCTCTCCAGCCACTCCTCTCCCAATTTATACTTTTACCCGGTGTTACTCTGTCACAGGTGTAGAATCCGGCATTTGGACTTGTTAAATTTCATGCCACTGATGATTGCCCAATGCTCCAATCTATCTAGATCCCTCTGCAAGGCCCCTTGTCCCTCAAGAGAGTCAAGAGCACCTCCCAATTTGGTATTGTCAGCAAACTTGCTAATGGTGCATTCAACTCCTGCATCCAGATCATTGATAAAAATATTGAACCGAACTGGCCCTAGAATTGAACCCTGAGGAACACCACTGGTGACCGGTTGCCGGCCAGATGTAGCCCCATTCACTATAACCCTTTGAGCCCTGCCGTTCAGGCAGTTCTTCACCCGGCGCACCATGAACCTGCTCATCTCACAGTTGGACAACTTGTCCAGAAGGATGCTGTTGAGGGACAGTATCAAAAGCCTTACTAAAATCCAGAAAGACTACATCCACCGCCTTCCCTTCATCCACTAGGCGGGTGACCTTATCATAGAAGGATATTAAATTAGTTAGACAGGACTTTCCCTTTGTGAACCCATGTTGACTGTGCCTGATGATTGCATTATTCTTTAAATGCCTTTCAGTAGTACCCAGTATGACCTTCTCCATAATTTTTCCAGGTACTGAGGTTAGACTAACAGGTCTGTAGTTTCCTGGGTCTTCCCTCACGCCCTTCTTGTAAAGTGGAATAACATTGGCTAGCTTCCAGTCAGCAGGGAACCAAGACCTTTGGTTGATGATCGAGAGGGGTCCTGCCGTAACATCCTCCAGCTCCTTCAGTACTCTGGGATGAATCCCATCAGGCCCCATGGACTTGTGAACGTTCAGCTGATACAGCTGGTCCCTTACAATTTCAGTGTCCGCAAATGGAAAGTCACCGCTCCCGCACTCGTGGTCCTCCGACTCAGGGGACCGGGCAGCCCAAGGTCTATCAGTATGACTGAGGCAAAAAAAAGCATTGAATGCCTCCGCTTTTTCTTCATCCCTATTAGTCCGGTGACCATCTTCAACAAGTATCGGTCCAATGTTTTCCTTAGACCTCCTCTTGCTATTAGGGTACGTAAAAAAGCCTTTCTTGTTGTCTGACACAACACTGGCCAGTTTCAACTCTAATTGAGCTTTGGCCTTTCGTGTCTTCTCCCTGCGTATACGAACCATGGCTCTGGAATCTTCCTGCGAAGCCTGTCCTTGCTTCCAGAGATCATACAATTTCTTTTTCCTCTTGAGCTCCTCGAGGAGTTGCCTGTTCAGCCAAGCTGGTCTTCTGCCCCGCTTGCTTGACTTTTGACACACTGGAATTGCCTGCTCCTGTGCTTCTAAAAGGTGGTTCTTAAAAACTGACCAGCACTCGTGGACTCCTAAGCCCTCAAAGGCAGATTCCCAGGGGACTCTGCTAAGTAGCTCCCTGAGTAGCTTAAAGTTTGCTCTCTTGAAGTCCAGGGTAGCAACTCTGCTGTCCTTTTTTCTCATTACACTGAAAATTTTAAGCTCAACCATTTCGTGATCACTGTGGCCAAGACAGCCACCTACCATCACATCTCCCACGACTCTTTCTCTATTCACAAACAACAAGCCTAGGAGGGCATCTTTCCTAGTTGGCTCACAGAGTACTTGTGACAAGAAGTTATCTATCTCCCACAAACTTCAAGAATTTCCAAGACCTGCTCGTCACAGCAGTATGATATTCCCAGTTGATGCCTGGGAAGTTGGAATCTCCCATAAGGACAAGGGCTACCGATCCAGAGATTTCTCCTAATTGCCTATAGAATAACTCATCAGTGCTAACATCCTGGCTGGGTGATTGGTAGTAGACACCCACTACAACATCTCCTTTTGTTTTCCATCCCCCTAATCCTCACCCAGAGGCTCTCCACCACATCACCGCTAACTGTAAGGGCTGTACAATCAAACCTCTCCCTTACATATAGTGCGACACCTCCACCTCGCCTGCCCTGCCTATCCCTCCTGAACAGCCTGTAGCCCTCCATCCCAGCACTCCAATCATGGGACTCATTCCACCAAGTCTCACTAATACCAATGATATCATAGTTCTGGGAACTAACCAACACTTCCAGTTCATCCTGTTTGTTTCTCATACTGCGTGCGTTGGTGTACAAGCATTTCAGATATGCTCCTGAGCCCTAAATCTAAATCTAAATCTACCCTCTTTCAGTTTAAAACTGTTGCCCCTTGTCCTGTCACTACAGGCCCCAGAAAAAAAGTCTCTCTCTGCCCCCTTTATATATTGAAAGGCCGCAATAAGGTCTCCCTGGAGCCTTCTCTTCTCCAGGCTGAACAACCCCAACTCTCACAGCCTTTCCTCATAGGAGAGATGTTCCAGCCCTGTGATCATTCTTGTGACCCTCCTCTGGACGCGCTCCAACAGAACTGGATGCCCCAGAGCTGCGTGCAGTACTCCAGGTGGGGTCTCACGAGAGCAGAGTAGAGGGGGAGAATTGACCTGCTGGCCACGCTTCCTTTTATGCAGCCCCGGATGCGATTGGGTTTCTGGGCTGCCAGCGCACATTGTCGGCTCATGTCCAGATTTCTGTCCACCGGTATCCCCAAGTCCTTCTCCGCAGGGCTGCTCTCAATCCCTTCATCCCCAGCCTGTACTGATACCAGGGGTTGCCCCGACCCAGGTGCAGGACCTTGCACTTGGCCTTGTTGAACTTCATGACATTCACATGGGCCCACTTCTCTAGCTTGTCCAGGTCCCTCTGGATGGCATCCCTTCCCTCTAGGGAATCAACCGCACCACTCAGCTTGGTGTCATGTGCAAACTTGCTGAGGATGCACTCAATCCCACTGTCTGTGTCGTTGATAAAGATATTAAACAGTATTGGTCCCAGTACGGACCCCTGAGGGACACCACTCGTCACTGGTATCCACTTGGACACTGAGCCATTGACTGTAACTCTTCGGACGTGGCCATCCAACCAGTTCCTTATCCATCTAACAGTCCATCCATCAAACCCATATCTCTCCAATTTAGAGGTAAGAATGTTGGGGGGGGGACTGTGCCAAAGGCCTTACAGAAGTCCAGGTAGTTGACATCCATAGCGCTTCCCTTGTCCACTGATGTAGTCACTCCATCGTAGAAGGCCACTAGGTTGGTCAGGCAAGACTTGCCCTTGGTGAAGCCATGTTTGCTGTTTCCCCGTCATCTGTATGCCTCGACATATCTTCCAGGAGGATCTGCCTCGACATATCTTCCAGGAGGATCTTACCGAGCACGGAGGTGAGGCTGACTGGCTGGTAGTTCCCAGGGTCCTCCTTTTTATCCTTTTTCAAAATGGGTGCAATGTTTCCCTTTTTCCAGTCACCGGGGAATTCTCCTGACTGCCATGACTTTTCAAATATCATGGAGAATGGCTTGGCAACATCATCAGCCAATTCCCTCAGGACCCTGGCATGCATGTCATTGGGTCCCATGGACTTATGTATGTTCAGGTTCCTCAGGTGGTCTTGAACCTGATCTTCTCCTATGATGGGAGGAACTTCTTTCCCCCAGTCCCTGCCTCGAGGTTCAGGGGCTTGAGAGATGTGGGAAGAGAGATTGCCAGTGTCAGGGTGATTGAAGTCCCCCAGGAGGATCAGAGCCTGCGAGCGCAATGCTTCCTGTAGCTGGAGTAAGAACGCTTCATCGACATCCTCCCCTTGATCAGGTGGCCTGTAGTAAACACCAACCACGAGGTTTCCTTTGTTGGCTTTTCCCTTATTTTTGCCCATAAGCTCTCAACCTGTTCATTGCTGTTTTTCAAAGACAGCTCTGTGCAGTCAATCCATTTTTTTAGATAGACGGCAACCCCCCACCCCCACCCTTCCTTCCTTGCGTGTGCTTTCTGAACAGTTTATAGCCATCGACTGCAGCACTCCAGTCGTGCGATTCGTCCCACCAAGTTTCAGTGATAGCGATTAAATCATAGCTTTCCAGGTGCACAGTGGCTTCCATCTTTTCCTGTTTGTTACCCATGCTGCGTGCATTGCTATAGAGGCACTTTAGTGGGCCTATCGACCTTGTCACCTTTTTAGAGGAACACAGCCTAATTCCTTTGAGGCATTTCACAGGTGTTTCCCTGTTGGTTCCTAATATTTCTTTTAAAATTTCTTTTAGTATTCTATATTATATTTTATATATATGTAATTTTAATTTCTGTTTAATATTTAACACGACATACAAAACATGCAATAAATGTTTTAGGAAGGAATTTAACCTTCCTGTAAACCAATTTAAAATCATTTACTACCAAAAGCAGCCTTTAAAAAAATACCATGCTTGAGCAATGATGGATACTATAAAATCATCTTTGAAAATAAAGCTCTATTCCTGATAATGGTCAGTTGGCCATAATACTACAATTGATTGATGAGTCCTTCATGCTGGAAACAGAACAGAAAGTATAGTAGACTGGAATAATAAACAAGACTTAAAATGTTTGACAATGTTATGTTGGTTTAATAGGTATCAAAACTGATAAGGTTTTAGCAGCCACTGATAATACATAAATGTTTAATTATTCAAAAATGAAATGACAAAGCATATACATTTTGCTTTTTTAACAGCTAGAACTTTTATATATAAAACTTAAACTAAAGACTACTGAAGTCAGCAGAAAGACTGTCTTACATTAATGGACTCAGGCTCAGGGCCATAGTGCATTCACAGGTGTCAGGTAGACTAGAGCCAGCATGTAAAGGAACCCAATTTTATCTTAAAATTAAGAAAAACTTAGAATTTGCAGTGACAAAAGCATATTCCATAGGGAAATATATTCTTAAAACTTCTAGAGACTTTCCTAAATGTAGTGAAATATCCACTCTCCTTTTCTTTAAATACAGTGCTTACATCAACTCCAGTACACCTTCCTACTCAACAGAATTAAGGAAAGATGACACACACTATGTTTACATCCTTCCAAATCATTCCCAAAAGTTTCACGTGAGGCACAAAAAAATCACCACATAAACCAAACCAAACCAAACCAAACCAAACCAAAACACAGTCTTACGAGATGTTATCCGTGTTTAACTTACTAGGAATAGGTCTAAGGACATCAGGAATGAGAATCTCCACCAAAGCCTGGTACATCACATGGTCACAATTACCCATCCATTTCAGAATAGACTCATTTTTGCACAGAGTAATCAGTTTTCCTTTTGGAAGTCGACTTTCTATTTCACTCAGATTGCTGGTGTGAATAAATGTAACAAATGAAAATGCATTTACATACAGATAAGAAAAGTACAATGGACTTTGAAATTGATTATTTAATAAAAACTTTATAAATGTCTCTGTTACATCCAATTGAAACTCTTTAACTTCTTAATATGAAACTGGGGAAAAATGGCCTCCAAAGTTCTGCTCCAGCCCATAAATTATGCATAAGTATGATAAAAATGGTCCTTGCAATTTAAACGAACTGGACAGTATATTGTGAAAAGATGTTTTGACTTTATTTATCCAAACAAAGGAAAAAATAGAAGATGTATACAATCATTTTAAGGCTGCAGTTTGACATATACCAACAGTGTATATGTCAAATAGCAGACAACACGAATTGAACCTGAAAAACTACTGATATCAGAAAAGGTTCTTAGCCTATATGTAAAACTAAGACGTTCTTTGATTTGACTCCTGCTGTTATATTATGATGATGAACAGTAAACAAAAAGAGACATTTACTGACCTCAGTTCAATAATAGCTGTGTCGTCAGCTGGAGCAGAGGGAGAATAGCGCCAGAAAGTTTGCCACAATTTTTCTATCAGGCTAAACTGAAGATTCACAACAACATCCACTATTGCCTAAAAAAATATAAAACAAGTGCAGAAAGTCTTCTACCTCATCTCCCCCTTGCCCCAACTCCTCCCAGGGGTATAGCTCCCCCTGGTCTTTTTGCAGAAAAAAATAGTAAAATGTATGTTTATAAATAAACATATATCCGTTTTAATAACTTTTTAGCAACAAATGTTCCAACTGTCCCTACTAGTGTGGACAGAGACTGAGATCAGGCCAAATGCAAATACAAGGAAGCCTCCAGAAAAGAACCTAAGCACATATATCAGGTGAATTCACCTAAACAGAACTTTTAACACTATTACAAACACAAAGGAAACCTGCTATTTCATGAATTTTGTTACTTCATTACATGTTTTAAAGCACCTTCAACAATAATTTTAAAACACATTATTCAATATGAAATGTGGCCTTAAGTTCCTAAACAACCTGCTTCTTTAAAACTTGAAGAAAAAAGTAAGTTCGTTTTTAACATAAACATTAGAAATAACAATTTAATCTGATTTCAACTCTTATAAACAAAAACAAAACCCTGTATATATATTATCTAAAATTCAGTTTATCTAAAATTCTCAAAACCTACACATGATTACATTCCAGTATTGGTATTCTATTACATGTTATTTTCTTTCCCTGTAAAGAGAGAAATTCCAGAGAAGTCTTTTTGCAAACGTCCTTTCCGATGGAATAAGCAAAATATTTGAGGAGCACATCAGATACAAGTAGGTTGGCTGTAATGTGTTTTGTGTCAGTCATCCTGTTGTACTGATTCTCACTAGAAGACATGAATTTTCAAAGAATGATGATTTATGTGAAATGCCTCTTTTCTCTTACCTCACAGTGCTCTCGATAAAGACTTTGCAATGATTTTATGTCCTCAAGGGTAGTACCTTCTGGCAGAGAAGACATTTCAACTTCTCCAAACTCTGGAAGTACTCGAGATGCATCTGTTTCCATGACAACATAACAGAAGAAAGCTATTGTGAATGGTGCCAACTACAGTTCGATTAGAAAACATTTAAGGATCATGTAAAGAAATAAAGTCTAGAAGGTCATAATGCCCAAAGAGGTATGTCTTTCAGATTTAATATATTTTAAAGTTGCAATAAAATTGTGAACAAACCAGCTGGCTATTTTTTAAGCAAAAGGAGATGTTAAATTATTCTTGACAGATAGCAGATAAAAATGATTTCACATACATATTGTACCTGTATATAAAAAAAAGCTAAGACACATTTTCAGAATATGACAGGCTGAAGCAGCATATTCATGTCAGTACATAAGAGATTAATATAATTTAATAGTTTTTGTTTTGATCAACTGAATAGTTTTTGCATTGTCATGCATGTTATGGTTTAGTAGACTCAGCAGCATATATTTATTTGAAATTTACAAGGCTTTCAACTGTAGCCAACATGTGCTTTTACTATTTCTAATAAATGTTTCCAAGAGATACACTGGTATGGGGGGGAAAATGCACTGTCAACTGGGGGGGCAGTGGAAGGGAAAATTCAAAAACATGCGAACTATAGCTTAAGGTTCCCAATGATTTCAGTAACAGCAAGGTTAGGTCAAAGGATGTGGTGCTTCAAAATCCCAATATATGAACTCAAAACTCAATGTACAATTATTTCAATAACACATTTAATAAGCTTTTTTACATTAGCAAATTACTAAATGTGGGAATAAATGAGATTGTGTTTTACTTTGACGAGATGCAGCTGTGCCCTTGAGGCTTGTTACAAACAGGTTCGCAGGAATGCAGCTGTGGCCTTGAGGCTTGTTACAAACAAGTTTGTGAAACTCAGAGGCAGAAAAATAAGGATGAGATTGGATACATCCCTGAAAGAGGAATTCGCGTGCACCAGCTTGAAGAACCAATAAGTAACACTGAAGAGACGCGTGGACAAAGACAGTAGCCAATGAAATAAGTTTTGCTTGCTCATGAACACTAGATCATATTATAAAAGGGATAGATTGTAAAAATAAAGTGTCTTCGCTTGTCTTCGCTTGTCTTCGCCTAAACTCATATGCGGAGTCCGTGTTTAATTGCCACAACTAAATTACCATTTGCTTCCACAACTGAGAAATCGATATGCTTAGTTACATCAATGAATGCATAAAATGCACATTTTTAAACACGAACCTTGGTTTTCTGGTTTTAACTGTTTGGCTCTTTCCATTCATAACGTTGCAGCACAAACTCAATGCACCTTCTTGTCAATGGTCAACACAACTGCAGTGCAAAAATACAATCCCAATTTCTGTCCATATTCAAAAAATTGGGAACCCAGTAGAAATTAATAATCTTTTAGGGCAAGATTTTCAGTATGCATTTTTGTATAAAATGCTTCATTGCAATTGCATAATAATAATATACAATGCAAGTAGATTTTGCACATTTTTTCTTTTATATCTGCATGATACATATTAAATATTGCAGAAGTCTTACAATATGGAACATATAGCTTCTATGAGTATCTTTTTGTTCTGTTATCAGTGAGACTTTTAAACAAGGCAACATAACTAAAATAATTATAGTATTTGTATGATGATGTTCATGACAATAAAGGGGTTTATTTTATTTATACAACAGTATAACACATCTTTTCATACCTAAAAACTGTTGATGATGTTGACTTTGGGCAATTATAGTTTGTTCAGCAGATGTGCCTGTTTGTTGGCCACTTCCTGTGAAACCATCTGCAACTCCATCCACTTTCTGCACAGGCTTGTACCTGCAAAATTATCAAATACAAAATTATTCTTTATGTTCACTTTTTTGTAAGTGCAATATCACACTCTGTTCTGCCTGATTTCTCAGTCTCAATATACAGTTTTGCTAGTTCACACACAAGAAAAAAGTAACATCAGAATAATTGTAGTAAGGAAAGGCAGAACATTGGCAATGCATTATAAAATTCATAAAGCTGATATCACAGCACAACTACCAATTTCTTGTGGAATTTAGTTTAAGAACTATACCACTAAGACCTAAAGGTCATTTACACTAAACAGAAACACAATCTTTCCTTTTCCAAAGGACTTGCCTTCCCAGGAATCAAGTAGCTCAAAAATAAGGTTCAATCACCTTAAGAAGGGCCATGTATCTGTTTGAAGACAAAAGAATTTAAATAATTTTAAAATGTAACAAAATTCTCATGAGCTCAGAAGGTCTGAGAAGGCTACTTAGACTTACACTAAGTAGCTGAATCAGGGGAGGTTCAGACTTGATATTAGGAAACATTTCTTTAGTGAGAGGGTGGTCAAACACTGGAACAGACTTCCTAGAGAGGTGGTCGATGCCCCATGCCTTTCAGTGTTTAAGAGGCATTTGGACAATGCCCTTAATAACATGCTTTAACTTTTGGCCCTGAAGTGTTCAGGCAGTTGGACTAGGTGATCGTTGTAGGTCCCTTCCAACTGAAAATTATTCTATTCTATTCTATTCTATTCTATTCTATTCTATTCTACTCTATTCTATTCTAAACTCTTCATCAGTCAAGTCACAAAAGCTTTTATAAAGGATAAAAAGGACAAAGATGCAAATAGGAATCCTGGTTTGAATGGTCAGATGTTAAGACCATCTCACTGACAGGCTGAAGATTCTGCCTGCCATCTCCAACAGAACTGAAAATTAATTCTGACCCAGCTCTTAGTGATAAGGACTTGGAAGCTTTGTCCTTCTGAAATAGCCTTGCAGCCAGAAGAAAACTAGAGAAACTTTGGTGCAGAATGCAATGCATGTGAACTGTCACTCAAGTCTGAAATTGCACTGTGCAGCTTGTAAAGCTTTGTACTAACTTTAGAAATGTCAACAAATTCCACTCTGAAAACGCTCCTCTTAAGCAGTTGAGTCAGCTGTGAGCATGTTCTCATTTTGGTCTTATTAAACAGATAATAGGAATGCCCTATGTAACTACTTATATTTTAGTTTATGAGAAAGCTCCCATAAGAAGCAAGATTCTGGTTATTCCAGGCATATTTAACTATACAATAACATAGAACATGGGATATACAAGAAGTATACTTTTCCAGAGAAGGCCTCTTGGCCTGATTAACATAAAGTATGATAACTTTAGGAATGTTAATACTTGGAAACAAAAACTTCTATCATCTTAATCTCTAGGACTTTTATATGAAGCCTGGTCATTGTAAAGGCCCAGGATAAAATCCCAGGCCTGCTGAAATCAATAGCACAACTGTAATCAACAGCACAACTGTAATCAACTTTAAAAGACTAAAGTTTAATCTCTAGTATCACAGTAGCATTGAACTCTTATGGATAAACTTCTCATCACTTGATAGATCTATTTGCAATCCAAAACCCCTCATTTTGTAAGAATTTTTAACTTTATTCTCATTATACTTTATCATTAAAAATACCTGGCAGAAGATCAATTTCTATATATATTTGCAAATCAAAATCAGTATGTTCACATAGTTCCACTAGTTTCTACAAAATGTATTCTTTCACAAACTTTTCAGCTCTTGGAGTAGAATCCCAAGTGCCTTGAATGCATAAAAGTAACAGTCCTTTGAGTTTCTGGGGTTTAGAAAGAACTTTAAAAAAAAAAAAAAAGCCAACTTAATCCACTGGTGCTAGGAGTCAGGATTATCCTATCAGTTGCTCCAATGTGCTTCATGTAAAAAGCGTTGGGGAAAAGTCTTAATTCTGGCATTATTACAAGTGACATTATAGGAGTCAAACAGTTTCAACGGCATTAGAAAATAACTTGCAAAATGTAACCGAGGAATGAAAAAAAAAAGAAAAGATTCTTTTTCAGGTGTTTCAAATGAAACTTGAGCAGAGTTGTTAACAATTTTAGATTTCCTATCTTTTATGGGCAGTAGAGGGTGACATTTTTGCAGTTCAGGCAATGAGAGGCTTCCAGAATTCCTGGCAAAATCCTCTGTTTATACCCAGGCTACTCTTTGCATTTTTAATTACAGACAGGGGAAAATGTTACTACAACGGATTTACACAACTACTTAATGGAAGAATTTAGCTTTTTTTTAAATTATCTGACCCTTTTTCCTATTTCAACTCTGAGTTTTCCAATTATTTTTTTTTAATTAACTGCTAAGAGAAGAGGCACTGAAAAAAAAAATAACCAACCTTTTAGAAATATAACAGCTTTCAAAAGATGCTTAGCTTTACTCAAGAAGAATAGAACTTTAATTTTATATAGCTAAATGTAAGCACAATAAAAGTTTGGAGAGTCTTTAGCTAATAACAAACATTCTAAAGTTTTGAAAAGTACGGAAATCCAACAGAACTAGACCACTGAAATATGAACATGAAATTAGTTAATTCAAAACCCAAAGCAAAATGATGTGTTTTTCTCATTATTAACATAATTTACAGTAGAACTTAATTGATTCCCATAGTCCAATCCTACACACTGTAATTAAACTGAAACTTCCCACTCACTCCTCAGAAAAGTTTAAGAAATTTTGACTAAAATTTGAAAACAGCAACCATTCAATAGTCATCAATAAGATAAAGCAGAAATAGGAAGAATAGGAGTACATGCCAAACTTCCTGTTTGGTATTAAATGGACACAGAAGTAAGCAAATGAGTAAGAAAAAAGTAGAAACTATTAAAAAAGAAAGAAGTCAAAATGGATTGACTAAGTCACAAGGCAAAGTAAAAAACTGTCTAAGTTTTTCTGCATATTTTGTTGCTTCCTTGTAGTTGCCCTGCTGACAATATTAAAATATTTACTGAGACTCTCAATATTTAGTATTACCTCAAAAATCCAATTAATGCACTTACATAATTTATTGGTAGGCTCTGTTTTCATTAAAAAGAAAGGCTTATACTGTTCTGGCTTGCTGAAAAATAAACTCTAAGGGCTTTAGAAACAGAAACCAAACTGAGCTCTAATAATGTATTAGGGTTTTTTCTTTCACTTTTATTCACCAAAATATTTGGTTTTGATATTACCTTTTTCTATTCTTAATCATCTTTTTTTGTGAGATCCATTTACTATTAAACGTCACACCTGTGTTTGACCCAGAACTGATAGATAATTTCAGGGAACTACAGGCCGGTCAGCCTCACCTCAGTCCTGAGAAGGTGATGGAGCAGCTAATCCTGGGAACCATTTCCAAATACATGAAGGACAAGAAGGTGATTGGGAGTAGTCAGCATGGATTCACCAAAGGGAAGTCATGCTTGACCAATTTGATAAACTTCTATGATGAAATGACTGGCCTGGTAGATGAGGGGAGAAGCTGATGAAATATGGGCTAGATGAACAGACAGTGAGGTGAATTAACTGGCTGAATGGCTGTATTGGGTTTACGTGGCAAGGTTTTGATAGCGAGGGGGCTGCAGGGGTGGCTTCTGAGAGGAGACACCAGAAGCTGCCCGCATGTCGGACAGAGCCAGTTCCAGCTAGCTTCAAGACGGACACGCCGCTGGCCAAAGCTGAGACAATCAGTGACATTCATGTCACCTCTGTGATAACATATTTAAGAAAGGGTAAAAAAACCTGCTGTGCAATAGCAGCTGGGAGAAAGGCGTCAGAATATGTGAGAGAAAAAGCCCTGCAGACACCAAGGTCAGTGAAGAAGGAGGGGGAGGAGGTGCTCCATGTGCCAGAGCAGAGATTCCCCTGCAGCTCATGGTGAAGACCATGGGGAAGCAGGTTGTCCCCCTGCAGCCCATGGAGATCCACAGTGGAGCAGATAACCACACTGCAGCCTGTGGAGGACCCCACGCTGGAGCAGGTGGATATGCCCTGAAAGAAGCTGCAGCCTGTGGAGGGCCCATGCTGGAGCAGGTTCCTGGCAGGAACTGCAGCCTGTGGAGAGGAGCTGGAGCAGTCTGTTCCTGAAGGACTGCACCCCATGGAAAGGACCCACACTGGAGCATTTAATGAAGAATTGCAGTCCGTGGGAAGGACCCACATTGAAGAAGTTCATGAAGGACTGTCTCCCGTGGGTGGGACCTGATGCTGGAGCTGGGAATGAGCTTGAGGAGGAAGGAGAGGCAGAGACAACTGATGAACAATGAACTGACCACAACTCCCATTCCTCATCCCCCTGCACCGCTCAGGGGGAAGAGATAGAAGAGTTGGGAGTGAAGTTGAGCCTGGGAAGAAGGGAGGGGTGGGGGGAAGGTTTTTTTTAGATTTGTTCTTATTTCTCATTATCCATCTCTGTTTGATGGGCAATAAATTAAATTAATTTCCCCAAGTCAAGTCTGTTTTGCCTGTGACAGTAATTGTTGAGTGATCTCCCTGTCCTTATCTCAACCCACTAGCATTTCATTGTATTTTTCTCCCCCTTTCCTGCTGAGCGGCTTGGTGGGCACTTGGTGGGCAGCCAAGGTCAACCCACCACAATGGCCAGGCCCACAGGGTGATGATCAGTGGCAAAAAGTCTAGTGACTAGCAGTGTACCGCGGGGGTCAATACTGGGTCCAGTCCTGTTCAATATCTTCATTAATGATCTGGATGATGGGGCAGAGTGTACCCTCAGCAAGTTTGCTGATGACACAAAACTGGGAGGAGTGGCTGATAGGCCAGAGGGTCGTGCTGCCATCCAGAAAAGGACCTGGGGGTCCTCGTGGACAGCAAGTTGAACATGAGCCAGCAGTGTGCGCCCTTGCCGCAAAGGAGGCCAATGGTATCCTGGGCTGCATCAGGCAAAGCATTGCCAACAGGTGGAGAGACATGATCCTTCTCCTCTACTCAGCACTGGTGAGGCCACACCTGGTGTACTGTGTCCAGTTCTGGGATACCCAGTACAAGAGAGACATGGACATACTGGAGAGAGTCCACCGAAGGGCCACAAATATGATTAAGGGAGTGGAGCATCTCTCCTATGAAGAAAGGCTGAGGGAGCTGGGACTGTTTGGCCTAGAGAACAGAAGGCTCGGAGGGGATCTCATCAATGTATTTAAATACCTGAAGGGAAGGTGCATAGAAGATGGAGCCAGGCTCTTCTCAGTGGTGCCTAGTGACAGGACAAGAGGCAATGGGCACAAACGGAAACCCAGGAGGTTCCGTCTGAACATCAGGAAACACTTTTTTACTGTGACAGTGACTGAGCACTGGAGCAGGTTGCCCAGAGAGGTTGTGGAGTCTCCCTCCTTGGAGATATTTAAAAGCCATCTGGACACGGTCCTGGGCAACATACTCTAGGTGGTCCTGCTTGAGCAGGGGGGTTGGACCAGATGACCTCCAGAGGTCCCTTCCAACCTCAGCCATTCCGTGATTTTGTGATTCTGTGAATTCAATTATTTAAACATCTCGGCATTTCCTTCCCATAAACCATCTAGCAGCAGTATGTCAAAGGCAAATCAGCCTTCCATTTGGAAGTCTGAGCCATACAGCAGCTCCAGTTGAAAGGCAGGTCTATTGCCTATATAGGTGAGGCAAGCCCCTACGTGTGCATTTCTTCTATTCCAGTACAAAGGTGCTTTACTTCTCTTGATCTGTGCCTGTTGTGTCCAAGCTACTGTCTCAGCTGAGAGATGGGACTGTTAGCAAGTAATCTGTAGTTTATATGTTTACTATTTTTTTATTTCTTATTGGAACAGAGAAGTAGCATTCCCATAGCTCATGTCGACCACAACTGAAACTCAGCAACTAGCAGCACCACCTTTGAATTAGCTCAATGATTGTTGCCACTCAACTGAAATTCATGCCTGAAATCTCAGACCCTGAATTCAGGCCCATGTCAAACACCAAACACAAGCATGCCTCTAGCAGGTCTTCGGATATATTCATGTTTGTGGTGTGTTAGCCTTGGCTAACAGTGAAACTTCCACTCAGCCACTCACACCCCCCCACCCCAGTGGGTCAGGTGGAGAAAACAGGAAGAACAGGAGCAAGAAAGCTCATGGGTCAAGATAACGACAGAAGATTGCTTACCAATTACCATTGTGGGCAAAACAGACTCAGCTTGGGTAAAATTAAGTTAATTTATTGCCAATTAAAATAAAAATTTAATTACTAATTTGGGTAGCAGGAAATAAAAAGACAAATATTAAAGCACCCTCCCTCCTTTCCCAGGCTCAGCTTCGTGCCTTCATTCCAGACTCCTCTTCTCCCTCCCTTGTTATTGCCACAGGTTACATGCAGTCTCTTCAGTGAGGCAATGAGCAGCTCAAGGAGGTGGGTGGGAGGGTGTTATGGTCAGTACAGAACAGTATCTCTCTGCCACTCCTTCCTTCTCACACTTCTCCTCTGCTCTGGCATGGGTTCTCCACAGGCTGCAGTTCCTTCACGAAATATCCAACTGCTCCAGCATTGTCTGTTCCACAAGCTGCTATGTGAATACCGGTTCTGGTACCATGGAGCACCTCCTCCCCCTCCTTCTTTTCTGACCTTGGTGTTCATACTGCTGTTTCTCACTCTTTTTTTTCCCCTCTTCCTCTGCTTGTCTGGTGTTTTTTGCCCTGTCTTAAGTATGTTTTCACAGAGGCACCACCAACTTCATTGATTGGCTCAGCCTTGGCCTGCATTGGGTCCATTGCTGAGCCAGCTGGAACCAGCTGTGTCCAGCACAGGGCAGCCCCTTACCCACTACCAAAACCTTTCTACATATACCCAATACAATGTGACACAAGTAGGAAAGCTGCATGACCTTTCTAAGAAAGAATGAAGAAAAGTGATCTGTAGCATAAATTCAGCCTACACTGTTTGCCAAGAAGTCAAGAACTAGAAGTGTCTATCCAATTAGATGTGACTGATGGAGGGTGGGTAAAATTGATACAACTGAATAGAAAAAGCTAACACAGTTGACAGCTGATTGCAAAGGACAAAAGATAAATAACATTTCCCAATTTGAGTAATCAGAAGGGAGAAGGAAACATTTGTGATTCTTAGATTCTCTTTGCTCTGAATGTCTTCTTATAAGAGAATTATTGCACAGATGTTAAAACATTTTTTAGTTTTTAAATAAAATTAGAAACATTAATAAAAGTGAAAAATAAGAAAGACAACTCCTAATGATTCAAACTATAGTATTAAGTCCTTTATCTCATGTTAAAACATGCTTCTGTTCTGAATACTGTAAGATAAATTCTGAATACTGTAAGATAAATTTTATACAAATATACAGATATATACCAAACTTCTCAAATATATACTAAGCATGCTTCATAACTGTGGCAGAAGTCTTTGTTCGGAAATACACAGTGTTTAAAAAAAATGCAGCTTAATGCATGCTTTTGTTTGTTTGTTTGTTTGTTTGCTTGTTTTTATTACATGTGGCTCTTTTATCCTCCCCCTCCAAACCCTAACTTCTGAGGTCTAGTACATACATGAGAATCTTGATTTGCATTTTTGGTTGACAGCCGCCCAAACATGAGCCAGCAGTGTGCTCAGGTGGCCAAGAGGGCCAATAGCATCCTGACTTGCATCAGGAATAGTGTGGCCAGCAGGACCAGGGAGGTGATAGTGACCCTGTACTCGGCACTGGTGAGGCTGCACCTCGAGTACTGTGTTCATTTTTTGGGCCCCTCACTACAAGAAGGACATCGAGGTGCTGGAGAGTGTCTAGAGGAGGGCAACGAAACTGGTGAAGGGTCTAGAGAACAAGTCTTATGAGGAGCGGCTGAGGGAACTGGGGTTGTTTAGTCTGGAGAAGAAGAAGCTGAGGGGAGGCCTTATTGCTCTCTACAACTACCTGAAAGGAGGCTGTAGTGAGGTGGGGGTCGGTCTCTTCTCCCAAGTAACAAGCGATAGGACGAGAGGAAACGGCCTCAAGCTGCACCAGGGGAAGTTTAGGTTGGATATTAGGAAAAACTTCTTCACCAAAAAGGTAGTCAGGCATTGGAACAGGCTGCCCAGGGAAGTGGTTGAGTCTCCATCCCTGGAGGTATTTAAAAGAAGGGTAGGCATGGTGCTCGAGGACATGGTTTAGTGGTGGACTTGGCAGTGCTAGGTTAATGGTTGGACTCGATGATCTTAAGGGTCTTTTCCAACCTTAACGATTCTATGATTCTATAAAGTAAACAAGCAAATATATAGATGTTTTCAAGCTTTCCCCCCCATACACATTTCAGGGGAAAAGCTGACCAAACTGTATCCTAAAAACTGCAAAATAAGGATATCAACAGAAATAAAAAGTAAAAGTAAAGATTTCTGCATTGCTAGAGAAAAACAAAATTGTATTAAACGTGCTAGAAGAAATACTGGTGGTTTATATATATATTTAAGCTTTTGTTTAAAATTACTATTATGATAAGCATATTCCAATGTGATAAAGATATTATGAAAACATCTGCTCTTGCTTTTAAAATGTCTAGTTTTCCATCAAAAAATTTTAAGTCAGAAACTTCAAAGTTAGCAGTTTTTACACAAAGCTTTGCATAGATAACAGTTGGTTCATGAGTTCCCAATTTTTTCAATGAAAATTCTTCTGTTGGATAAACACCTCTTTTCTGAAAAGTATATTAGCATATCTGATTTTGCACAGAAAAGAGACAGTACTAAGTTTTTCACCTTGTAAATATCACACAGTCAATCTAGCTCCCTGCTTTCTGCATTTCATTTAGAATGCCTGGGATTTGGAAATTTATTTTACTGAAATCTTTGCACACCTGAACTGATTTAGGGGATGAACAATGATCTTCAAAACTACTTTATATAGTTACTGTTGGGATGGAATAGATAAAGCAGATCCACACTATTTTCATTAGTATGCAGTGAAAGGACAAAAGGCAATGGGCACAAATTGAAATACAGGAAATTCCGCTTAAACATAAGAAAATGCTTTTTTTCACTCTAGGGGTGGTTGAACACTGAAACAGTTTTCCCAGGAAGGTTGTGGAGTCTCCATCTTTAGAGATATTCAAAACTCAGCTGTACATGGTCTTGGGCGACCTGCTCTAGCTGATACTGCTTTGAGCTGGGGGGGTTGGACTAGACAATCTGCAGAGGTGCCTTCCAACCAAATTACATTTCCTGTTTTTCAATTTGTACCCGTTGCCCATTGTCCTGGTCACTGGGCACTGCCGAGAAGAGTCTGGCTCAGTCTTTTACTCCCTCCCATCAGGTGTTTATACAGATTGATAAGATCCCTATGTTGTAGGAGTACTGATCTCTAGCTCAGCCACAGCCATGCCTGTGGCTGGCTATGGATCCCATTGATGTGGACCCCAACCCATGGATTGGCTTTCTGGCTTGACCTTGGACCTGTCTTGCCACTAGGGACCTGCCCAGTAACAGGGCAAACCTGAGTCTGATTTGTGGACTGACTTCCTGTTTTGATCTTGGACCTGCCTCATCACCACAAATTTGTCTGATGATCTGGACTCTTGGTTGAATCTGACTACCATCTCCAGGTCTGCCCTGCTTGCCTCACTCGGATACTGCGGGACTGGGCCCAGGCTGGTGAGGCCCCTGCTGTGCGTATCATGGTGCTCAACTCCCAACTCCCCATCCCTTAGGGAGAAGCCAGCCCTCACTGCTCCCTGACAGGAAGACAGTGTTGAAAGCCTTGCTGAAGTCAATATAGACAATATCCATTGCTCTCCCCTCATCCACTGGGCCAGTCACCTCATTATAGAAGCCTATTGTGTTGGTCAAGCATGATTTCCCCTTTGTAAGTCCATGCTGACAACTCCCAATCATCTTCTTGTCCTTCATAGGTGGGCTTTGGCTTTCCTAACACCATTCCTGCACGCTCAGACAGTCTCTCTATATTCCTCCTGGGTTCCCTGACCCTGCTTCCACCTCTTGTATACTTTCTTTTTATGTTTGAGCTTTGTCAAGAGCTCCTTGTTCATCCATGCAGGCCTCCTGCCACCTTTGCTTGACTTCCTGTGTGTCGGGATGGACCATTCTTTAGCTTCGAGGAGGTGATCCTTGAAAAATCAACCAGCTCTCCTGCACCCCTTTGCCCTGTAGGACTGTCTCCCATGGGATTATTCCAAGCAGAGCCCATAAGAGGCCCAAGTCTTCTTTCCTCAAGTCCAGGGTTTTGATACATCAGTTCTTGCCAGGAGGAGGAAATCAACACAAAGCTGAACCTAATCACAAGCTCTTCTATAATTTTATATATGTGCTGCTTAAAGTAATGAAAATGAACAACAGAATTTGAAATCCAAAGCTCCTATTAATTTTTTTTCCAGCTTGTGGGAAAATAACCCAAGACCACCAAGAAGTGTCTGTTCAGAAGAATTGCATCATATTTTACTTTTATTATCACTTTTTTAAAATTTATGAGTTTTTAGGTATGTGCTCTCTCATGTCTACTGATATCAGACTCCAGTGATATCAACTGCAGTTCTGACAAACCTTTATTTTTCACAAGAGAAGTTAGACAGTTTCCATTAGAGGTTCAACTTTGCCACATAAATGAGGACAGATAAGTCTCCAAGAACTAGAAATATGAAAAAGTAGTTTCATTTAACACTGTACCTCTGTTTCTGCTGCATGGGTTGCTGTCTCATAGCCATATATTGCATGTCTTCTTGTAGCCGATTAAGGGGAGAATCTGGTTTGACACGAATCCCATAATAATGGTATTTGGAGTTCCCCCTTTATGAAAGAACAAAAATAACATTAGTTTTATGCATATACATCATACTCGCTTCACAATTTGCCTTGACTGGAAAGCAGTACATAAAAGTTAGGCTTGACTTTCCTCTTACTCTAGTATAAAACTGGTATAACTCCACCAGCTTCTGGAAATCGGTTCACTTACTTAAACTATATTTTCCAGCACTTTACCTTTGGACTTCATTTAAATAGAATAAGGAAAGTAAAAACCAAATAAATGACTTATGCAGTCATGGTGAATAAAATGATTCCATAAATGGGGTATGCTTGTGAGTGAGTGAGGGTTTGTGTATGTTTCATTAGTCAACTTCAGTCCTGATCAGCTGGAGAGGAAGAACAGAATTGGGCTATCTGCATTCATGTTTATATGCTATTGGTGTCTATGTGGGTGCTGGTAAAGAAATTGCTCTACATTAGCTTGTGTGGTTAGCTGTGTTAGTGTCATGTGTGTGTTTATCTGCATCTTTGGAACACATGTTCAGTCTCACTACTAGCTGGACCTGCAAATGGGAACAGCAGTAGCTGCATCCATTGGACTGAGATGGAAGATATCTGGGTCTTAAGAGTACACAGAATCTGGCTATAGCAGACTGGGAGTCCTCTGGGTCCTGAAGACCACTGGATTTGGCAACTCCCTTAACAGTAAGGTTTTAAATATTTTTATTTGTTTGTTTGCTTGCTTGTTTTTAACATACAAGCTTCATGTTCATAATTATTATTGATATTTTCTATTACACTTTAAGATTTCATTAACACAAACCTGGTTCCCAGTCTTCTGGTCCGTAATCCCATGAAGATTGACCGTATGAGTTTTCCAAAAGAGGCAGCATTGACTGGATCTAACTTGTGCTCCTGACAATGACGTAAGTAATGGTTGTAAAGGGTACTTCTGGGGAGACTCACTCCTTCTGCAGTTTCATAGTTGTCTAAAAGCCATTGGAGCTATATCAAATATGAAAGAGTGAACATATGTAAATTCGGTATTACTCTACTAAAAAAAAAATCTTAATTGTACAACACAGACCTCTGTTTAATACAGTGACTTTGTTCTTCAAGCAAATAATCTCTTTAAATCTCTTTCAATGCTAGATATGCCATGATGCCTTAGTATCTTTTAGAATTATAAGGAAATAACAAAACTCATTGCACTTATGACTTCAGAAAGCTCCACAAAATTTTATTCCAATATGCTGGAGCCTCACACAGTTGTATAATCCATTTCAATTTAGTCCACCAAAGAAATTAATATGACCAAGATATGTGTTTAAAGTACAGTAAAAGATATACAAAGTTTATGTGACATTTAATATGCTACTCTGCAGGGTTATTTACTAATAGATCACTGAACAAATTCTGTTCTACTAATGTTTGATATAACTTGTCATTTAAAGAACATGAATATCAATATTTTAATGCCCATTACTCATGAAATATGTTTCCGCTCTGACCCTTCTTTATTGCAGAACTACTAGTAAAATTTAGATTATAATGAATATATTGGACATACAGTTCTGTTTAAGTCAGTTGTGAGCAATTTACCAAGCACAAAACATGAAAAATGGAAAAAAAAAAAAAAAAAAAAGGAAAACATTTACTCCAGACCTTTCAAAGACCATCTTCACGTTTACTTTCTTACAGAAATCATCACTGGAACTATCATGCTTAGGTTTCTAAACAAGAGCTCTATGCAAAGATGCAGGAGAAGCAAGATCTAACTGGTTCCAAGATGGATGCAGATAATGTTGCACTTTAAATAAACATAACAAAAAAGTGCAGTTCATCATCCTTATATCAACTTGTAGATATAAATGCATTATTAAAAAAGTCTTATCATTCACAAATGTATTTTATCTTGAGCATTTATAATTCTGAAATAAAGCCTGGGAAAAATAGTATTGTAAACTTTTACATTTACTTGAGTGTATTAACAAAACCATTTCACTAATCACCTAAGTATATCTTAATTATATCTTTCAACCTTTCCATTTAATCTATACTAATTAGATTATGGAATATGAGCTATTTCTGTTTTCCCTCACAAAGAAAAAAGCAATTGACAAACAAACAAAATTATTTCCCAATTAACTTCTAAATATAGCATTAGACTTTTTTCCAGATTAATTAGAATTTATTAGGATTCATTTAAGTGCATTTTACTAATGATCTGTATTTGACAGATATTCTTTCAACCACAGCTTGGCATTAGCCAACAAAGCAAAACCCAAGATAAGTACAAATTAAGGATTTTTGCTCTAGGGTGAAGATATTTCCATAACAAAAACTTGAAGTGATTACTTGGTAGGTTACAGTCTGGAAAGAAGAGTGTCAATAGCTGAATACCATGTAAAACGGTAAATAATCTGCAGACATTATAAAGTTATTAAAATAACCTTAAATATATTTTTGTATTTGCAGAAATCTAATTCTAAAATTGAAATGTCCAGACTTTGATTTCTGACTCGTTGATTTATAATATTAACAACATTGGAATGGTATGAAATGGTTTACACAGAATGGGTAAATTGACTCGAACTTCAATGAAACTTCAATATTTAGAAAACATTAGACTATAAATTAGTTAAGTCAATTGCATGCAAAAAGAAATCAGGAAAGGAAATAAAATAGAGGAAAATGAAAAAAATCATTAAAATGAACAGGTATTAACTTAGGCAACAAAACACCAGCTTAAGGAAGAAGCTAGGACTAAAACCATATTTACTGTCCTTATTTGAGTCATAATTCAATAAACATTTTTAAAAATAGGGAAAACATCCAGTAAGTTTGAGCTGGGTTCCATTAATTTCTTCCAAAATGACTGAGGCTAGGAAAGAGCAATTATTATAGCAAGATGCGGGTGGTCTTTTTTTTTCACAGAATCAACAATATATCCTCTATTTGTCTTTCAGTAGTTTTGAAAATACCTCAAAACAGTTAAGAAAAATCAGGATAAGACTACCATAACAGACAGATGCAAATCTCATTATTAGGAAGATATTTTCATAGAATAATAGAATGGTTTGTGTTGGAAGGGACCTTTAAAGATCATCTAGTCCAACCCCCTGCCATGGGCAGGGACATCTTTCACTAGATCAGGTCGTTCAAAACACCATCCAACCTGACCTTGAACACTTCCAGGGATGGGGCATCCACAACTTCTCTCAGCAACCTGTTCCAGTGTCTCACCACCCTCATCGTAAAGAACTTTCTTCCTTATGTCCAATTTAAACCTACCCTCTTCCAGTTTTAAACCATTGCCCTTTGTCCTGTCACTGGTGAAAAGTCTCTCTCCATCTTTCTTAGAAGCCCCCTTTAAGTATTGAAAGGCCGCAATAAGGTCTCCTTGCAGCCTTCTCTTCTCCAGGCTGAACGACCCCAACTCCCTCAGCCTTTCTTCATAGGACAGGTGTTTCAGTCCTGTGATCATTTTCGTGACCCTCCTCAGACCCACTCTATCCCGCTCTCTATGTTATTGATGAAGATATTAAATAGTATTGATCCTAGTATGGACCCTTGAGGGACACCACTTGTTCCTGCTTTCCACTTGGACACTGAGCCATTGACTGCAACTCTTTGGCCATGGCCATACAGCCAGTTCCTTATCCATCTAACAGTCCATCCATCAAACCCATCTCTCTCCAATTTAGCAGCAAGAATGGTGTGGGGGACCGTGTCAAAGGCCTCACAGAAGTCTAGGTAGATGACATCCGTAGCTCTTCCCTTGTCCACTGATGCAGTCACTCCATCATAGAAGGCCACTAGATTAGTCAGAAACAATTTGCCCTTGGTGAAGCCATGTTGGCTGTCTCTAATCACCTCCCTCTCTTCCATATGTTTTGACATGTCTTCCAGGAGAATCTGTTCCGTGGTCTTTTAACTAGTGCATAACACAGGAAATAGGGGAATACAGTTTTCTGATGTAGAAAAGCTTGTCCTTTAATTCTTATTGTTTTCAGTGTGAAGATTTTGGACTTCCTTGTCAGATTCAAGGTAGACTTATCAATTCTTTGTATATCTAAGTTTTAAGACAGATTATTGACAATTTGCAAAAAAAATTATCATCCATTTAATTAGGATATTAAAATAATTTTAGCATATTTCTAGGTTGTCTTAACATTGAAACAATTATTTTAAAAACATCCAAAATGATCTAAAAGTCCTTCTTCACATTTTACAGAATTCAATTTCCCTTACCCAATTTTACCATTTTCTAAGAAAAGTAAATTCTCTTCCAAGAAGTTGTACTGGCTCTTGCTGTCTTCTTCTACCATGATGACAAACTTTGACAAAACAATTTTGGTTTTCACCTCCATTTTACCACATTCTTGGGGGAGGGGGGGTGTGTCATCAAAGCAAAATAAGTGTATAGCCTCTACCCAATATACTCATACATTCATATCACAATCAATATTTACATTTCTCTGGTAAAGGAATACAAGAATCTGAAAAAATATGTAAGTTTATGTTGGTTAGTAAGGCTGAGAAGCAAAACCGATGCAGTACGTATAGAAATTTAGCAGCATTAAAAAATACAAAACTATTTATACCAACTGAAGAAAAAACCATGTTATTTACATAACATTTCAAGAAAGACTAGCACTGTTTAAAAAAAACCTGAAGATTAAACTTTGAGCCTTTCTCCTTTACCTAAAAGTTATATTTAATGGCTTTGCCACTATATTTGCAACCATCTTTTTATGCAAACATCGTCAGCTTTCTCTTATGGAAAATTCCTAACTACAGGATTTGCAAAGACAGAACAAAGCAAGAGGCAGAAGAATAAAACATATTAGAGACTAACAGATTATTTTAATTTTTTTTATCTCATCAAATGGATCTTCAGAATTCTTATCTTATAATAAACTTATTCAGAATAATAGAAATATTTAAAAAGAAATCTAAATATTTTTTTTTTTATTCAAAGTGTGTGTTGCTTCTTTCCTCCCTTCACCTGCTCCTAAAGTATTATATTGGGTACACAAATTGTAGAAAATTATTTTAAAATGTCAAACCCAGACTACTTAAGAATTATTGGATTATTATTTTTACATTTACGTTAGGACCTGCAGAACAGGTAAATACGTTAAGCTGTGTTAACACAATACAGAACCTAGAAAAGAAATGCACTCTACAATATCTCATGACACTTGACAAAATATAGTGACAGAAGATGTAGATTGCAAGCAACTAAAATGGAAAGATTAAAAACAAAAAGTAGCAATAAATTGAAACAAACATTTAGAGGCAGGCTAAGCATGCAGAACAACGAAGAGATTAGCTTTCATGAAAGAAGAGACAACTTACATGGCTGTTGAGAAGAGAGCTTCTGTGAGTAGAAAGACCATCAGACTTTTGCAGTGTCTCAATCGCCATTTCAATCTGATAATAGATGTCATTAAAAAATGACTCAAGACAAGACAGTAAAAAAGGCTGATCAGAAAAATTCTGATAGATTGCCTTAAGTTCAACAGAAATATTTAGTTCAGTCATGGCTAAGGGATATTTTCTACTTAAAGGCCTCATCCTGAAGTCCCCATGAAGGCAAACCTCCTCAGTGAAGTCAGGGAGGCATTTTGCTTGCATATATACTGCAGGATCTCACTTTCAAAGTCCAATTTACCTTCCTCCCTGCTCATGAAATAAGAGAAGTGGATTTACCAGTAAGCTACATATTGCAAACAGTAAAAATTACTGAACAATCAATGTTTTCAATAAAAGAAAAAAAATCCCAGAATAAAATCCTAAGAAAGGCCTCAATGTTTCTTCCTCCAAGTATTTGAGAAAGACATGTGCACACTTTGAATGTGAATTAGAAACAAAGTTTCTGCTCTGCAACCATGGAGTAAAATCTCAATCATTCAGTAGGTTTTGTGCCATTAGTTTCATTGGACAGGATATGACCCCTACAGCCTGTCAGAGCATTCTTTGAATCCAGAGCTCTCAAAGTAAACGAAAATTGGAGGTTTACACAGACAGCAAGATCCATCCTTAAAAAAAGAAAAAAAAATCAGATGGGTTCAGAATAATACTTTTAAAAGAAAAAGTATTATATACCACTAATTATACAGTCGTATTACTCCTAATACAAATGTGTAGACAACCATACCCATTCCCATTCTTCCCCCCCATATTAATACATCTTTTGATTAATTCTATAATGACAGCATTAAAAATAAAATTACAATCTAACTGTAGTTTAGCTGCAGAGCTAGAATAGCAAAAACATTGAAAGTGATAGAGACAATGGGATGTACAGTAAAAGGCGGCACATAATTAGCCACATTAAATGGAAAAACCACAAAAGCAATGGAAAAACATTTGTACATTTAAAACCACTTATTCTCCCTGTAGAGAGTTTTAAAATAAGTCTTCCCTATCCTTCTTTAGTTATTACAGTATTATCCAAAGAGTTTATGCTGGCAAATTACACTACTAAAATGAGTTCACTCAATATATAGCACAAAACTGGAAAATATTTCAGATTATATTTCAATTAGTGCATAAATACAATTTGCTTTCCCCTTTTTATAAGCTAATCAAATAGTATTTTTACTGTAGTAATTCTCAATGAGAAAGGAAGTCTTTCTTACAACTGTTTAATAGTAGAAATATAAGCCTTTTTATAAAAGCATACAAGTATCTGATTAGTATGTAAGAAAATATACTTCAGTATTACAAAAATAATGTTTAAATCCAGATTTTTTTCTTGCTTCAGTGGAAAACACTGTTAGGTCAAACTATTCAATCAGACAGAAAAGGTCAAATTTAAAAGGATACAGTATGCTAAAAATTAAAAGGTTAAGATTTCATCATACTAAGATCAACTTACTATATACTGCAACCATAGACTCTCCCATCTTAACATGATATTATAACATGATATATAATTTGAATCATAATTCTGAACCTTACTCCACTGTTTGACAATACCTTGTCTACAGCAGTACTACAGGACTGAAGTCCTGCCTCCTGCTGCTCGTTCTAGCTATTACACTACCCTCTCAGTTCACTGAGACAAGTTTTTGTAGCCTGTTCAAAGAACCAGTCCTTTCAAATCATAAATTAAGAAGCTTTATATATATGTGTGTGTGTATATATATATATATAAACACTTCCCTGCTTTGGTGACAGCATAGCACTACAAACAGTTGAGGGAACAAGGCACTGGGGAATATATGTGAATATATGTCACCAATATTGCCACTGAAGACAATATATCTGTGGCCACAGATACATAGATTTTAAAATCAGAGATCTTAATGATTATTATGATCGGCTTGTCTTATTTTTTGAATAGTGTAGGTCAAGAAGTGTTCATTACCGCTAAAATTCACCATTAATTATTTCATCAGTCTCATGAAGTATTACTGAACTAGAGCAGGTCTTTCAGAAAGATATCTTATCTATATTTAAAGTGATAAGTATTCACCATATTCTAGTGTAACCTGCTCCAATAGTAATTATTTTCATTATTTAACATTTTGTACATTATTCCTTGTCTAAATTTTGATGAGTTGCATTTTGAGCATTACCTGCTACTGAAATATCTCTTTACTATCAGAAAACTTTTTCCCATGCAGGCACCTAACCAAAGACAAAGCATCTCTTAACCTTCTCTAGCATGTAAATAAAATAGGCTTAACTCAAAGGCAGATTTTCCAGACAGTGAATCATTTGTCTTGCTCATTTTGAAAACTTCCAGCTACTTCTGCGTTCTCTCTCATTCCAATGTATTTTATTTTTAAAAATCTCAAGCTTCCAGTAGGCTTGGGTCCTTAGGCTTTCAAAATGTTCTATGTGAAACAGGCCCCTGCATGTGCGGGAAGTGCTAGCTACTTTAATGGCAAGTTATTCAAGTGCAGAATCTGTTCCTTCAAGCTTTTAAGTTCAAAGTTAGGGCCAGGAACTTAGACTTTGGTTCTGGAAAAAAATGAGCATGAACTTAAGTTCACCTTTATTCAGAGTAGCATTTAAGCATATATCCCAAATTAAATAGGGATTATCCTGAATAGTGCTGGGTTTTTTTTTTAAATTGTAGCCTTGACATTTTGGAAAAATTATGAAAATAAATGTAACATTTTAAATTATATTCTACACATACAGTGATTAATTAATTGCATTCCTTACATTTCTAAGGACAAGCAGTCAGAAGTTACAGGCTTATTTACAACTGGAGTGCTAAACGACAAAAAAAATAACACATCCATCTGTTTGAATTTGTGATCAGTCATACATTTCTTCTTTTTAAAAGACTAATTCAAAATGGAAAGACATCATTTATTAAAATGTTTTGACTGATAACTGAAAAAGTTATCATTCCCACAGCAACCCCAACCAAACCATGTTAAAAATATCTGCATTACTAATTACTAATGCATTTAATTATCAGTGTATACATTAATATAAACATGGGGGGGGAAATTACAGCGTGATAATTATGGAAATTGTGATTTTAGACTTCTCCATCAGTTCACTCAGTTTGCCACCTAAAATACTAATTTATCATCTGCCATAGTCATTAATGGTTAAGAAGGGTATAACTTTTCTGTGGATAATAAATTCAAAACTGTGATTATTATACATGTCAACTAAATCCTACAAGTTCAATTTTTATGTAATCTTATTAACTGTTCCTGTTAGTTTAAGTCCTATTGTCCATTAACATTTTATCAGATGAACATATACGTTAATGTCTCAGATGCCTTTATAGTATATACATAGAACAACACTTAACAGTTCCAAATTCACTTTGAAAAACTGCCTTCCTAAAAGTCAATGGCAAAGAAATATTACTTTCTTCACGATTCAAGTAATTGACACAAAATATTTAAGTTGTTCTAAGGAGGTCAAGACATAAGGAAAAAAAAATCCTCAGAAGTTTAAGCTCTGAGGTATTGAAATTAACATGGACATCCTCCAATTCATTATCTATATTTGTTTGCATTTCTAAACCCCTCTTCACTGACAGTAAAACAGGTTGCTTTTGGTAATATCTTAAAGTTTAAGACATTTGCTGCCTCATGTCCAAAAGAAGTCCATGTCTCTATCTACACAGGCACCTATTTTTACCTTTATCTGCTTCCTTTTATTTTTATCTGCTATATCTTTATCACCTTTTATCTGCTTCAAAATTGTTGCCATTGTAGGCTTTAAACCAAGTGAAATACTAAAGAAGTTTTCATCAAGTGAAGAAATTCTTCATCATTGTGAAGAAATTCCTAATTCATTAAATGTGTATTAGAAAAATTACATTCAGCACAGCTAATTAAGCCTTGGGTACTAGTGATAACTGTATGATAGTGATATGGTACAGACTCAAAAATCTCTCCAAAACTTTGTCAAGCTTACTTAGGATTTCTAGAACAGGCACACTCCACTGAACTCCTAAAAAACACATAGCAAGAGCCATACACTTCCACAAGAGTTAGTCCCATCAGGATTGAGAAACAAAACAGAAAGTTCAGATAATTATTTTTAAAAATTCAGGAAAACATATGACAAGACAGAGTTGGCAAGAGATGAACTGCCACTTTTAGAACAAACTGGCTATTTAATTAGACACACAGGAATCCACTCGTCTAGAAAAGTGCTAACACCATGTCACTGAAAATTGGACTGTTATGATAGCAGTCAGTGGCTAGTCATGTTTGACCTACTTTACACATTTTTCACAGAAAAAAAAGAAAAGGAACAGACAGAAATTCACCTCGGGAATTCAGAGGCATCTCAAATATCAAATTTTGAATACCTCAGAAACAAAAAAGTCATTGTGTTCCTTTGGCCAATTTTTAATAATGAGAACAATACACTCGAATATATTTTAATCCCAACAACATTTCAACTTGATTTCTGTTATATTTCTCTACTGAAAATTATTAAATCAATTGCATCAGAGTTTTCCATAAGAGTGTATCGGGTTTACGTGGCAAGGTTTTGGTAGACATGGGCAGTACAGGGATGGCTTCTGAGACGAGACACCAGAAGCTGCCCCCATGTCAGACAGAGCCAGTTCCAGCTGGCTCCAAGACAGACCCACCACTGGTCAAAGCTGAGACAAATCAGCGATGTTGCTAGTGCCTCTGTGATAACATATTTAAGAAAGGGTAAAAAACACTACACAACAGCAGCTGGGAGAGAGAAGTGAGAATATGTGAGAGGAACAACTATGCAGACACTAAGGTCAGTGAAGAAGGAGGGAGAGGAGGTGCTCCAGGTGCTGGAGTAGATATTCCCCTGCAGCCCATGGAGAAGACCATGGTGAGGCAGGTTGTGCCCTGCAGCCCATGGAGGTCCACAGTGGAGCAGATATCAACCTGCAGCCTGTGGAGGACCCCACGACGGAGCAGGTGGGTAGGTGGGTGTGCCCTGAAGGAAGCTGCAGCCCGTGGAGAGGAGCCCACACTGGAACAGGTTTTCTGGAAGGACCTGTGACCTTGTGGGGGACCCACGCTGGAGCAGTCCATTCCTTAAGGACTGCACCCCATGGAAAAGACCCATGCTGCAGCACTTCATGAAGAACTGCAGCCCATGGGAAGGACTCACATTGGAGAAGTTCATGGAGGACTGTCTCCCGTGGGAGGGACCCCATGCTGGAGCAGGGGAAGAGTGTGAGGAGGAAGGAGCAGCAGAGACATGTGATGAACTGACTGCATCCCCCATTCCCTGTCCCCCTGTGCCGCTTGGGGTGAGGAGGTAGAAGAGTCAGGAGTGAAGCTGAGCCTGAGAACAAGGGAGGGGTGGGGGGGAAGGTGGTTTTAGATTTGTTCTTATTTCTCATTATCCTACTCTGTTTAATTGGCAAAAAATTACAATAATTTCCCCAAGTTGAGTCTTTTTGCCTGTGAAAGTGTGGTGGGTTGACCTTGGCTGTCCTCCTGGTGTCCACCAAGCTGCTCTAACACTCCCCTTCCATCAACAACATAGGGGGAGAAAAATATGATGAAAAGCTCATAGGTTGAGATAAGGACAGGGAGATCACTCACGAATTACCGTCACGGGCAAAACAGACTGCTGAGGAGTAGGAGTGAGAGCGGCTTGGTGGGCACCTGGTGGCTAGGTCAACCCACCACAGAGTTCTTTCAGAAACAATTTCATAGAATCATAAAATCGTTAAGGTTGGAAAAGACCCTTAAGATCATCAAGTCCAACCATTAACCTAGCACTGCCAAGTCCACCACTAAACCATGTCCTCGAGCACCATGCCTACCCTTCTTTTAAATACCTCCAGGGATGGAGACTCAACCACTTCCCTGGGCAGCCTGTTCCAATGCCTGACTACCCTTTCGGTGAAGAAGTTTTTCCTAATATCCAACCTAAACTTCCCCTGGTGCAGCTTGAGGCCGTTTCCTCTCGTCCTATCACTTGTTACTAGGGAGAAGAAATCGACCCCCACCTCGCTACAACCTCCTTTCAGGTAGTTGTAGAGAGCAATAAGGTCTCCCCTCAGCCTCCTCTTCTCCAGACTAAACAACCCCAGCTCCCTCAGCCGCTCCTCATAAGACCTGTGCTCTAGACCCTTCACCAGCTTCATTGCCCTTCTTTGGATGCGGTCCAGCACCTCAATGTCCTTCGTGTAGTGAGGGGCCCAAAAGTGAACACAGCATTCGAGGTGCGGCCTCACCAGTGCCAAGTACAGGGGCACTATCACCTCCCTAGTCCTGCTGGCCACACTATTCCTGATGCAAGCCAGAATGCTATTGGCCTTCTTGGCCACCTGGGCACACTGCTGGCTCATGTTCAGGCAGCTGTCAACCAGCATCCCCAGGTCCTTTTCCACCGGGCAGCTCTCCAGCCACTCCTCCCCAAGCCTGTAGCGTTGCCTGGGGTTGTTGTGACTCAAGTGCAGGACCCGGCACTTAGCCTTGCTGAATCTCATACATTTGGCCCCGGCCCAATTTGTTTGTAATTAATACACTAAATGTTACATGGTGATAGTTAATATACATATGTGACCTACTGAATAAATATATTAGGAGGCAAAACTAGAAACAAACCACTAGGTCCTACAGGGCTTTTTAAATTTAATTTTTTTAATACAATTTAATTTAAATTTTTTAACACAACAAAAGCTAATGCCTGAAAGCTAGAGAGCAATAAGCAACATAAGCAGATGAGGCCAGAATGTAAATGGTGCAAGTGTGACTGACCTTAGTCTCATGGGGATTTTCTGGACATACAGTGGGGGTTGTATGGGGCTCACAGGGGCAGAGTAGGACATATATGTACTTCTATCGACTGTGCAACACTGAAACTTATCTCTCTTTCTGGAAGGGCTAGGGAGAAGCCATGATGCTTCACAGCTATGGAGCAGAAAGGAGCAGGAGGCAGAGTCTTAGGGAACAGAGGTTAATGAGAGTACAAGACCCCCAAATCCTCTAATCTTACAACCCCACTAGTTAATTCATAACTGACCAACATATTTAGCAGTGGTAGTAATTGATCATTTGAATGACTGATTAAACAGATTATTCATCATCTTGTGTTTTGAAACCAAGATTGAATCCTTTTTTCACCAAACAAGTCACTATGCTCAGAAGATTTGAATAAAAATGTCAGGCCTGTATGACTAAAAGGTCAGGCTAGATGATTTAATATTCCGATGTGACATAAAGATCCATGCATCTCTGATTTTTTTATTTGAAGCAGTTTGTTCATCCTAGGATGAATCCAGCTACATAAAAAGTGTGCTGCCAGTTACCAGAGGGGTGAGGGAATAGACAAGGAAAAAAATGCCTTTACCTGGAAAGAGATTGACTGAATAAATAAAATCTCATCTCAAACTACTTTCCAAATCGCAACCACTCCAGCTTAAAATAAGGCTATGGAAGTTTACACATTTTTATATATTTTTTTGCTCTTAAAATAGCTATAATACTTCCACCAAAATTATATTATCAGGATATGACATTACTATTGGGCTTCTTTATTTGTGGCTGTTATTCTTTTTCTCCCACTCCATTATCGGATGGTTTATTTTAGGAAGGTACCATGCTTGCTTTTACATCAGGAGAATGCTTCACACACTGTACTTAGTACCTAAAGTATTAATTAATTAATATGTATTAAATAATTAATTCATAATTACTTTGTTTTTATTTCCATGTACCTTTTGATCTGCACAAGCATGACTGAAATAGGATAAATTTGAGTAAGAGTTCCTATGGTTAGTGATGTCCAATGAATAACAGTGATTGCAGATCAATCCTAATGCTTGTTAGAAAAAACAGAAGTAATGGATGGGAGCTCCTCCCTGGCTGACAAGCATAATACATTTTTTATTTTAATAACTGCATACACATTTTGAAAGTTTTGACATTAGGAAACATTGATAATATAATTTGAATTTTATCAGAACAGTCCTTAAGACATTCACATATGGTAAAAAGTGCAGGGTGATTTAAATTCTATTATTTATAGGGCAGATGATAATTTTCTAATTAGTCTTTGCTGTAGCTGCCCATCCTCTGACAGTAACTGTCAGTAACCCACCCAGACTCATCCTTCAAGTAGGATACAGCATGTAATATAATTTCAAATTGCCAACCAATTAGGGCAAATCACTCCTCCTACAATCTATAAGTAGAATTATCAGGAAGAGCTAAAATCTTATCAATGTTACGACTAATTTGCTAGTTACAAAAATTTAATTATTTGATTAGTGAGGGTGAATAAAACAAAATGAAGTTTTTTGTTGTAAACACTGAAACAGAACTAAATCTTAATATAGCAAGTGTCAGAGGTTATAAGCAGCCCATGCCTGGTTCATTTGTCTCCATGTGAAAATTATCCAAAATTAACTCAAAAGATTTTAATACATTTGCTGAGTATTACATTAGGAAGCAGGCCTGGCTACATATTATTGTGAGCTCTTAAATTCTCTATACAAGTATGAAAAATATTATGATGGAGCAGGTAGAATGAAGATTAAAAGTGAAATGAGCTCTAGCTATATCAGGTACAAAGCAAAGAAAAATTGAACTGCTGTGTTACTCTAATTTGCCTGGTTTATTTATACCTTCTAGTAAATTTAAAACTGAGTATGTGTTTGACATCACAGTTTAAGCTGAACTGTTTAGGTTTCAATTGACTCTTGCTTGTACGAGTAGAATCCTATATATCAAGAGCAAGAGCTCTCGATTCCCATGTGTAAGAAATCAGGCGAGGAAGGCAGGAAACCAGCATGGCCCAGTAAAGACCTCTTGGTCAAACTAAAGTGCAAGAAGGAAATGCACTGGCAGTGGAACCAGGGACATGTATCCTGGGAAAAATATAGGGACGCTTCCAAGAGGTGTAGGGATGCGACCAGGAAAGCTAAGCAGCAGCTGGAGCTGAATTTGGTGAGGGATGCAAAGAATAATAAGAAGGGCTTCTAGAGGTAAGTTGGCCAGAAAAGGAAGATTAAAGAAAATGCATCCCGCCCCGATAAATAGTATAGGAGAACTGGTGACAACCGACATGGAAAAGGCTTAGGTACACATAAATTTTTTTGCCTCAGTTTTCAATGAAAATCTCTCTTCCCACATCTCTCAAGACCCTAAACCTCGAGGCAAGGACTGAGGGAATGAAGTCCCACCCACTGTAGAAGAAGGTCAGGTTCGAGACCATCTGAGGAACCTGAGCATACACAAGTCCATGGGACCCGACAAGATGCATGCCAGGGCCCTGAGGAAACTGGCTGACGTAGTCAAGGCAGTCAGACTACGTCCCCGGTGACTGGAAAAAGGGAAACATTGCATCCATTTTGAAAAACGGTAAAAAGAGGACTCTGGGAACTACCAGCCAATCAGCTTCACCTCCGTGCTCGGTAAGATCATGGAGCAGATCCTCCTGGAAGATATGTCGAGGCATACAGATGACAGGGCGGTGATTAGAGACAGCCAACATGGCTTCACCAAGGGCAAGTCTTGCCTGACAAACCTAGTGGCCTTCTACGATGGAGTGACTACATCAGTGGACAAAGGAAGAGCTACGGATGTCATCTATCTGGACTTCTGTAAGGCCTTTGACATGGTCACCGACAACATAGAATCATAGAATCATAGAACCGTCTAGGTTGGAAAAGACCTTCAAGATCATCGAATCTAATTGTTAACCTATCACTGCCAAGTCCACCACTAAACCATGTCCCTAAGAACCCTCTTTTAAATACCTCCAGGGATGGAGACTCAACCACTTCCCTGGGCAGCCTGTTCCAATGCCTCACTACCCTTTCGGTGAAGAAGTTTTTCCTAAATGTCCAACCTAAACCTGCCCTGGTGCAGCTTGAGGCCGTTTCCTCTTGTCCTATCGCGTGTTACTTGGGAGAAGAGACCGACCCCCACCTCGCCACAACCTCCTTTCAGGTAGTTGTAGAGAGCAATAAGGTCTCCCCTCAGCCTTCTCTTCTCCAGGCTAAACAACCCCTGTTCCCTCAGCCGCTCCTCATAAGACTTGTGCTCTAGACCCTTCACCAGCTTCATTGCCCTTCTTTGGATGCGGTCCAGCACCTCAATGTCCTTCTTGTAGTGAGGGGCCCAAAAGTGAACACAGTACTCAAGGTGCGGCCTCACCAGTGCCAAGTACAGGGGCACTATCACCTCCCTAGTCCTGCTGGCCACACTATTCCTGATGCAAGCCAGAATGCTATTGGCCTTCTTGGCCACCTGGGCACACTGCTGGCTCATGTTCAGGCAGCTGTCAACCAGCATCCCCAGGTCCTTTTCCACCGGGCAGCTCTCCAGCCACTCCTCCCCAAGCCTGTAGCGTTGCCTGGGGTTGTTGTGACTCAAGTGCAGGACCCGGCACTTAGCCTTGTTGAACCTCATACAATTGGCCTCGGCCCATCAATCCAGCCTGTCCAGATCCCTCTGTAGGATCCTTTCTGCCCTCCAGATCAACACTCCCGCCCAACTTGGTGTCGTCTGCAATCTTACTGAGGGTGCACTCAATCCCCTCATGCAGATCATCAATGAAGATATTGAACAGGACCGGCCCCAGTACTGAGCCCTGGGGAACACCACTTGTGACTGGCCGCCGACTGGATTTAACTCCATTCACCACCACTCTCTGGGCTCGGCCATTTAGCCAGTTTTTTACCCAGCAAAGAGTACACACGGTCAAGCCATGAGCAGTCAGTTTCTCCAGGAGAATGCTGTGGGAGACAGTGTCAAAGGCCTTACTAAAGTCCAGGTAGACAACATCCACAGCCTTCCCCTCATCCACTAAGCGGGTCACCTTGTCATAGAAGGAGACCAGGTTAGTCAAGCAGGACCTCCCTTTCATAAACCCATGCTGACTGGGCCTGATCCCCTGGGTGTCCCGTACGTGCCGCGTGATGGCAGTCAGGATGATCTGCTCCATCACCTTCCCCGGCACCGAGGTCAGGCTGACAGGCCTGTAGTTCCCCAGATAACTCCTTCTGGCCCTTCTTGTAGATGGGGGTCACATTTGCTAGCCTCCAGTCAACTGGGACCTCCCCGGTTAACCAGGACTGCTGATGATAGATGATTGAAAGTGGCTTGGTGAACATTTCCGCCAGCTCCCTCAGTATCCTTGGGTGGATCCCATCCGGCCCCATAGACTTGTGTGTGTGTCTACGTGGTGTAGCAGGTCGCTAACCATTTCCCCTTGGATTATGGGGGCTTCGTTCTGCTCCCTGTCCCTGTCTTCCAGCTCAGGGGTCTGGGTACCCCGAAAACAACTGTTAGAACTGACTATTGAAGACTTACTTAGGCAAAGAAGGCATTAAGTACCTCAGCCTTTTCCTTGTCCTTTGTCACTATGTTTCCTCCCGCGTCCAATAAAGGATGGAGATTCTCCTTAGCCCTCCTTTTGTTGCTAATGTATTTGCAAAAACATTTTTTTTGTCTTTTACGGCAGTAGCCAGATTAAGTTCCAGCTGGGCTTTGGCCCTTCTAATTTTCTCCCTGCATAGCCTCACAACATCCTTGTAGTCCTCCTGAGTGGCCTGCCCCTTCTTCCAAAGGTCATAAACTCTCTTTTTTTCCCTGAGTTCCAGCCAAAAGTTCTCTGTTCAGCTCTGTTTCATCTCAACCCACAAGTTTTCCTACTTTGACACTTCCGATTCTTATATCAAAATTCCCATTTTGATAATGGGATGGCCTACACTGCACCAAGACTGCTGGCATCAGATGGGATTCACCTTACTCAAAGGGGGAAGAGGGTCTTTGCTCACGAGCTAGCAGGGCTCACGGACAGAGCTTTAAATTAGACTTGAAGGGGGAGGGGGATAATATCAGGCCTGCCCGTGACAAGCTGTGGGATAACACGCCAAGGTTAGAGGGACAGGGTGCTAGCGAGGGCCCTCAGCCTGTTGCTCTGACACATGCTGGGTACACTGCAGCACACTTGAAGTCTTACGGAAATGAGCCAGGGGCTCCTGAGGTAATAGGAGCCAACAGGGAAACACCAGTGAAATGCCTCAAAGGAATTGTCACGGATGAGTGGCTAGGTTGCTTAAAGAATTACTGTCAAAGATATTTGCAAAAAGTGATTTTAATAGAAATTTATAAAATTGTGATTTAACAAAGTTCAATGGCAAGGTTCACTCTATTACTTATTAAATGAATGGAATATATATAAAGAAAAAAAAAAATCCAGGTAGAAGCGAATTAGAATGATTTATACAGAGACTGAAAATACAAGGGGGGTAAAGGAGGCCCTCCCGTTGAGTCACAAGGTTCAGAATGGACCCCCTTGCTTTCTAAACTCCTTCTCAGAGAGGAGCCTAGGTGTGGCTGGATGCAGACTTCGCCTTAGACTTCACCAATGGTTTATGTCTAAGGATTATATATGTCTAGCAGCAGTTTAAGGTTTATTCACAGTTAAAGAGAGAATCACAGGAATTTAGCAGCAATTAATCATTGGTTAATTTTAGCATTTACAAAGTGATTAAATAGGATTTACTGCAATATTTGAATCGATTCACACACACACGCACAATATGCATATTAAGGTACATGTTAAAAATTCCCCTCGAGCTAAGCGAAATGCTCACTTCAAATGATTGTCTCAACGGGTGAAGGTCGAGTCTCAAGGAGTGAAGGGGGCCCCCGGAGTTCAGTCCAGGTCCTGTTGCCAGGCCTCTGTACTTTGCAAACTTAAGAGTTTGCAAACTCTGAGAAGCGTCCCGCTCAGAGGGAGATACTGGGCGCAGCCCACTGCGGTCCAGGAGAGCTCAAAGGGTCTCCCTTGGTACCGCTGTTTATAGGGTTGTGAGATGATTGACTTTAGGCATCAGTAAATTTCCATCCTGGCCACGATCTGGGTCAGTAATTAGTGGAGTTCTCAAAAATTCCAGTAACGCTGGTACAGATCCACCCATACCGATCCGCCCAAGTCACAATCCAGATATGTTCCAAGGCTGTCAGGGGGTGACTGATTATTCCTGGTACGGTCAGTGCTACTCCCACATTAGCCATGCAAGAGTTCCTGGTATGGTCAAGGGACGCTTAACCGCCAAACTCATTGCACAAAGGCCAAGTCTTGATGGGAATTACTGAGATCGTAAAGTGGTCCAGGAGAGGAGGAGGGGGGAAATGCACCACCACACTCTGAGAAGGTGACACGGCCGACAGCCCAGCTGAAGTGCCTCTACACCAATACACGCAGCACGGGCAACAAACAGGAGGAGTTGGAAGCCACCGTGCTGCTAGAAAGCTACGACCTAGTTGCCATTACTGAAATTTGGTGGGACGAATCCCATGACTGGAGTGCGGCTATCAATGGCTACAAGCTGTTCGGAAGGGACAGGCGAGGAAGGAGGGGCGGAGGGGTTGCCCTCTACATGAGGAAATGGATAGGGTGTGAAGAGCTGTCTCTGAAGAATAGCCACGAGCAGGTTGAAAGCTTATGGGTAAGAATTAGAGACCGAGGCAACAAAGGGAACCTTGTGGTTGATGTCTACTACAGGCCGCCCAATCAAGGGGAGCCTATTGACAAAGCCTTCTTACTCCAGCTAGAGGAGGCATCGCGCTCACAGGCTCTCGTCCTCCTGGGGGACTTCAACCACCCCGACATCTGCTGGAAAAGTAGCACGGTGAGCTGTAGGCAATCCAGGAGACTCCTGGAGTGCACTGAGGATAACTTCTTAAGCCAGGTAATAGACAGCCCTAGCAGAGGGGATGCGATACTGGACCTGTTGGTCACCAACGCAAGTGAGCTAATCGGTGACGTCAAGATTGGAGGCAGCCTGAGCAGAAGTGATCATGCCCTGGTGGAGTTCGCAGTCCTGAGGGATATATGTCAGGTGAAGAGTAAAGTCAGGACTCTGAATTTTAGGAAAGCAAGCCTTCTATGATGGAGTAACTACATCAGTGGACAAGGGAAGAGGTATGGATGTCGTCTGTCTGGACTTCTGTAAGACCTTTGACACGGTCACCCACAATATCCTCCTCTCTAAATTGGAAGGATATGGATTTGATAGGTGGACTGTTCGGTGGATGAGGAATTGGCTGGATGGTCACATCCAGAGGGTAGTGGTCAATGGATCAATGTCCAGATGGAGATCGGTGACAAGTGGTGTCCCTCAGGGGTCCGTACTGGGACCAGTACTGTTTAATATCTTCATCAATGGCATAGACAGTGGGATTGAGTGCACCCTCAGCAAGTTTGCAGATGACACCAAGCTGAGTGGTGCGGTTGACACACCTGAGGGACAGGATGCCACATAAGGTTCAACAAGGCCAAGCGCAAGGTCCTGCACCTGAGTCAGGGCAACCCCTGGTATCAGTATAGGCTGGGGATGAAGAGATTGAGAGCAGCCCTGCAGAGAAGGACTTGGCGGTACTGGTGGATGAAAAATTGGATATGGGCTGGCAATGTGCACTTGCAGCCCAGAAAGCCAACCGTATCCTGGGCTGCATCAGAAGAAGTGTGGCCAGCAGACTGAGGGAAGTAATTCTGTCCCTCTACTCTGCTCTCGTGAGACCCCACCTGGAGTACTGCATCCAGCTCTGGAGCCCTCAGCACAGGAAAGACATGGACCTGTTGGAGCAGGTCCAGAGGAGGGCCACGGAAATGATCAGAGGGCTGGAACACCTCTCCTATGAGGAAAGGCTGAGAGAGTTGGGGTTGTTCAGCCTGGAAAAGAGAAGGCTCTGGGGAGACCTTATTGTGGCCTTTCAATACTTAAAGGGGCTTCTAAGAAAGATGGAGAGAGACTTTTTAGCAGGGCCTATTGCGATAGGACAAAGGGTAATGGTTTTTAACTAAAGGAAGGTAGATTCAGACCAGATTCAAGGAAAACATTTTTTATGATGAGGGTGGTGAAACACTGGCACAGGTTGCCCAGAGAGGTGGTAGATGCCCCATCCCTGGAAACATTCAAGGTCAGGTTGGACGGGGCTCTGAGCAACCTGGTCTAGTTGAAGATGTCTCTGCTCATTGCAGGGGGGGTTGGACTAGATGACCTTTAAAGGTCCCTTCCAACCCAAACCATTCTATGAGCCTATGATTCTCTCCCCCATCCCATTGTGGGGGAGTGAGCGAGAAGCTGTGTGGTGCTTAGTTGCTGGCTGGGGTTAAACCACGACAGTCCTTTTTGGCACCCAACATGGGGGTCGAAGGGTCCAAGATAGCGACAGATTTGATTGGCATGTGCTAGACTGAATTTATAGCTGTTATTGCTGTTTAGCTATTAATCGGCAAGCTTCTGTGCTTGCCATGGGGCTTGCCTCACTGCATATTAGAGTCTAGTGCTTGTTAGTGGCTGCTTTTTGCTTTTGCTGCTTGCTCTACTGCTGTATTGCTTATCATCTTACTCTGCTGTGCCTGGGAACATTTTTAAAACAGCAATGGCCATGTGCCTGGGCTGGCAGATGGCCAGGGCATCGCTGCTGTTTCTGTGCTGCTGTACTGGACAGGCTGGAACTCCATTATGAACTCGAGTTGAAGGGACTGTGACCTGTGGATGACTCCACGCAGGAGCAGGACACCCCCGAAGCGTCTGTGGCCGTGAATAAGCCCATGACAGAGCAGGTACATCTCGAAGCATCTCTGGCCCTGGTTATGTCTGTGCCACAGCAGGTATACCTCTGAAGGGATTGTGGCCCAAGGACAAGGCCATGCTGGAGAAGATACACCTCGAAGCATCTGTGGCTGTGGATAAGTCCATGCTGCAGCAGGTACACCTTGAAGCATCAGTGGCTGTGCATGAGGTCATGCTGGAGCACCTCAAAGCATGTGGCCATGGATAAGCCCATGACAGAGCCGGTACACCCCTGGAGGGATTGCAGCCATGGGTAAGGCCATGTTGGAGCAGGTATATCTCTGAAGGCATTGTGGCCCATAGAAAAGGCCACGCTGGAACAGGTGCACCTCTAATTGACTGTGGCTCTGGATAAGTCTATGCCGCAGCAGGTATACCCCTGGAGAGACTGTGGCTCATAGATAAGGCTCCACTTGGAGCAGGTAAACCCCTAAGGGACTGCAGTCTGTGGATAAGTCCAAGCCAGAACAGGGGCAAGGGGAGGAGTTCATTGCAGTGTTAAACCCGATGGTCTGGTCCAAAGAGGCCAGGGGTGGAGACTGTAATGGAAATACCTTTAAATTGTTGTAACTCATGAGCTGAGTTCCATGTTATGGGAATTACTATAACAGGAACCAAATGAACTAATGGAGGACAAGCCTTAGAAGAAGCAGTGCAAGTGCAGCAGTGACCTGACCTGAGCTGGCTTTGGTGCCGAGTAACTCCATGCAACACACCACCTCTCCTGTCCTGAGTGACCACCATCACAGATGGAGCCAAAAGTCATAGACCAAATGACCTCATAAAATGAACATTTTATGGGTATTTATGGACATTTCACAAACATTTTACAGGGGAAGGGGTGTTTAATGAGGATGTATTGGATAGTGTGGGACGTGAGCATGACATAAATTGCACCTTGAGTACTATGTTCAGTTTTGGGCCCCTCACTACAAGAAGGACATTGAGGTGCTGGAGCGTGTCCAGAGAAGGGCAACGAAGCTGGTGAAGGGTCTAGAGAACAAGTCTTATGAGGAGCGGCTGAGGGAACTGGGGTTGTTTAGTCTGGAGAAGAGGAAGCTGAGGGGAGACCTTATTGCTCTCTACAACTACCTGAAAGGAGGTTGTAGTGAGGTGGGGGTCGGTCTCTTCTCCCAAGTAACAAGTGATAGGATGAGAGGAAATGGCCTCAAGCTGCACCAGGGGAAGTTTAGCTTGGATATTAGGAAAAACTTCTTCACAGAAAGGGTAGTGAGGCATTGGAACAGGCTGCCCAGGGAAGTGGTTGTGTCTCCATCCCTGGAGGTATTTAAAAGACGGGTAGACGTGGTGCTTGAGGACATGGTTTAGTGGTGGATTTGGCAGTGCTAGGTTAATGGTTGGACTTGATGATCTTAAGGGTCTTTTCCAACCTTAACGATTCTATGATTCTATGAAATGGTATAGAATAAGGAGTGCAGAATGTGCTGGTTTTGGCTGGGATAGAGTTACTTTTCTTTGTAGGTAGCTAGACTGGGGCTATGTTTTGGATTTGTGCTGGAAACAGTTGATAATACAGGGATGTTTTCATTATTGCTGAGCAGTGCTTACACAGAGTCGAGGCCTTTTCTGCTTCTCACACCACCCCACCAGTGAGTAGGCTGGGGGTGCACAAGAAGTTGGGAGGGGACACAGCTGGGACAGCTGACCCCAACTGACCAAAGGGATATTCCATACCATATGACGTCATGCTCAGCAATAAAACTAGGTGGAAGGTTGGGGGGTTGGGCCGCTGCTCGGGGACCTTCTGGGCATCAGTCGTTTGGTGGTGAGCAATTGTTTTCATTTGCATCACTTGTCTTTATTTTTATTTTTTTCCTTTTCCTTACTACTACTACTACTACTATTATTATTATTATTTCTTTTTAAAAATTATTAAACTGTTTTTATCTCAGCCCACGAGTTTTCTCAGTTTTACTCTTCCGATTTTCTCGCCCATCCCACCGGGGCGCGGAGTGAGCGAGCGGCTGCATGGTGCTTAGTTGGTGACTGGGGTTAAACCACGACAGCACTCACTTAATACTATTCACATGCACAAAGTTAAACTAAATGTAAATATTTGCAAGACAATGCCATGTATTACTGATTCTGCCAACATAATATGCTTTTTGCTACAGAAACATGTCAGCACGCAGGAACATTTTAGTGACTAAGAAACTACCCCCAAAGATTTAACATAGTTCTGAAGTACTTACTGTAGCTGGGGAGGCCCGCGTTGTATGAGTCACTGAATGACCAGAATTTTCCATTGAATTGCCAATCAGATAGGTCCCTCCTGAGCTGCTAATGAGCTGTCCTCCTGCGACACCCATCTGAATGCCTCCGGTGCCCACCATACTATGAGAGGAGACCACTGTTGTTGCCTGTGCAGAACTTCCTTGAGTATCGAAGTAATTTCCCCCAGTGTTTTGGCTATACATCTGGGTTTCCGTGTAAGGATAAGTTGTTCGACTTCAGGAAAAGAAAACAAAAGAAGTAGTAGTTATTTATTTGGATTGTTTAAGTGAGGGAAACATCATTGTAGAAAAGAGTGTACAGTTGCTGTAAACAAACTAAACAGGATTGGCAAACAACCCCTGCCTCCACACAAAATAACATTTCATTATGTTAAAGTACTGAGTAATTAACTTGGACTCACTGTTAAAATAAGTATTCATTAAACTTCAAGGAAAATGTTTTCAGTCCCATCTGAAGAGGGGTGGAGAAAAGTATGACAAGAATTGAAGAGATGAGAGGAAGATCTCATTCAAGTATTAATACATTATTTAGTAATTTATAAAACTTGTAACTTTTAAATCCTAAAGTCAAAGCTGGATTTTTATTTAGATGCCATTTATTTTGTATACTGTGTATGTTACAAAATTGTAAACATGACAAAAAAAATGTCAGCCAAGATGGTCTATGGATATACAAGAGTCCTATAAATGTTTTGTATTGATTTTAAATTCACTGGAACTCTCTGGCTGAAGCTTGAAATTCTGAGCTCATTTGTGTTTTAAGACATGCAGTTAGTTCAGCAGAGTGAAATTTTAAATGGGACAACAATATGTACAGTGTTATGATGAAAAAGTAATAAAAGTACAACAGAATTACAATTCGTGAAGGGATTTGTGAAGGGATTAAAAAAGTCAAAGGAACAGCAGTAATTTAACTCAGTTCTTTCCAACTATTAAACATTTGGGCCTTATGTCATTCTTCATGTTCATAATGACTTGGATCATTACCCTTTAACAGGTTATAATCTTTTATTAGCTATTGAACATAGTGGATATTTGGTCCTGTGTACTAACTTGGATTTTCAAATTGATATAGCTCAAAATACACAAGTAAATAACACTCATTAGCTTTTCTAAAATGAAGAATCTGGATTTTGCAGTAATTAAAAAATTTTAGCCAACGTTTCAAGACCAACAAACTTTATACCATGGCATGTGTTACAGTAAAATAGTCAAATGATAAAAATTAGTTTATTTACCCAGATGACAATTTCAGCGTTTAATCATAAAATCCTATAATGCTTCCTAAAATTAACTGGCACCAACATTTTGAACCCATAACAATAACCAAGTCAGAACTTCTATGGTATTAACTATGGCCATCATGGATTCTCCCTTGTTCTTCAGAGACAGCAAAAACCTCTAAAACTTAATTTTAATATCCTAAAAGCTTTTCAAGTTATGTACTATATTACTTGTTTTCATGGTTACTTAAGCTATTTTTGTTTTGTTTTGTTCTTGGTATTTCAAAAGCTTTAAGAGCAGCTGTGAGAAATTCACAGTTAATCTAGAGGGACTACAGTGCAGTCTAATGAAAACAAAACAATTAAAAAAAAAAAAAGATGGGGACAGACTTTTTAGTAGGGCCTGTAGCGATAGGACAAGGGGTAAAGGTTTTAAACTAAAGGAGGGTAGATTCAGACTAGAGATAAGGAAGACATTTTTTACAATGAGGGTGGTGAAACACCAGAACGGGTTGCTCAGAGAGGTGGTAGATGCCCCATCCTTGGAAACATTCAAGGTCAGGTTGGACGGGGCTCTGAGCAACCTGATCTAGTTGTAGATGTCCCTGCCAACTGCAGGGGGGTTGGACTAGATAACCTTTAAAGGTCCCTTCCAACCCAAACCATTCTATGATTCTATGATTCTATGATACTGTTCTCACTAGCCCACTCTTCCAGCCTGTCCAGGTCTCTCTGTAAGATGGCTCTCCCTTCTGACATGTCCACCTCACCACTCAGTTTGGTGTGATCAGCAAACTTGGTGAAGGTGCTTTCAATCCCATCGTCCAGATCATTTATGAAAATGTTGAACAGTGTGGGGCCCAGTATCGATCCCTGGGGACCCCACTTGTGACAGGCTGCCAGCCTGAGTAAAAACCATTGACCACCACCCTCTGAGTGTGACCTGTTAGCCAATTTCCTACCCATCTCGCAGACCACCCATCCAATCTGTATCTAGCCAATTTGTCTAGGAGAAGGCTGTGGGAAACGGTGTCAATCGCTTTGCAGAAATCCAGGTAAACAACATCCACTGCTCTCCCCATGTCGACAGAAAGTGTTACTTTTTTTTAGAAGGTGATCAAGTTAGTCTGACAAGATTTGCCCCTGGTAAGTCTGTGCTGGCTTTTCCCAATCACCTGCTTCATTTGGCTTGTGATAGTTTCTAGGAGAACTCATTCCATTACTTTCCCAGGGACTGAAGTAAAACTAATGGGCCTGTAGTTTCCTGGGTCCTCTTTTGGGCCCTTCTTGTAGATGGGTATGACATTTGCCCTCTTCCAGTCATCAGGGATATCCCCTGATCTCCATGACTTTTCAAAGATTATAGACAGTGGCCTTGCAACAATGCCAGCCACTTCTCCTAACACCCTGGGGTGGATTCCATCCTGGCCCATAGATTTATGTGGGTTGAGCCCTTGCAAGATGCTGCAGACTAGCCCTTCCTCCACTACTGGTGGGTTGACACGTGTTGTCGTAGCTACTTGATCTTGTGATCTGGGATCCAGCTACGCTGGTAAAGACAGAGGCAAAGAAGGTATTGAGAACCTCTGTCTTGTCAGCATTAGTAGTGACTAGTTTCCCTGCCCTGCTTAGTAATGGGCCTATGTCTTCCCTGTGCTTCTGCTTACTGCTCATGTACCTGAAGAACCCTTTCTTGCTGTTCTCTGGCCAATTTCAGTTCCAGCTGAGCCTTAGCCTTCCTGACGGCATCTCTGCATGCCCTAGCAAGGTTCTTGTAGTCCTCGATGGCTATTTGGCCGCCTTTCCATAGCTGGTATGCTTCTTTTTTGCCTTTAAGCACAGTCAAAAGCTCTTTGTTAAGCCAGGGTGGCCTCTTGTTCTGCCTTCTTCCTTTCCCTTTGTAGGGAATGGACTGTTCTTGTGCTTCCAGGAGGCTGTTCTTGACTAACTCCCAGCATTCACAAGCTCCTTTGCCCTCCATGGATGCTTCCCATGGAATCCCTCGCAGATGGGCTCTGAGCATCTTCAAGTTAGCTCTTCGAAAATCCAGGGTCTTTGTCCTACTACTGGTCTTCAGCGTGCTCGGCAGGATCTTAAACTCCACAGTGTTGTGATTGCTGTATCCAAGGCTACCATTGGTAGTTATGTTGTCAAGTAAGTCGTCTTGGTTTGTGAGCAGTAAATGGTAGCAATGCGCTGTTCCTAGTCGGCATGTCCAGCATCTGTAGCAGGAAGCAGTCCTCAGTGCATTCCAGGAATCTGATGGATGACTTGTGCACCGCTGTGTTGTTTTACCAACAAATGTCCGGGTAATTGAAGTCACCCATGAGGGCCAGGTTCTGTTGACCTGAGACTTTGAGCAGCGGAAGTAAGGTTTCGTCAGCCTCATCACCCTGATTGGGAGGTTGGTAACAGATACCTAACATAAGATCCCCCCTTGGTGACGATCCCTCTAATCTTGATCCAAAGGCATTCAATAGAACTTTTGTGGTCTCCATAGCTCACCTCCATACACTCAAATTTCTCTTTTACATAAAGTGCAACTCCACCTCCTCTTCTTTCCTTTCTGTCTTTCTGAAAGAATCTGTAGTCATCTGTTTGTGGTGGTGCATCCCCTCCCCCCCCCCCCCCCCCGGCTGCTTTACGATCACGGGAATTCCCGTCAAGACTTGGCCTTTGAGCAATGAGTCTGGCGGTTAAGTGTCCCTTGATTGCACCAGAAACTCTTGCATGGCCAAGGTGGGGAACAAGAATGCCTTGACTGCACCTGGCATAATCAGTCATCCCCTGACAGCCTTGGAACATATCATTGTGGATCGTAACTCAGGCGGATCGGTATGGGTGGATCTGTACCAGCCTTGCTGAAATTTATGAGAACCCCAGTAATTACCGACCTGCATAGTGGCCAGGATGGAAATTCACTGATGCCTAAAGTCAATCATCTCGCAACCCTATAAACAGCAGTACCAAGGGAGACCCTTTGAGCTCTCCTGGGCCGCAGAGGGCTGCGCCCAGTATCTCTGAGTGGGAAGCCTCTCACAGTTTGCACTCTTAAGTTTGCAAAGTACAGAGGCCTGGCAACAGGACCTGGGCTGAACTCCGGGGGCCCCCTTCACTCCTTGAGACTCGACCTTCGCCCGTTGAGACAATCATTTGAAGTGAGTATTTCACTGAACTCGAGGGTACCTTTTTAACAGGTACCTTTATATATGCATATTGTGTGTGTGAATCAATTCAAATATTGTAGTAAACCCTATTTAATCACTTTGTAAATGCTAAAATTAACCAATGATTAATTGCTGCTAAATTCCTGTGATTCTCTCTTAACTGTGAATAAACCTTAAACTGCTGCTAGACATATATAATCCTTAGACATAAACCATTGACCAAGTCTGGGACTAGGATTGGATCCAGCCGCACCTAGGCTCCTCTCTGAGAAGGAGTTTAGAAAGCAAGGGGGTCCATTCTGAACCTTGTGACTCAACGGGAGGGCCTCCTTTACCCCCTTGTATTTTCAATCTCTGTATAAATCAATTGACTTGTACCTTAATTTTCTCTTTCTTTCTCTTTATATATATATTCCATTCATTTAATAAGTAATAGAGTGAACCTTGCCATCAAACTTTGTTAAATCACACTTTTATAGATTTCTATTAAAATCTCTATTTGCAAATATCTTTGACAGTGATTCTTTAAGTGACCTAACCACTCATTCATGACACCATTGTGGTCTTCCAGTCGTATGAGTTTTCCCACCAAGTTTCTGTGATTCCTATGACATCATAACTCTGAGACTGGGCATGGAGCTCCAGTTCCTCCTGTTTGTTGCCCAGACTACATGCGTTGGTATACATGCACTTGAGGTGGCTGGACTTAGGGTTCTTGCTTTGGAGAGGATTGGGGAGCATTCCTCACTACTCTGGTAGGTGGGCTCATCTATCCTGTTGCTTATGGATATACAGGTGTCACAGCTGTGGACCCTATCCCCCCAAGTTCGTTAGTTTAAAGCACAATTCTCTAAGTCAGTCAATATGCTGGTGAAGATTCTCCTTCCTCTTCTAGACAGGTGGATCCCATCTCTCCCCAATAAGGCCGTATTCATCGAAGAATGTCCCGTGATCATAGAAGCCAAAGCCCTGGTGACGACACCAGCCACGAAGCCAGGTATTGATCTGCATGATGCATTGACTTCTCCCTGCACCCCTATCCCTGACTCGCAAGATAGAGGAGAAGATCACTTGATTCCCTGTCCCTTTCACTTGGGCCCCCAGGGCTCTCAAGTCCTGCTTGATCTTGCCCAGGTTATGCTTTACAGTGTCATTGGTGCCCACATGGAAAAGAAGTAGGGGATAGGAGTCTGCACTTTTAACCAGTTGTGGCAGTCTCTCTGTGACATCCTGGATCTTGGCTCCTGGCAAGCAGCAAACTTCCCTTGACTGTATATCAGGCTGGCAGATGGGTGTGCCTCGGTGCCTCTCACCCACTGCTAGCACTCGACGCCTCCTTTTGCAGCTTTTAGTATGTGCTGCTGGTGCGGTTTCTCTCTGTGAATCTTACTCATTGGTTTTGTCCGCTGCCAAGACTTCATATCTGTTGCTGGTTGGTACATACAAGGAAGGGGAGTGAAGCAATATCCTGTTGCCATGAGTCATCAGAGACCATGGCGCCTCCTTCTCCAAGGTGCTGTCTGTTCGCTGCTTGAAGCTCTTTGTCTGGTAGTCCTTGGAGGTCAGAGTCATGAAGCCCTAATATTTCTTCTTGCAAAGTCTCAAATAATACTCTGTTTCTTGTTCCCTGTCCCTAATACAGCATAACCTGCTGACTTCCTCCTGCAGCTCCTCCACCTCTGCTTCAGCGACTCCACCAGAGCACACCTTGCACAGATGGAGCTTCCATCCTCCTCCACCCAGGAGTGTAGGGTACAGTCTTTGCAGCCCTCTACCTGGACAGCAGCTTTCCTGACAGGAAGCTCTGTCTGGGTGGCTGCCTCCATTCATCCCAGACTAGCCTGGCTAGGTAGCTGATTCCTGTCTGATGCAGAGCACAGCCCTCACCTGGTTTCTACCACCATGCTTCCGACAACCTCAAAGCACTGCCTAATAAGCCCTTCTAATTCCTTGGACACCTCAAGCTGCTGGGTAGGCTTACACAGCCAACAGCTAGCTGGGGTGACCATTGAGGCTGCAGCGTAAGACTGTGGGTGAGCAGAGCAGGCAGAAGCCCGACAACTTGTAGGATACGCCCCCCTTCTCGTGCACCCTTCTGCTTGAACTGCCGCGCAAACTGCTGTACCATTTCTCTCAGGCACCGTTCCCTACAGCACCACACCCTGGTCACTGGCACTCCCTAGGGGCTGGTTATACATGGCTTCCTGTGGTTTGAACTGGATGCGGCAACAACTGGGACCACCAAACTATTGCTTGCCCCTCTTGCAAGACCTTTCGCCTGCTGGCCAGTCTCTCCACACACACAGCCCAAGGGTGTTGGGGACCCAGAAACCCCCTCAAACACCCTCCAGGACCTCACAAGCCTCACACTCTTCTCAGCACACACCAAATACTGCTGCAGCTGCTACTGCCACTGCTGCAGCAGGCACTGACTTTCTGTGGTTAAAACTGGCTGGGGAACAGCCAGCACCAACCAAGCAAATAGAGCTCCTGCCTGAAATCAAATACAAAAAGAAAGTACACAGAAGGTGGTAGCAGGGACAGACTACTCAGGACAAACACAAAGATATTGACCATACATATAGGAAGGGAGCTCTGGAGATTGTCTACTCCACGCCCCCCACTCCCCCCCCAGCTCAAAGCAGGTAGAATATCTGTGCTGGTTTTATACATCTTTAGGCAACAGTGCATGTTCTTGTGAATCTTCAAGATTCCTTACTGAGAGGCACCGAGGCACACATTTGCCGTCCAGACAAATGAGCCAGGGGCTGCTGATGTATTAGGAACCAACAGGCAAACACCTGTGAAATGCCTCAAAGGAATTAGGCTGTGTTCTGCTCCTACTGTTCCATGTAGGGTCTAATGATACTGTAACGAGGCAACTTAGAACCATCAAAAGAGACTATATGTCCCTCAGAGCAATGTTAAAAGGATCTGGAGCAGAGGTTGTAGTCTCCTCTGTCCTCCCAGTCAGAGGAAGTGGTCCAGGAAGAAGGAGGCAAATTGAACAGGTGAATGCTTGGTTCTGTAGCTGGTGCCATACTGAAGGTTTTGGCTTCTGTGATCATGGATCTACCTTTGAGAAGCCAGGTCTGTTGGGAGGTGATGGGATTCACCTGACCAAGTGGGGCAAGAGAGTCTTCACCAACAAGCTGGCCAGACTTACAAGGAGGGCTTTAAACTAGATCTAGTGTGGGGGAAGGGGATGGAGTTTTGAGCACCAGACAAGAGCCAGGGGCTGCTGATGCATTAGGAACCAACAGGGAAACACCTGTGAAATGCCTCAAAGGAATTAGGCTGTGTTCCTCTAAAAAGGTGACAAGGTCGATAGGCCCACTAAAGTGCCTCTATAGCAATGCACGCAGCATGGGTAACAAACAGGAAAAGATGGAAGCCACTGTGCACCTGGAAAGCTATGATTTAATCGCTATCACTGAAACTTGGTGGGACGAATCGCACGACTGGAGTGCTGCAGTCGATGGCTATAAACTGTTCAGAAAGCACACGCAAGGAAGGAAGGGTGGGGGTGGGGGGTTGCCGTCTATCTAAAAAAATGGATTGACTGCACAGAGCTGTCTTTGAAAAACAGCAATGAACAGGTTGAGAGCTTATGGGCAAAAATAAGGGAAAAGCCAACAAAGGAAACCTCGTGGTTGGTGTTTACTACAGGCCACCTGATCAAGGGGAGGATGTCGATGAAGCGTTCTTACTCCAGCTACAGGAAGCATTGCGCTCGCAGGCTCTGATCCTCCTGGGGGACTTCAATCACCCTGACACTGGCAATCTCTCTTCCCACATCTCTCAAGCCCCTGAACCTCGAGGCAGGGACTGGGGGAAAGAAGTTCCTCCCATCATAGGAGAAGATCAGGTTCAAGACCACCTGAGGAACCTGAACATACATAAGTCCATGGGACCCAATGACATGCATGCCAGGGTCCTGAGGGAATTGGCTGATGATGTTGCCAAGCCATTCTCCATGATATTTGAAAAGTCATGGCAGTCAGGAGAATTCCCCGGTGACTGGAAAAAGGGAAACATTGCACCCATTTTGAAAAAGGATAAAAAGGAGGACCCTGGGAACTACCAGCCAGTCAGCCTCACCTCCGTGCTCGGTAAGATCCTCCTGGAAGATATGTCGAGGCAGATCCTCCTGGAAGATATGTCGAGGCATACAGATGACGGGGAAACAGCAAACATGGCTTCACCAAGGGCAAGTCTTGCCTGACCAACCTAGTGGCCTTCTACGATGGAGTGACTACATCAGTGGACAAGGGAAGCGCTATGGATGTCAACTACCTGGACTTCTGTAAGGCCTTTGGCACAGTCCCCCCCCCAACATTCTTACCTCTAAATTGGAGAGATATGGGTTTGATGGATGGACTGTTAGATGGATAAGGAACTGGTTGGATGGCCACGTCCGAAGAGTTACAGTCAATGGCTCAGTGTCCAAGTGGATACCAGTGACGAGTGGTGTCCCTCAGGGGTCCGTACTGGGACCAATACTGTTTAATATCTTTATCAACGACACAGACAGTGGGATTGAGTGCATCCTCAGCAAGTTTGCACATGACACCAAGCTGAGTGGTGCGGTTGATTCCCTAGAGGGAAGGGATGCCATCCAGAGGGACCTGGACAAGCTAGAGAAGTGGGCCCATGTGAATGTCATGAAGTTCAACAAGGCCAAGTGCAAGGTCCTGCACCTGGGTCGGGGCAACCCCTGGTATCAGTACAGGCTGGGGATGAAGGGATTGAGAGCAGCCCTGCGGAGAAGGACTTGGGGATACCGGTGGACAGAAATCTGGACATGAGCCGACAATGTGCGCTGGCAGCCCAGAAACCCAATCGCATCCGGGGCTGCATAAAAGGAAGCGTGGCCAGCAGGTCAATTCTCCCCCTCTACTCTGCTCTCGTGAGACCCCACCTGGAGTACTGCACGCAGCTCTGGGGCATCCAGTTCTGTTGGAGCGCGTCCAGAGGAGGGTCACAAGAATGATCACAGGGCTGGAACATCTCTCCTATGAGGAAAGGCTGTGAGAGTTGGGGTTGTTCAGCCTGGAGAAGAGAAGGCTCCAGGGAGACCTTATTGCAGCCTTTCAATATATAAAGGGGGCAGAGAGAGACTTTTTTTCTGGGGCCTGTAGTGACAGGACAAGGGGCAACAGTTTTAAACTGAAAGAGGGTAGATTTAGATTTAGATTTAGGGCTCAGGAGCATATCTGAAATGCTTGTACACCAACGCACGCAGTATGAGAAACAAACAGGATGAACTGGAAGTGTTGGTTAGTTCCCAGAACTATGATATCATTGGTATTAGTGAGACTTGGTGGAATGAGTCCCATGATTGGAGTGCTGGGATGGAGGGCTACAGGCTGTTCAGGAGGGATAGGCAGGGCAGGCGAGGTGGAGGTGTCGCACTATATGTAAGGGAGAGGTTTGATTGTACAGCCCTTACAGTTAGCGGTGATGTGGTGGAGAGCCTCTGGGTGAGGATTAGGGGGATGGAAAACAAAAGGAGATGTTGTAGTGGGTGTCTACTACCAATCACCCAGCCAGGATGTTAGCACTGATGAGTTATTCTATAGGCAATTAGGAGAAATCTCTGGATCGGTAGCCCTTGTCCTTATGGGAGATTCCAACTTCCCAGGCATCAACTGGGAATATCATACTGCTGTGACGAGCAGGTCTTGGAAATTCTTGAAGTTTGTGGGAGATAGATAACTTCTTGTCACAAGTACTCTGTGAGCCAACTAGGAAAGATGCCCTCCTAGGCTTGTTGTTTGTGAATAGAGAAAGAGTCGTGGGAGATGTGATGGTAGGTGGCTGTCTTGGCCACAGTGATCACGAAATGGTTGAGCTTAAAATTTTCAGTGTAATGAGAAAAAAGGACAGCAGAGTTGCTACCCTGGACTTCAAGAGAGCAAACTTTAAGCTACTCAGGGAGCTACTTAGCAGAGTCCCCTGGGAATCTGCCTTTGAGGGCTTAGGAGTCCACGAGTGCTGGTCAGTTTTTAAGAACCACCTTTTAGAAGCACAGGAGCAGGCAATTCCAGTGTGTCAAAAGTCAAGCAAGCGGGGCAGAAGACCAGCTTGGCTGAACAGGCAACTCCTCGAGGAGCTCAAGAGGAAAAAGAAATTGTATGATCTCTGGAAGCAAGGACAGGCTTCGCAGGAAGATTCCAGAGCCATGGTTCGTATACGCAGGGAGAAGACACGAAAGGCCAAAGCTCAATTAGAGTTGAAACTGGCCAGTGTTGTGTCAGACAACAAGAAAGGCTTTTTTACGTACCCTAATAGCAAGAGGAGGTCTAAGGAAAACATTGGACCGATACTTGTTGAAGATGGTCACCGGACTAATAGGGATGAAGAAAAAGCGGAGGCATTCAATGCTTTTTTTTGCCTCAGTCATACTGATAGACCTTGGGCTGCCCGGTCCCCTGAGTCGGAGGACCACGAGTGCGGGAGCGGTGACTTTCCATTTGCGGACACTGAAATTGTAAGGGACCAGCTGTATCAGCTGAACGTTCACAAGTCCATGGGGCCTGATGGGATTCATCCCAGAGTACTGAAGGAGCTGGAGGATGTTACGGCAGGACCCCTCTCGATCATCAACCAAAGGTCTTGGTTCCCTGCTGACTGGAAGCTAGCCAATGTTATTCCACTTTACAAGAAGGGCGTGAGGGAAGACCCAGGAAACTACAGACCTGTTAGTCTAACCTCAGTACCTGGAAAAATTATGGAGAAGGTCATACTGGGTACTACTGAAAGGCATTTAAAGAATAATGCAATCATCAGGCACAGTCAACATGGGTTCACAAAGGGAAAGTCCTGTCTAACTAATTTAATATCCTTCTATGATAAGGTCACCCGCCTAGTGGATGAAGGGAAGGCGGTGGATGTAGTCTTTCTGGATTTTAGTAAGGCTTTTGATACTGTCCCTCAACAGCATCCTTCTGGACAAGTTGTCCAACTGTGAGATGAGCAGGTTCATGGTGCGCCGGGTGAAGAACTGCCTGAACGGCAGGGCTCAAAGGGTTATAGTGAATGGGGCTACATCTGGCCGGCAACCGGTCACCAGTGGTGTTCCTCAGGGTTCAATTCTAGGGCCAGTTCGGTTCAATATTTTTATCAATGATCTGGATGCAGGAGTTGAATGCACCATTAGCAAGTTTGCTGACAATACCAAATTGGGAGGTGCTCTTGACTCTCTTGAGGGACAAGGGGCCTTGCAGAGGGATCTAGATAGATTGGAGCATTGGGCAATCATCAGTGGCATGAAATTTAACAAGTCCAAATGCCGGATTCTACACCTGTGACAGAGTAACACCGGGTAAAAGTATAAATTGGGAGAGGAGTGGCTGGAGAGCAGCCCTGCAGAAAGGGATCTGGGGGTGCTGGTTGACAGCAGGCTCAATATGGGTCAGCAGTGTGCCCTGGCAGCCAAGAGGGCAAACCGCATCCCAGGGTGCATTAGGAGCAACCTGATCTAGTGAAAGGCATCTCTGCTCATTGCAGGGGGGGTTGGACCTTTAAAGGTCCCTTCCAACCCAAACCATATGATGATTCTATGATGATGATCCAGAGAGCTATGGCCCCCTCCAACTACTGATGCTAGGACCCTCACTCACTCCCGTAGCTGACACCACAGGCCCCAGGGTGCCTACACCCCCCAGTCTGACTCCAGTAGCTGGGCACCAAATTTCAATCACACACACACCGGTCTCGCCAGCAGCTGGCACCTGTTCCTTGCAGCACACATACACAGGGGACAGACAGCGAGATTAAGCAGAGCGATAGTTACGAAACGATTTTAAAAGAAAATATAAGAAAATAGGACAGACTGCAGTGATCAGGCACAGGGCTCAGCCAGACAAGCGTACTGACCGGCCCCGTTTTACCCGTGACTGGCCTGTTTTATCCCCCTTTCTGTCTATCCCCCCTCTTTGTTTCTCCCTGCTTCCCTGTCCCCCTGCAAGTCCCTTCATCAGTTTGTATAGTTCTATCAATTCCCGCATCCGTCCCAGTTTGGTGCCTGGGATCCCCCCTGGTTTAACATCTTATCACTTGCAAAGTTCAGGTTGATCTTCCTGGAAGTGGTGCCTGTAGTTTCAATTCCTTCCTAAAACATTTATTGCATGGTTTGTATGTTGTGTTAAATATTAAAAAGAAATTTCCTATTTACAATCCAGTATAATCCTTGTAAATACTAAGTTTTATATCCTTTCTGTGGACCAAACAATAATCACATTATAAAATTGGATTAATTTTTTAAGACATAGAGCCTCAGCTATCCTTGTAGCGAGCAAAGCTATTTTTGATACTGTAAATGACACCTTCTGCCATGGTGACTTCAAGTGTAATCACCGAACCATATAATAGTTGAGTAGTTGAGGTTGAAAGGGATCTCTGGAGATTGTCTAGTCCAAACCCCCTCCCAACCCCCGCTCAAAGCAGGATCAACCAGAGCAAGTTGCTCAGGACATTGTCCAGTCAGGTTTTGAATATCTCCAAGGATGGACACTCCACAACCTCTCTGGACAACCTGGTTCAGTGTTTGACTACCCTCATAGCAAAAAAGATTTTTCTTAAGTTTAAATGGAATTTCCTATGTTTCAGTTTGTGCCCATTCCCTCTTGTCCTGTCACTGGGCACCACTGAGAAGAGTTTCGCTCCATCTTCAATACACCCTCCCATCAGGTATTTAGACACATTGATAAGATCCCTCCTGAGTCTTCTCTTTTCCAGGCTAAACAATCCCAGCTCTCTCAGCATCTCCTCCTATGGGAGACGATCCGATCCCTTCATCACTGCAGCGGCTCTTCGCTGAACTTGCTACAGTATGTCCAGGTCTTTCTTGTACCGGGGAGCCCAGAACTGGACACAGGACTCCAGGTGTGGCCTCACCAGTGCTGAGCAGAGAGAAAGGATCACCTCCCTCGACCTCCTGCCAACACTGTTCCTAATGCAGCTCAGGATACCATTGGCCTCCTTTGCTGCAAGGGCACATTACTGGCTCATGTTCAGCTTGTTGTCCACCAGGACCCCCATGTCCTTCTCTGCAAAGCTGCTTTCCAGCCAGTCAGCCCCTACCCTGTACTGGTGCATCGTGTTATTCCTCCCCAGGGGCAGGACTTGGCATTTCCCTTTGTTGGACTGCATGAGGTTCCTGCCTGCCCATTTCTCCAGACTGTCGAGGTCCCTCTGAATAGCACAACAGCCATCTGGTCTATCAACCGTTCCTCCCAATTCTGTGTCATCTGCAAACTTGCTGAGGGTGCACTCTGTCACATCATCCAGGTCATTAATGAAGTTGTTAAACAGTATTGGCCCAAGGATCAACCCCGAGGGACACCACTAGAGGCTTGCCTCCAGCTAGACTTTATGCTTCTGATCACAACCGTCTGGGCCTGGCAGTTCAGCCAGTTTTCAGTCCACCTCACTGTCCACTTATCGAACCTGTACTTTGTCAGCTTGTCTATGAGGATGTTATGGGAGACAGTGTCAAAAGCCTTGCTAAAGTCAAGATAAACAGCATCCACTGCTCTCCCCTCATCCACCAAGCTAGTTGACTCATTGCAGAAGGTTTATCATATTGGTCAGGCATGATTTCCCATTCTTAAATCCATGCTGATTCCTACCAAGCACCTTCTTTGGAAATGGCTTCCAGGATTATTTTCTCCATCATCTTCCCAGGGATCGAGGTGAGGCTGACCAGCCTGTAGTTCCCCAGAACCTCCTTCTTGCCCTTCTTGAAGACTGGAGTGTCATTTGCTTTCTTCCAGTCCTCAGGAACTTCCCCTGATCACCATGACTGTTCAAAGATAATTGAGAGTGGCCTTGCAATGACATCAGACAGCTCCCTCAGCACTCATGGGTGCACCCCATCAGGTCCCATGGACTTGCGCATCTCCAATTTGTTTAAATGTTTCCCTACCTGGGTCCTCCTCTATTGAGGAGAATTCTTCCTTGCTGCAGACTTCCCCTCTGGTCTCAGAGGCCTGGGATTCCTGAAGGCAATCCTTACCCGTAAAGACTCAGGTGTAGAAGGCATTCAGTACCTCGGCCTTTCCCATGTCCTTTGTCATCAGGTTCCCTGCCCCATTCAGCAGCAGGCCCACATTTTCTCTGGTCTTCATTTTGCTGCTATGTACCTGTAGAAACCCTTAACGTTGCCCTTCACATCCCTTGCCAGTTTCAATTCCAGGTGGGCTTTGGTTTTCCTAACCCCATCTCTGCACACTTGGACAGTGTCTCTGCATTCCTCCTGGGTCCCTTTTCCAGCTCCTGTATGCTTCCTTTTCATGTTTGAGTTTAGTCGGGAGCTCCTTGTTCGTCCATGCAGACCTGTCACCTTTGCTTGATTTCCTGCTCATTGGGATGGACCATTCTTGAGCTTGGAGGAGGTGATCCTTGAATATCAAACAGGTCTCCTAGACCCCCTCTGCTCTCCAGGACTGTCTCCCATGGGATTCTTCCAAACAGGTCCCTGCACAGGCCAAAGTCTGCTCTCCTGAAGTTTGGAGTTGTGATCCTGCCATTTGCCTTGTTCCTTCCTCTCAGGATTCTCAACTCCACCATCTCATGGTCAATGCAGCCCAGGCTGCCCCCCAACCTTCATACCGCCAACCAGTTTGTAAGAATTGTGTCCAGCAGAGCGTCTCCCCTTCAGCCCTGTTTTGCTGATTACAAGCTCTCTCTTTTCCATAACACCCTGCACCCTTTGCTTGCCAACCCATTCCACCACTCCCTCGCTTGATTATGGGTCGTCATCTCCCTCCCCTGTCATTTCTAGTTTAAAGTTCTCCTCACCAGGTTGGCCAGACTGTTGGTAAAGATGTTTTTGCCCCACTTGGTCAGGTGGATCCCATCTCTCTCTAGCAGTCTTCAGTCCCTAAAGAAGGGTCCCCATGGTCATAAAATACAAATACCAATTGTCATCGTCAGCTGGGCAACCAACTGTTGACCCACAGGATCCTTCCATTCCTCCTCAAGCCCTTGCTTCTCACTGGAAAGATCAAGGAGAACACTACCTGGGCCCCCATGCCCTTGACCGTTGCCTCTAGATGCATGTAGTCACACCTGATATGCTCCAGGTCTCCTCTGGCAGTATTGTTGGTGCCCATGTGAAGATTCACAAGGGGTAATAGTCCGAGGGTCGGACAAACCTTGGTAGTATCTCCACAGCATCCCGGATCCAACCCCCAGCAAGCAGTAAACCTCCCAACACAGCAGGTCAGGTCGGCCCCCGTCCCCTACAGCACTATTATCACTTGCCACTTCCTTCTGGTGTTGCTGCGTGGCTCAGGCTTCAGATGCTTCATTGGACCCAGGCCCTCATCTGCTGCAAGGATACTGAATCTGTTCTTTAGTTGGAGATATGCAGGTGGAGCAGGAGCCTTCTTCCTGTTGCCAGAAGTCACAAGCTTCCAGCCTTCACCATTTCCTAACCCAATAAGCACAGACCACCTGATCCTCCTTCAATACAGCTGAGGGTTCAGGCTGCAGGGTCTTGAAAAAGATCCGATTGATCTCTTTCTCACCATCTCTGATACTGCGCAGTCTGCTGACCTTTTCCTGCACCTCCTTGGCAACACAGATCCTGTACCACTGCACACCTTCTGCAGGCAAGGAAACTGCCTCCCTCTGCCCCAGCCTCAGCGAGAGACCCCAGGCACTCGCTGTACTCTGAGAGCTGCATCCTCCCTCGGGAGTTCGGTCTGGATTGAGGCCTCTGACATTATAGAGATAGTTGCTCCGATGGCTGGAGGTGGTGCCCTGTGACACATTAACACCATTGCTCAGGACACGGATGCTGTTCTCTGCAAAGTTTCCGGCCCCCTTCTGAGCAAAAAGTGCTGCATCTGTTAGCTATGCTGTAAGAAGCAACTCAGGAAAATATTTGCAAGTACTGCTTTGTAGAAATACCCCATCGTGGGCAGGTTACTTTTTTTCTGGATAATCTGAAAGGTACCAGCAGCAGCTGGCCAAAAAAATGGGAAAATGTGTTTAATTTAGTAAGGATGTAAACTGATAATTCTATTTTTATGAGTTTCATCTTTTTTTCTTTTCCCGATTTTTCAGTATTGGGGGGGGGAATGATAATCCCCAAAACCTACTCTGTCTTCCTAATAAATATTCCTAATAAATATTACTTGCTTATTATTATTATTACTTATTAAAACTTCCTAATAAATATTACCATAAAAGAAATTAACAGTGAGGAAAAACTTTTTGAAAAACAAGCTCTAAGTAAAATTTGGTCAGTTGAAATTTTTGTGAAAACTTTTTAGTGCCCACAAAATGAATGAAAAACTACTGTGTAGGAAAAAGCCAAATTTCTTTGTTTAAAAAGAAGTCAAACACTCTATACTTGAGTTGAGAGTAAAGTTGATGATTATTATCTAATGATTCTAGCAAAAGACCAGAGCCACTGTGTATTACTGGCAATAGATCCTTTCCCCTGAGAATGCCCTTTTTATCTCTTCACAAGTGACAGGATGGACAGTAACAAACTTGTTTGGGAGTTCCTATTCCAGGCTGAGAAGTTACGTTCAACATATTTTTCACATTGTATTTCTCAATTTCAGCAATTACAAGTACCGGAAAGACTGCAAAACATTGTTATTTGTGAGATTTGTGTAGGAGAGAGATTTCAGATGAGAACCCAAGCTTTTTGAATGCTTATCCAAAAATAAATGTTTTAATGTGTGTTTAGTAACACTTTACAAACTATCAGAATGAACTTAGGCCATTTATTTTGCACCAGATTGTTCTTAAGATTCTCTGGAAGAGGTTTTTGGCAATTTTGATGATAGCCAGATCAACTTAAAGAATGTTTGGAGCATGTAGGTGCTTAGGCTTTTGGTAATGGCTGGGTATGTTAACCACTATTTACAGGACAGAGGACAACAAAATTTTTTAATTTAATGTATCATTTTCAGAGCTCATTAGAAATTTGTGATCACTCTATACATCACTGTCCTCTAATAATATAGTGTTTAGCTAGAAAGAGGGAATATTATTTCTTTAGAATTTAGAATTACTCTTTCTTCATAGCTAAAGACTTTTTTTTTTAAATCAGGATGACACTGAGCTGCTTCTTTCCACACTTATTTTTTAAAACAGATCATCCTGTAATATGGTGGGGTGAAAAAGATCTTATGTTAGGTGTTTTACATAGCATTTGTCCAGAAAAAAATTATATTTTCCTTAAATAACTAAATATCATTGACACATTATTTACAGTATTCCTTCTACTTTGACTTTTTCTTATTCTGCGGGTAATAAATTAACATGAGTGAATACTTAGTTAATTAGTAAGTGCATACAAAAAATGTTTATGTAGAAGCATAAGTGGGTTAGATGATTGACAGTGCAAAAGAGCGTTTGTTCTTTGCCTGGAAACCTCAAAAAAGAAAAACAGAACAAAACAAAACAAAAACAAAAAAGCCTGTTCCATAGAGCTAATACAGAAGTTTTATAAATCCAAATTAAATTTCAGATGAGCATCCACATTTGGGGGCAGTTACATAAACTAGTTATCACTACAAATTTGAAGAGAAGGATGCTGTGAAAAATAAAATATTTCTTTCTTTTTAAGCAAATTGGCTAACTTTGCTAGCAGAAGTTCTTAATTACAGGATTCATTGATTACTCAAGTTGAAAAAGGGCATTTCTCATATTAGGTGACTTCCATTAATCATTAATTCTTACTCTACCAAACATGGTGTTTTGCCTCATAAACAAAATCTAGTCTTTACTTGGACTGTTTCTTCTTAGATGTAGTGAAAAAAAAAAAAAAAATCACTTAAAGATAATATGATTTCCCTTTTCTAGTTTTTTCTTCTTCATTACCGTAGCAGCATTCATTCTCCACCACCAAGATTTCACAGCAGTAAGAGAAATCCTACCTTCTGTTAGTTAAACACATTCTTATATGTTGCTTATTGATACTGTCTTTGAACACTGCGCATTGCATTTTGTTCTTCAGAACTAAAATAAACAGCATGTTGGCAATGGTTCAGGGTACTTCGAGCTTACTTGAGGAAACTGCAGTATTGCAATAATTGCCATTTCCTACAGGGTTTTGCTCTTTAAAAGCAAAAGCACTTAGGCAAAAATTGAAGGCGGAAAATTCACAATGGAAGTTTTCAGGAGATGATAGGAAACAATTGTTGCAATTACTGATGTACCTGTAGGAATGCCAAAAAGAATTTTCACTGCTGATCATAAGTTTCCTGAAAGGGAAACTAAATAGTTGTTACATAAAATACAATCAAAGAATAATTCAGGTTGGAAGGGACCTCAGGAGGTCTCTAGTCCAACCTCCTGCTCAAAGCATGGTCAATGCTGAATTCAGACCAGCTTGCTCAGAGCTTTACCCAATCAGGCCTTAAAAACATCTAAGGACAGAAACTACACAAACGTCTCTGGGCAGCCAGTTGCACTGCTTAACTGTCCCTCCTGGGTTGCTTGTGCCCTGCTTTGTTGGCCCTCTAGCAGATATTGGGGTTGTTCAAGTCTCTCATGAGAACCAGAGCCTGTGAACATGAGGCTTATTCCAGTTGCCTGAAGAAGACCTGTATTGGCTTTACGTGGCAAGGTTTTGGTAGAGGTGGGGGGTGCAGGGATGGCTTCTATGAGAAGACACCAGAAGCTGTCCCCATGTCAGACAGAGACAGTTTCAGCCAGCTCCAAGATGGACCGGCCGCTGGCCAAAGTCTGAGCCAATCAGAGACATTGGTAGTGCCTCTGTGATAACATATTTAAGGAAGGGTAAAAACTGCTGCGTAACAGCAGCTGGGAGAGAGGAGTGAGAATATGTGAGAGAAGCAACTCTGCAGACACCAAGGTCAGTGAAGAAGGAGGGGGAGGAGGTGCTCCAAGCGCCGGAGCAGAGATTCCCCTGCAGCCCATGGTGAAGACCGTGGTGAAGCACATTGTCACCCTGCAGCCCATGGAGGACCCCACGCGAGAGCAGGTGGGTGTGCCCTGCGGGAAGCTGCAGCCCATGGAGAGCCCACGCTGGAGCAGGCTCATGGCAGGAACGGTGGCCCCGTGGAGAGGAGCTCATGCTGGAGCAGGTTTTCTGGCAGGACTTGTGACCCAGTGGGGAGACCCACACTGGAGCAGTCCGTTCTTGTAGGACTGCACCCCGTGGAAAGGACCCATGCTGGAGCAGTTCATGAAGAACTGCAGCCTGTGGGAAGGACCCACGTTGGAGAAGTTTGTGAAGGACTGTCTCCCGTGGGAGGGACCCCACGCTGGAGCAGGGGAAGAGCGTGAGGAGGAAGGAGAGGCAGAGACAAAGCGTTATGAACTGACCGCAACCCCCATTCCCCGTTCCCCTGCACTGCTCAGGGGGAAGAGAGAGAAGAGTCGGGAGTGAAGTTGAGCCTGGGAAGAAGGGAGGGGTGGGGGGAAGGTGTTTTTAGATTTGTTCCTATTCCTCATTACCCTACTCCGTTTAATTGGCAATAAATTAAATTAATCTTCCCCAAGCCGAGTCTGTGTTGCCTGTGACGGTAATTGCTGAATGATCTCCCTGTCCTTATCTCGACCCACGAGCTTTTCATCGCATTTTTCTCCCCCGTTCTGTTGAGAAGGGGGAGTGATAGAGTGGCCAGCCAAGGTCAACACACCACAAGACTTCATCTACTTCTTCCTGATCAGGCAGTCTGTATCAGATACCCACAACATCACCCACGTAGGTATGTCATCTAACCCGGCCCCTTAAGCTCTCAACTGGCTTATCACCCATCCCTAGGCAAAGCTCCATGCATTCCAGCTCCTCTTTCATATAGAGCATCTTCTTAGCTTGTTTTCCCTAAAGATTCTGTATCCATCCATTGCAGCACTCCAGTTGTATGAGCCATCCCACAATATCTCTGTGATCTCTGAGATCGTAGCCCTGCGAATGCTCACAGATGTCTAATTCCTCCTATTTTTCCCCATGTTGCATGTATAAGTGTGCAGGCACTTCAGAGAGGCACCCAGTCGTACCAATTTCCCCAAAAGGGCGTGAAAGCTTTCCCATAATGCTGATCTCCTGACACTTCCTTAGTTATGTGCATATGCTTGAAGTGGTCTAATTTCAACCCCGTTTTGTTGATTATGAGGTCCCTCCTGTTTACCTCACATCCTTTGCTTGCCCATCCAGTCTATGACTTCCTCACTTGACTGTTGGTCATCCCTTCCCCATCATTCCTAGTGTAAAGCTCTCCTTACCAGGTTGGCCAGCTTGTGGGCAAAGCTGTTTATGCCCCACTTGGTCATGTGGATCCTGTCTCTCCCTAGCAGTCCTCCATCTTCAAAGAGAATCCCATGGTCATAGTGGCACAAAGTCTAGTTGGAGGCCAGTAAATAGCCGCGTACCCCAGGGGTCAATACTGGGTCCAATACTGTTCAACGTCTTCGTTAGCGATCTGGATGATGAGGCAGAGAGTATCCTCAGACAGTTGGCTGATGACACAAAACTGGGAGGAGTAGCTGATACATCACAGGGTTGTGCTGCCACCCAGAGGGACCTTGGCAAGATGGAGAAATGGGCTGACAGGAACCTCATGCAGTTCAAGGAGGAGGAGTGCCAAGTCCTGCCCTTGGGGAGGAACAACCCCATGTATCAGTACATGCCGGGGGGGGGGGGCAGCCAGCTGGAAAGCAGCTTTGCAGAAAAGGACCTGTGGGTCCTGGTGGACACCAAGTTGAACATGAGCCAGCAGTGTGCGCCCTTGCCGCAAAGAGGGCTAATGGTATCCTGGGCTGCATTAGGCAAAGTATTGCCAGTAGGTCCAGGTAGGTGATCCTTCCCCTTTATTCAGCACCAATACTGTGCACCTAGAGTCCTGTGTCCAGTTCTGGGCTCCCCAGTACAAGCGAGACACGGACATACTGGAGAGAGTCCAATGAAGGGCCGTGAAGATGATTAAGGGAGTGGAGCATCTCTCCTATGAAGAAAGGCTGAGGGAGCTGGGACTGTTTGGCCTAGAGAACAGAAGGCTCGGAGGGGATCTCATCAATGTATTTAAATACCTGAAGGGAAGGTGCATAGAAGATGGAGCCAGGCTCTTCTCAGTGGTGCCTAGTGACAGGACAAGAGGCAATGGGCACAAACGGAAACCCAGGAGGTTCCGTCTGAACATCAGGAAACACTTTTTTACTGTGACAGTGACTGAGCACTGGAGCAGGTTGCCCAGAGAGGTTGTGGAGTCTCCCTCCTTGGAGATATTTAAAAGTCATCTGGACACGGTCCTGGGCAACATACTCTAGGTGGTCCTGCTTGAGCAGGGGGGTTGGACCAGATGACCTCCAGAGGTCCCTTCCAACCTCAGCCATTCCGTGATTCCGTAAAAAATGAAAACCTTGCTGCCAACACCAGCCACACACCCAACTGTTGACCTGCAGGATCCATCCCCTCATCCTCAAGCTCTTTCCCCTCACCAGTAAGATGAACATCACCGAGGCCCCCCATGTCCTTGACCATTGCCCCAAGAGTCATATAGCCACACTAGACACTCTCCAGGTAGGTCTCCCTTGGCAGTATCATTGGTGCCCATATGGAAGAGCAGCAGAGATTAATAGCCTGAGGGCCAGAGAAGCCTTAGCAGGTTTTCAACGGTGTCCCACATCCAAGCCCCCAGCAAGCAAACCTCCCTAAACAATTGGTCAGTTCAGCACATGGGAGTCTCCATCCCCCCTCAGCAGTGAATTATTCACTACTGCATGACTCAGGTTCCACCAGCACAGATGCTTTGTTTGACATCATGGCTCCACCCATCATGGGAGTCTCCACTTCCCAACCCAATAAGCACAAACTGCTCCTGCTCCTCCTTCAGTACAGTTGGGGGTTCAAGCTCTTGAAGCTACAGGATTTCAGAGGAAAAATGGTTGATCTCCTTCTCATCATCTCTGATGCTGTGCAGTCTGTTGACCTCCTCCCATAGCTCCTTTACTTGGCAACACAGATCCTCAACAAGTGTGCACCACCTGCAGACTATCTTCTGCTGCCCAGCATCAGCAAAACCCCAGGCACATCCTACAGCCTGAGACCTACAGACTGTATCCTCCTTTTGGAGCTCCATCTAGGCCAAAGCCTCTGACATTCCAGGGACAGTTGCTCTAATAGCTGCTGGGGACCATGTCCTGTAACAGGTCCCCACCATTGTTGAGAATACAGACACTGTCCTGAGTAGCTACTAGGTCCCACTCACTAAAAACTGCTGACTCTGTTCATTGTGCTCTAGGCTGGCACTTATATAGGCTACTCCCTAGTATTTGCTGAAAGGTGCTTGACTGTCCCTAATCACGAGTCAGCTGGAACAAAAGCTCAATGCCCTCTTTCATCAAGAACAGCTGACAGAGCCTGTTAGAACTGCTAGAGCTTGCTAGAAATCACAGTCTCCTGTAGCTAGGAAGATGCAGTTAAGGAGCACTTAAGCCTTTTAGATGTATACAAGCCCATGGGACCAGGTGGGATGCATCCAAGGGTGCTGAAGGAGCTGACTGATGTCATTACAAGGCAGCTCTCTATCATCCTCAAAAGGTCACAGCAACTGGATGAAGTTCATGATGACTGGAAAAAGTCACATCACACCCATCTTCAAGGACAAAAAGGAGGATACCAGGAACTACAGGCCAGTCAGCCTCACCTCAGTCCCTAGAAAGGTTATGGAACAAATCCTCCTGGAAGCTATTTGTAAATACACGAAGGACAAGAAGGTGATTGGGAGCAGTCAACAGGGATTTACCAAGGGCAAATCATGCCTGACCAAACTCATTGCTTTCTATGACGAGGTGACTGGCACTGTGGACAAGGGGAGGCAGTGGATGTTGTATACTTTGACTGAAGAAAGGCCTTTGACACAGTCTCCCATAATCTCCTTATCACCAAATTGTTGAGATACGGGCTGGATAAGTGAATGATAAGGTGGGTAGAAAGTCACCTAGACTGCTGGGCTCAAGGAGTTGTGATCTGTGGTGCAAAGTCCAGCTGTGGGCCAGTAACTAGTGGGGTCTCTCAGGGATCAGTACTGGGACCAATGCTGTTTAAGGTCTTCATTAGTGACCTGGATGATGGGACAGAAGGCACTCAGCAAGTTTGCAGATGACACCAAATGGGGGGGGGGGGTGGCGCTCAATATGCTAGAGGTCAGAGGGACCTGGAAAGGCCAGAGAAATGGACTGATGGGATCCTCATGAAGTTTAACATGGATAAATGCCAAGTCTTGCATCTGGGATGGAATAACTCCATGCAACAATATAGACTGGGGGGCTGACTGTCTACAAAGCAACTTTGCAGAGAAGAACCTGGGGGTCCTGGTGGAAAGCAAGGTGAACGTGAACCAGCTGCATTTTGGCTCTGTTAGATTTGTGTGTCTACCACTGTACTTTCTTCTTTCCATCCACTGGTCCTTGCAGCAAAGAAGGACAAATGCATCCTGGGCTGTATTACCAAGAGTGTAGCCAGCAGGTTGGGGGAAGTGATCCTTACCCTCTGTTTAGCACAGGTGAGACTGTATCTGGAGTCCTGTGTCCAGTTTTGGGCTCCCTGGTACAAGAGAGACATGGACATACTGGAGCGAGTCCAGCAGAGGACCACCAAAGATGGTCAGGAGGCTGGAGAACATGACATATGAGGAGAGGCTGAGAGAACTAGGCCTGTTCAGCTTGGAGAAGAGAAGGTTCAGGGGATACCTTTTTGCTCTCTACAACTACTTGATGGGAGGATACAGAGAAGATAGAGCCAGACGCTTCTCAGAGGTGCACAGCAATAAGACAGGAGGCAATGAATGCAAGTTGTAATATGAGAAGTTCTGATTAGATATTAGGAAAATAAATACTTTTTTCCATGAGGGTGGTCAAATACAGGAACAGGTTGCCCAGAAAGGGTGTGGAACCTCTGTCCTTGGAGGTGTACACGACTCGATAGGACAAGTCCCTGAGCAACCTGATCTAATTAGACCTGCTCTGAGCAGAGGGTTGGACTAGATCACCTCTGGAGGTCCCTTACAACCTAAATTTTTCTATGGTAAATTATCAACCATACTAAAATATAGTTTACTGGTGGATGAAATAGCACTACAAGTTATGTTGTGTCGGCCAGCTCCTCCTTCCATCTCCTTTTAAGGTACTATCTACAAATGAAATCGTTAGCAGTTATATCAGGAAAATCATATAGGCATAATCTCCTGTATGGAGACAACTTTTCTGGGCTGTTTATCCAGTCAGTGTTTTTATTTTTGTTTTGTTTTTTAAAGTTCTTTTTCCCAGACAACCATGCATTTTGTCTCTTTGTTAGATTTGTATGTCTGCCACTATACTTTCGTCTTTCCACCCACTGGTTCTTGGCTCTTGCCTTTCCAGTCACTTCCACCAGCTCTTTATCTAAGACCAGATAGTACTTAGTACTTGCTCCTTTCTCTGTTTTAATAGGATAGCTTCCTTCAACCATATATCCTAGGCCCTGTATATGGAATAGAATAGACTCTTTGTTCATAGATTAGGTACTAGAACCCAGAGTTGATATAATTAATAGCAGAAGCAGCAGCTGCAAGGAGATGCCCCATTTAGGACCACCTGGAGCACATCCATTGGTCTTCAGAGCATTTAACATATAAATAGGGTAAAATAAACATAATCCTCTGATTAATATATTTGAGCTATAAACTCAGGCAAAATTTCATGAACTGCAATAAACCACACATTCCCAACATCACTGCTCAGTTTCAAGTCCATAATTAAAAGAGTAGAAGTACTAGAGCTTTTAAAAGAAAAACTTATACAAGCATGGATGAAGAAATATGTTTTCTTTTGTCTCAACGGTTCAATGTCTTTGGCTGACATTTTTCAAAAACAAGTTAGCCTGATAAGGCATTCTACGTAGAAATTTTCTGTCTTTGATTACAGTTTAACAATGTTATGAGTGACTTTCAGTTTTTACAGTATCTTAAACAAGGACACATTGGTCATTCCTAATAATAAGCACATCTTAACAGACCCATTTAGGACAGAAGATTGACTAGATATTATAAGAGCAAAGAAAATCAGGCAACAAGAGAGCGTGTGGGAAAAGGTTAACTGAAGAATGAATTTGACAAAATATGCCAGTGGAGAGGATGCTGCAAGTGTTAACATCAGTCTCTGAACCCAACAGTGTTGTTGACTGTTTTGTGTCAATGCCAGATTATCATCAATAAATACATATTTGCTGACACCAAACAAGTTTTCTACATGCCTTTTGCTTCTTCCTTAACCTTATAACACGTCAAAACTGTCAAGGTGATATATTTAAAGGTAACTGGAAAAAGAGGGAGGGAAGGTCCTCCCTGAGCAACTTCAAAGTTAGCCCTACTCTGAGTGTGTGTGGGGGTTGTACCATATAACCTCCAGAGGTCTCTTTTGACCTAAATTATTCTATGATTTTAAGTTTGCACATAGGAGAAAGGAACTTGATGGCAGAAAAGCATGTTCATTGAAGCAAGAAAAGCACAGGAAATAGAAGAGTCTAAGAGAGAAGCAAAAGGACATATTCTCGTTTCTCTCCCTTTCTTCCTTCCTTTGGAAAAAAATTAAATATGTATCTCATTGCACTAAACAGTAAAGAAATTACATAACTTTTCTGTAAGTAATGACTGCAGCTGCATCAGCAATTTAGGAAATTGCCAGTAGAATTTCAACTACAAGAACAGGAGGCCCACATGATGACTTCTTTATTACACAGATGATCACATTATGACAAATTTAGATAATCCTTCATATCAGCACAACTTAAAACTTGTCCATAAACTTAAGTTTTTTCCCCAAACAACAAAATGCTGCATATATAGCTTCACACTATGTCCAACTGTAACAATTACCTGAATTCATTTTAGATGAATTCAAGTGATGTGAATTCAACTTGTTTTCACCCAAATAATGATTTAAAATGACAAAAAAAAAAGGTTTTGTTCAAACATTTTTCTTTGCTACTTAAAATACAGTAGCCTATATGATGTCATTAAAAGAATGTGCATTTAACTTCATATTTCAGTAAACATTCTAATTTTGATCAATAACCAACTTACATAGTTCCATTTGTGTAGACTGTGTCACTTCCCTCCACATACTGAACCTGGGCTGGGTAGACATGCTGTACCTGTTGCACAGTCTGTACTTGCTGTACCTGTAAGCAAGAACACCAGAAATATAGGATAGTTTACCTCATAAAAAGAATTACTAGTGCTTTAGTGCATCTAATGGTTTCTAAACAATACTCTCAGTCATGGGACATCCCTTTTCTCACAATTACTAAATAACACAGAATATAATATTGTGCTGCAAGCCTGTAATATACTAAGTGGAGTACTAACACTGGAGATGCATGCCCTTGAGAGTATGGGTATTTTCAATGACAAAGACAGAACCATCTGGAAAGCACAAGAACAAGAACTGTACGCTTCACACCAAGCTTAGGAACTATATTTAGTAAGGAAGAAAACTTCATTTGGTCACCTATATACTGCTTTTCTGTTTTGTTTTGGTTTTTTACTCCAATTTAATTCTATACAATACAAGCCTCTACATCACAACTTATATATGCTGTTAACAGGCAACCTTTGACCTGTCAGAATAGGTCCTAAAAAAATTCAACGTAATCCTAGAAGAGTCTGGTTCTCATGCATGTGATGCATCATCTACAAGAGCTCTTTAAGAACATTTTAGTTAGAACACCTTCATCATCCTCACTACATTCTATAAAATTCCTACTCCTCCTTTTCCACCATTAACTCATATACTTCGAAACAAGATTCTAAACTTCATTGTTAACCAAATGTACTGGTTTTGGCTGGGATAGAGTTAAATTTCCTCATAGTAACTAGTATGGGGCTATGTTTTGGATTTGTGCTGGAAACAGTGTTGATAATACAGGGATGCTTTAGTTAGTGCTGAGCAGTGCTTACACAGAGTCAAGGCCTTTTCTGCTTCTCTCACCACCCCACCAGCGAGTAGGCTGGAGGTGCACAAGAAGTTGGGAGGGGACACAGCCGGGACAGCTGACCCCAACTGACCAAAGGGATATTCCATAACATATGATGTCATGCTCAGCAATAAAAAACTAGGGGGGAGGTTGGCGGGGGGGCCACTGCTCGGGGACTTGCTGGGCATCAGTCGTTTGGTGGTGAGCAATTGTTTTCATTTGCATCACTTGTCTTTCTTGGGTTTTATTTTTTTTCCTCTTTTCCTTACAATTTATTATTATTATTACTACTACTTTTTAATTATTAAACTGTTTTTATCTCAACCCATGAGTTTTCTCACTTTTACCCTTCCAATTCTCTTCCCCCATCCCGCTGGGGGGGAATGAGCAAGCAGCTGTGTGGTGCTTAGTTGCTGGCTGGGGTTAAATCACGACACCCAAGGAAAAATTTATATGAAAACCTTAATTCTGAAAAAAATCACATTACTTTGAATAAGACTGTTCAAGTGTGACAGAAAAACAGATGTTTTTGTCAGTCAAAAGTAATGAGATGTACCCTTTTTATAGTTAAATAGAAAAATCAGCAGTTTGCTGATTTCCCATGTGAACCATTACATAAATTGACATTGGCCTCCCATTCCTTTAACAGTGTTCCTGAACTATAATTTCTCAAATTCAAAAAATACATCTCTTATCATTAAGGCAAGATAAAACTATGTACAGAATTTTGATTTTAGATAAAAGTGTTTGCATTAAAAGTACTTGTCCTGGTTTCGGTTGGGATAGAGTTAATTTTCTTCCTAGTAGCTGGTACAGTGCTGTGTTTTGGATTTAGGATGAGAATCATGTTGATAACACACTGATGTTTTAGTTGTTGCTAAGTAGTGCTTACACCAGTCAAGGACTTTTCAGCTTCCCATGCTCTGCCAGATGCACAAGAAGCTGGGAGGGGGCACAGCCAGGACAGCTGACCCAGACTGGCCAAGGGGCTATTCCATACCATATGTCATCATGCTCAGTATATAAACTGGGGGAGTTGGCCGGGGGGCAGCAATCGCTGATCGGGGACTGGCTGGGCATCGGTCAGCAGATGGTGAGCTATTTCATTGTGTATCACTTGTTTTGTATATTCTATTATTATTATTATTATTATTATTATTATTATTATTATTATTATTATTATTTTCTCTTCCTCTGCTGTCCTATTAAACTGTCTTTATCTCAACCAGCGGGCTTTAATTTTTTTCCGATTCTCTCCCCCATCCCACTGGGGGAGGGGGGCGGGGGAGCGAGTGGCTGTGTGGTGCTTAGTTACAGTCCTAATAAGGTTAAGAGAAAAATACCAGGGTAAAATAAGTAAGGATTTTTAAACTCCATTTAAAATTTAAAAAAAAAAAAATCAAGTACAGTGCCTTAAAAAAAAAAAAGAGTTGGATATGCAAAGTTTTCTGTTCTCAGAGAAAAAAAAATCATCTTAATACATTAATTAGTCTGGAATACTTTTGGAAAGCAGTGCATGCTGTAATGTTCATATTTAGATAAATGACCGATATAAGTTCATGACTATGTTTTTCATATGTTAAATCTGATTTTGCATTAAGCTCCAATTCTGATTAGCAAAAGTGTGTATGTCCAGTTTATTGATACAAGTATTTCTGAATGCTATATGGTCATAGTCTATGCTGAATAGGAAGATTTGTTTTGTGTAACTTTTGATGCACAGATACACCTTCTAAAATCGATTAGACACTTGTTTTTTATTTTACTCTTCAAATTCTTCTATATTGCATCACATAAACCATAAGGTCAGTGAGATGAATTTAAAATCCTTATAAGCTTGCTACCTCATACTTAAGAGTGCATGTTAAAAAAGGAATGATACATGAGTGGAAAATCATATTTGAGGAAACATAACACTAAGAAAAATTATGCAGGATGTTAAATGGCATTTAATTATGCTCCTCACTTTTTAGCCTTACTTTTGCTACTTTTTACTTGCACATGTATAGGTTTCTCCCTTCACCATTCAAGGTGCCAAAAATGACAATTGCTGTGTTGCTTGAAAACATCTGTGAAACCACTGCCACTACACTCAGAAGGGAATCTTAGTTTTTCATTAAGGACTTTTTTTTTTTTCTTCATTTGGAGCACCATATCAGACTTTCATGAAAGACACAGTTATATTGTCAGTGTGCAAAGAAAAGATTTATTTTAGCAGAAAATAATTTAGACATTGAGAAATTATCCCCCCCATAACTACAGGAAAGGATTTTTAAAAGTAAGTTATTTCTTATGAATTTTTTATCTTTACCTAAAGTAGTCTGCTCCTAAAGCATGTGTACATAAATTCAAATTTCAAATTTAAGCAAATATATAATATATGCAGTTAATTTTTCAGAGCAAAACCACTCTTTTTCATCAAAGAGATTGTTTTCATGCCTGATATCCCCTTCTTTTCCTACAGTGGAAAAGCACCTATCTTACCCACATTCTTCATCACATTTCCTAGTGGTATACTAGATTCACATCTTTATTCTTCCTTTTCCTTACCCTACACATTCAATTCCTTTAAAATTCCTGACCTTTTCTCAACACTTTCATCATCTATCCTTTTCTCTCTAAACCAGTATCTCCTTCAAATCCTGTCTCAATCACTGCAGAATCATCTGCATTGGCTTTCACAATATATGCATCACAAAATATTGCAGCAAACTCCTCTTCCATGGCCAGGCTGATCCCCTAACTTTCCTTTCTGAAACCTTACATGACTTCTACTTTCAAAATAAGACTCAACTGAAAAAATACAATCCAATATAATCACAAAATAGTCCAAAATACAGATGAAATATTCAGTGAAACAGAATTACTGGAAACAGTAACATTGAAAGATAAGTAATATCATATTGAAAATATATGCTGATATAAACTATATCTAGTTTTTAAAAGTTTTAAGCAAAGCTTAAAAAGAGTTAATCACACTAAGCCTCCTAGAAAGCTTAACTAAGTCCAAGCATCACAGAAGCTTCATTTACAAAGTTAGTATAATATTAGAAAGACCTTATCCTAATGGGCCCTGATAGGATGCACCCATAAGTACTGAGGGAGCTGTCTGATGTCATTGTGAGGCCACTCTCAATTATCTTTGAATGATCATAGCGATTAGGAGAGGTGCCCGAGGACCTGTCTTCAAGAAAGAGGACCCGGGGAACTACAGGCCGGTCAGCTTCACCTCAGTCCCTGGGAAGGTGATGGAGCAGCTAATCCTAGGAACCATTTCCTGGCACATGAATGACAAGAAAATAATCAGGAGTAGTCAGCATGGATTCACCAAGGGAAAGTCATGCTTGACAAACTTAATAACCTTCTACAATGAAATAACTGGCCTGGTAGACCAGGGGAGAGCAGTGGATATTGTCTACCTAGACTTCAAGAAGGCCTTTGACACTGTCTCCCATAAGGTCCTCATAGGGAACCTGTTGAAATATGGGCTGGATGAGCAGACAGTGAGGTGGATTGAAAACTAGTTGAATGGCCGGGCCCAGAGGGTGGTGATCAGTGGCACGAAGTCTAGTTGGCCAAGAGAGCTGGGGCTGTTTAGCCCAGAGGCTCAGGGGGGAATCTCATTATGTGTACAAATACCTGAAGAGAAGATGCAAAGAAGATGGAGCCAGGATCTTTTCAGTGGTGCCCAGTGAAAGCACAAGAAGCAATGGGCACAAACTGAAACAAAGAGGTTCCATCTGAACATCAGGAAACACTTTTTCACTGTGAGAGTGACTGAGCACTGGAACAGGTTTCCCAGGGAGGTTGTAGATTCTCTCCCCTTGGAGATATTCAAAAGCCCTCTTGACATGTTCTTAGGCAACCAGCTCTAGGTGACCCTGCTTGAGCAGTGGGGATGACCTCCTGTGGTCCCTTCCAACCTCAACCATTCTGTGATTCTGTAATGAAGATTTAAGTTAGAGATCTATATAAAAGTCCTAATTCAGCAAAAGCCTTTCAGTGGCACAAAGTCTAGTTGGAAGCCAGTGACTAGTGGCGTACCCCAGCGGCCAATACCGGGTCCAGTCTTGTTCAACATCTTCATTAATGATATGGATGATGGGGCAGAGTGTACCTCCAGCCATTTGCTGATGACACAAAACTGGGAGGAGTGGCTGATACGCTAGAGGGTCATGCTGCCATCCAGAGGGACCTCAAAAGGCTGTAGAAATGGGATGACAGGAACCTCATGCAGTTCAACAAGGGGAAGTGCCAAGTCCTGCACCTGGGGAAGAATAACCCCATGCACCAGTACAGGCTGGGGGCCGACCAGCTGGAAAGCAGCTTTGCAGAAAAGGACCTGTGGGTCCTGGTGGACACCAAGTTGAACATGAGCCAGCAGTGTGCGCCCTTGCCGCAAAGAGGGCTAATGGTATCCTGGGCTGCATTAGGCAAAGTATTGCCAGTAGGTCCAGGTAGGTGATCCTTCCCCTTTATTCAGCACCAATACTGTGCACCTAGAGTCCTGTGTCCAGTTCTGGGCTCTCCAGTACAAGCGAGACATGGACATACTGGAGAGAGTCCAATGAAGGGCCGTGAAGATGATTAAGGGAGTGGAGCATCTCTCCTATGAAGAAAGGCTGAGGGAGCTGGGACTGTTTGGCCTAGAGAACAGAAGGCTCGGAGGGGATCTCATCAATGTATTTAAATACCTGAAGGGAAGGTGCATAGAAGATGGAGCCAGGCTCTTCTCAGTGGTGCCTAGTGACAGGACAAGAGGCAATGGGCACAAACGGAAACCCAGGAGGTTCCATCTGAACATCAGGAAACACTTTTTTACTGTGACAGTGACTGAGCACTGGAGCAGGTTGCCCAGAGAGGTTGTGGAGTCTCCCTCCTTGGAGATATTTAAAAGCCATCTGGACATGGTCCTGGGCAACATGCTCTAGGTGGTCCTGCTTGAGCAGGGGGGTTGGACCAGATGACCTCCAGAGGTCCCTTCCAACCTCAGCCATTCCGTGATTTTTGCAATTCTGTGATTTCAGCCAATTATTAACTTAGTAGGGATGAACTTTGAGCGAGTGCACAAAGAGAAGCATTTAAATTCATGTAAAGTGCCCAATGCTTAAATGTTTTGTTGAAACATCGGGTTGTTTTGTTGGGGTTTTTTTTTGGGGGGGTGTTAAAAAAAAAAAAGCAAATGTATTCCAAGATACATCATAATATAAGTAGAAGTGATATTAATGGAATTATGGGACATTATGAATTGAGTCTGTATACCAGGAAAACTTATTAGTGAAATGTATGAGGCAGTTAAACAGCATTGCAAAGAACACGCAGAAAAATTCATTACCTTAAATTTTAAAACTAAACTTAACAAAATGCTAGAAATTTTAATTTAGACAACAGTGATTCGCTAGCACAGAAACAGACTTACATAATTTAACAAGTTATTCTCAGTTTTAATATTGTTGATTTTGAAACTGTAAAGCCAACTTATGTTGAAAAAGAACATCAGATTTCACCCAAAGAACCTAAAATGCTGACACCTTAATGGAGGGGAAGTGGAGAGGGAGGTGCTGATCTCTTCTCCCTGGTATCCTGTGACAGGACATGTGGGAATAGTTCAAAGCTGTGTCAGGGGAGGTTCAGACTAGATATTAGGAAACATTTCTTTAGTGAGAGGGTGGTCAAACACTGGAACAGACTTCCTAGAGAGGTGGTCGATGCCCCATGCCTTTCAGTGTTTAAGAGGCATTTGGACAATGCCCTTAATAATATGCTTTTGGTCAGCCCTGAAGTGGTCAGGCAGTTGGACTAGATGGTCATTGTAGGTCCCTTCCAACTGGAACAAATAATTTAAAAAAAAAAAAAAAAAAGCTAAATTACACATACTAAAGGAGTCTTGGACAAAAGTCATGGCTTTTCACATTCTGTTCCTGTTTTCCGACTCCACTTCCCTCCTTAATCTCCCCATGCACCACTCTTTCTACTGTCAGTGAGGCTGCATAGGTGATTAATCATGTCACAGAAGTGTGTGCTGAGCTGGCTGCTTCAGAAGCCCCTTTAATTCTCTGGCAAATCCAAATTATGCATTACATATGATTTTACTTCAAATACCTTTCTGCAGTTGTGCAAGAACCTGCAGGAAGTCCAGCTTAGAAGTACAAAATGACATTGCTTTTGTATTTTACATCTATATTGTATTTATTTCAAAAATTCCATATTCCTTATCAACCTTTCAAAGGAATAAATGTGACTATTCAATAACTTAAATGAATATAATTTTTTATGAGATATCGCACACATTTCATAGTAATCTACTTTTAGAATCATGCATACATATTTCTGGTGATTGCCAGATATTCTAGTTCATGAAATAAACCCTGAAAACTGCATGTCTGCTTATGTAGCTATTTCAGTTCCAGCAAAATAAAATTGAATAAAACAGTGAAAAAGAGTTGCTTTTCAGCCTTGTACAAAATCAGTTCTTCACTACACCTGTTGAAATGCATCATTCTGTCTTGCCAGGGTTTTTTGTTTTCCCAAAATTAACAGACACCTACCTGTTGCTGAACCGGTACCTGCTGTACTACCTGTGTGGGCACTGCTGCCTGGCCAGCCACAGATGCCTGTAAAGTCACAGTCGAACCTGTGTCCGACCCAGTCTCTGATGTCTGCATCGTGGTCTCTGAATAAAATTAAAATGTAAAATTAAAAGTTCAGCACAAACTTCTTTGCTTTTTGTCACTTATCCTTATTCAGATATTAAAAGAAGAATATTCACCCAAAATCCAATCTGGGGATTAGCTAAAGATTGTTTCACGTACTATTACATGAGTACATGGAGATACTTCAATTATTTTTCCTTTTTTTTAAATTCTGCTTTGGCCTAAAATATTAGAAAATTCATATTATATATTATTGCTTTGTCTAATCTAAGGTCTGCTTAGAGCTTGCAGCACATCAAGAAGAGAATACTATAAGGTTTGGACTTCATGAATTTTTTTCTAACAGTTTACAGTCTGCTTTGTAACAGCAAATATGTTTATCAAGTCAGAAGCAAGGTGCACACGAACCTACTTACTGCTTTGGGGTAAAGAACTTTTAGAAAAAAATCCATTCACAGGCCTGATTCTTCTCTAACTACACTTGTATACATTAGCTGCAACTATTGTCAAATTTTGAGAGGAGACTCAAAATCTTATACCATATTAAGACAACACACTTTAAGCTACCTATATGCACAACCATAATTAATTCTAGAAGCTGCACATATAAATGTTTACTTCTTAATTAACATGCCTTCACAAAAAGACTTGCAATAATCAATGCAATTAAACTGAACACTGGAAACATTTCATACCAACTCATCACAGTTCTAAAGAACTAAAAGAGTAATTTCTATAGTAATCACAATACAAGTAAATTACAGTACCTCCAATATTGTCAGCTTTCAGAAAGAACTAACATACACTGAATAAAATGTACTGTAAGAACACAATGGGTAAAATATGCAATACCAGAAAGAAATTTCTCTCTTCATTTTCTTCCCTGAAACGGTTCAAATCCTTATGTACTGAAATATTCAAAGTTGTCTCTTACCTTACTTGCACTCAAAATATCTTATTTAATAATGTAAATGAACAGAAACTTTTCTCACTTATTTATGTGACTTCAGGAACAACTCATAAAAATCAGAAATAAGTCCAAGTCCTCCCATCAGCTTGTAAATGACTACCCATTCTTCAAAGCTGTCCTTCCTCTGGTTTACTGAGTTTCACTATAAATTCTTCATATTCAAATGCCGAGTTAAAGCTCTAGCAGGTGACAGAATGAGGGGCTGCAACCTGAAAAGATGACCCTGAAAAGCATTTTAAAGGTCATAGTGAAGAAGTGACTCAAGTAAGCTTGCTTTAGCAGAAAGTGTTAATGTAATCACTGGAGTTATAAACAGGAATTTTACCCCTATTAAAATAGTGAGGCACACACTAGAAAAGTACATGAGGTTGTGGCACTGACATTTTTAAGAGGAATATTCAAAAACTGGATAGAGCACAGAAATGGTCCAACAACGAAGGAAAATGCCTTACAAAGAAAACCTATTTAGAATATCAGAAAGAAGACTGAGGATGACTAATACATACTAGGAATTAGAGAATTCCTCAATTTTGCACAGAATCACAGATTCATTTAGGTTGGAAGGGACCTCTTGAGATCATCTAGTCCAACGCCCCTGCTCAAAACAGGGTCACCTAGAGCAAGTTGCTCAGGGCCATGTCCAGTTGGGTTCTTAATATCTCCAAGGATAGAGACTCCATAACATCTTTGGACAACCTGGTACAGTCCTTGACTAACCTCACAGTAAAAAAGCGTCTTTGAGCATTCAGATGGAATTTCCTGGTTTTTTCCATTTGTGCCCATTGCCTCTTGTCCTCTCAATGAGCACCACTGAGAAGAGTCTTCTCCCTCATCTTCACTCCCTCCCATCAGGTATTTATACACAATGATAAGATCCTCCCTGAGCCTTCTCTTCTCCAGGCTGAATAGTCCCAGCTCTCTCAGCCTCTCCTCATATGGCAGATGCTCCAGTTCCTTAATCATCTTTGTGGCCCTTTGCTGGACTTGCTCCAGTAAGTCCATACCTTTCTTGTACTGGGGAGCCCAGAACTGAACATGGTACTCCAGATGCAGCCTCACTAGCACTGAGTAGAGAGGAAGGATCTACCTCGACCTCCTAGCAATGCTCTTCCTAATGCAGCCAGGGATACTGTTGGCCTTTTTTGCCACGAGGGTGCATTGCTGGCTCATGTTCAGCTTCTTGTCCACAAGGACACCCATTTCCTTCTCTGCAAAGCTACTTTCTATCTAGTCAGCCTGCAGCCTGTACTGGTGCCTGGAGTAAGTCCTCCCCAGATGCAGGACATTGCATTCCCACTTGTTGAACTTCACGAGATTCTTCTCTGCCCAGTTCTCCAGCCTGTCGACATCTCCCTGAACGGCAGCACAACCATCTGGTATATCAGCCACTCCTCCCAGTTCTGTATCATCTGCAAACTTGCTGAGGGTGCACTCTGTCCTATTTTCCAGGTCTTTAATGAAGATAGCAAAAAGTATTGGCCCCAGTATAGACTCCTGGGGGGCACCACTAGTGACTTGCTTCCAACTGAAATTTGTGCCACTGATAATAACCCTCTGGGCCTGGCCATTCAGCCAGTTTCAGTCCACCTCACTGTGCATTAAACAACATCCACTGCTCCCCCCTCATTCACCAAGCTAGTTGCCTCATTGTAGAAAGCTTATCAGGTTGGTCAGCCATGATCTTTGGAAGAAGGGGCAGGTGACTCAGGAGGACTACAAGGATGTTGTGAGGTTATGCAGGGAGAAGATCAGAAAGGCGAAGGCCCAGCTGGAACTTAAACTGGCCACCGCCGTTAAAGATAACAAAAAATGTTTTTACAAATATATCAGCGACAAAAGGAGGGCCAGGGAGAATCTCCCTCCTTTGTTGGATGCGGAGGGAAACATTTGCCACGAAGGATGAGGAGAAGGCTGAGGTACTTAATGCCTTCTTTGCCTCAGTCTTTAATAGTCAAGCTAGTCATCCTCGGGGTTTTCAGGCCCCTGAGCTGGGAGAAGGAGATAGGATGCAGAATGAAGCCCCAGTTGTCGAAGAGGTGGCAGTCACTGACCTGCTCCTCCACCTGAATGCTCACAAGTCCATGGGGCCAGACGGGATCCACCTGAGGATACTGAGGGAGCTGGCAGAGGAGCTGGCCAAGCCACTCTCCATCATTTATCAGCAGTCCTGGTCAACCGGGGAGGCCCCAGATGACTGGAAGTTAGCAAATGTGACGCCCCTCTACAAGAAGGGTCGGAAGGAGGATCCGGGGAACTACAGGCCTGTCAGCCTGACCTCGGTGCCAGGGAAGGTCATGGAGCAGATCATCTTGAGAGCCATTACGCGGCATGTGTGGGACAACCGGGGGATCAGGCTCAGCCAGCATGGGTTTATGAAAGGGAGGTCCTGCTTCACTAACCTGGTCTCCTTCTATGACAAGGTGACCCGCTTAGTGGATGAGGGAAAGGCTGTGGATGTTGTCTACTTGGATTTTAGTAAAGCCTTTGACACCGTCTCCCACAGCATTCTCCTGTAGAAGCTGGCTGCTCACGGCTTGGATGGGTGCACTCTGCACTGGGTTAAAAACTGGCTGGACGGCCGAGCCCAGAGAGTGGTGGTGAATGGAGTCAAATCCAGTTGGCGGCCGGTCACGAGTGGTGATGAGGGGATTGAGTACACCCTCAGTAAGTTTGCAGATGACACCAAGTTGGGTGGAAGTGTTGATCTGCTGGAGGGTAGGAAGGCCCTGCAGAGGGACCTGGACAGGCTGGATCGATGGGCCGGGGCCAACTGCATGAGATTCAACAAGGCTGTGCCGGGTCCTGCACTTGGGTCACAACAACCCCAGGCAACGCTACAGGCTTGGGGAAGAGTGGCTGGAGAGTTGCCTGGCAGAAAAGGACCTGGGGGTGTTGGTTGACAGCCAGCTGAACATGAGCCAGCAGTGTGCTCAGGTGGCCAAGAGGGCCAATGGCATCCTGGCTTGCATCAGGAATAGTGTGGCCAGCAGGACCAGGGAGGTGATAGTGCCCCTGTACTCAGCACTGGTGAGGCCGCACCTCGAGTACTGTGTTCACTTTTGGGCCCCTCACTACAAGAAGGACATTGAGGTGCTGGAGCGTGTCCAGAGAAGGGCAACGAAGCTGGTGAAGAGTCTGGAGCACAAGTCTTATGAGGAGCGGCTGAGGGAACTGGGGTTGTTTAGCCTGGAGAAGAGGAAGCTGAGGGGAGACCTTATTGCTCTCTACAACTACCTGAAAGGAGGTTGTAGCGAGGTGGGGGTCAATCTCTTCTCCCTAGTAACAAGCGATAGGACAAGAGGAAACGGCCTCAAGCTGCACCAGGGGAGGTTTAGGTTGGATATTAGGAAAAACTTCTTCACCGAAAGGGTAGTCAGGCGTTGGAACAGGCTGCCCAGGGAAGTGGTTGAGTCTCCATCCCTGGAGGTATTTAAAAGTTGGGTAGACATGGTGCTCGAGGACATGGTTTAGTGGTGGACTTGGCAGTGATAGGTTAATGGTTGGACTCGATGATCTTAAGGGTCTTTTCCAACCTTAACAATTCTGTGATTCTATGATTTCCCATTCATAGATCCATACTGACTCCTACCAAGCACCTTCATGTCCTCCAGTTTCCAGGATTATTTTCTCCATCATCTTCCCAGGAATACAGGTGAGGCTGACCAGCCTGTAGTTCCCCAGATCTTCCTTCTTGCCTTTCTCGAAGACTGGAGTGATATTTGCTCTCTTCCACTTGTCAGGAACCTCTTCCAATCACCATGACTGTTCAAAGATAATCGAGAGTGGCCTTGCAATGACATTAGCCAGCTCCCTCAGCATTTGTGGGTGCAACACATCAGGCCCCATGGACTTATGTATATTCAGCTTGTATAAGCGCTCTTATACATGGGTCCTCCTCCATGGAGGGTAAATCTTCCTTGCTCCAGACTTTCCCTCTGGTCTCAGAGGCCTGGGAATCCTCAAGTCTGGTCCTACCAGTAAAGACTGAGGCAAAGACGACATTGAATACCTCGACCTTATCCATGTCATTTGTCACCAGTTCCCCCGCCCCATTTAGCAGCAGGTGACATTTTCCCTAGTCTTCCTTTTGCTGTTTCTGTACTTGTAGAATCCTTTCCTGTTGACAATGCATCTATCAGTCAGCATTAGATTTTCTACTGGGCCTGTCTGGGATAGAGTTAACTTTCCTTATAGCTGCCCATATGGTGCTGTGCTTTACATTTGTGGCTAGAACAGTGTTGATAACAGACCAATGTTTTGGCTGTTGCTGAGCAGTGCTTGCACAGCATCAAGGCTTTCTCTCCAACTCTCCACCCCACCCCCCCCAAGGCCAGTAGGCTAGGGGTGAGCAGGGATATTCCATACCATATGACATCGTGCTCAGCAAAAAAAGCTCATGGAAAGGAGGAGGAAGGGGGGACACTCATGGTTATGGCATTTGTCTTAGCAAGCAACCATTAAGCATGCTGAGGCTCTGCTTTCCAGAAGTGGCTGGACATCTTGTGGCTAGCCAATGGGGAGTAGTGAATTAATTCCTCTTTTTGCTTTGTTTGCACACACAGCTTTTGTTTTTCTTCTTAAACTGTCATTGTCTCGATCCACAAGTCTTTTCACCTTCCTTCTGTTTTTCCCCCATCCCATGGGAGAAGGTAGTGAGCAAGAAGGAGGGTGGGTGTTTGGAGGCTGCTCAGGATCAACCCATGACATATTTAATCAAGTATAATTGAGAGGTAGACACTGACCACACCAACCCTAGAAAAATACCTATTTTTTATTTCTGGAAGAAAGCAACACTTTTGCTTTTTGTTGGCTTTGGGGGCTATGCTAAAAGTTTATACTGCCAAAAGGATTTTAAAAAAGAAGAAAAAGAAAGTCCCAGCTGACTGGAGAGAAAAGAGATGGAGCACAAACAAAAGAGCGTGAGAAAGAGAGAGAGTACTGAGGAGTGGGAGAGATGACAGCATGACAAGAGAAATGAGTTGCAAGACATGAGAGAGAAAGCTGATTACAAAATTCAAGACAGTCGAGACCAAGAGATGAGAACGAAGGCCGAGAAAGCCAAGAGATGTGAGACCCAAGAGGGCCGAGAGAGAGAGAGCTCCAAGAGAGAGCCAAGAGGGGATAGACAAGAGACAGGGAGGAAAACAGGAGAGACAAGACGAGACAAGAGATGAGTGGAGAGAGAGACGAGAGGAGAGAGATGGGAGAGATGAGATGAGACACGAGACAGACAAGACGAGACAAGAGATGAGTGGAGAGATGAGAGGGGAGAGAGGCAAGAGATAAGAAGGGCATGAGATGAGAGAGACGAGACAGGTGAGACAGAGAAGAGACAGAGGTGAGAGGAGAGAGATGAGAGAGGAGAGTTGAGGTGAGGAACGAGGCAGACAAGATGAGACAAGACGAGTGGCGAAACAAGAGGAGAGACGAGACAGGCGAGAGAAAGATGAGGCAGAGCCAAGAAAGAAGACAGACAAGCGAGAGATGGGAGACAGACTAAAGAGGCCAGAGAAAGATGAGGGGTGAAAGAGGGGGGTGCAAGGGGCAGGCAAGAGAAAAGACAAGAAACAGAGAAGAGAGATTGGGGGGGGGGGGGGATGACAGACGATATAAAAGACAAGAAACAGAAGAGGAAGAGACGAGAGACAGGGGAGATAACAAAGACGACAGACAGATGAGGTGGATGATCAAGACGAGAGACAGACGAGGCAGACGATAGAGATGGGGCAGACAAGAGAGAAAGAAGACAGATGGGATACAGACTAGAGGGAGCCGAGGCAAGATGAGAGAGACCAGATGTGGATGAAGAGATGGGATAAAAGAGGTATGTTGAGGGTGGAGGGAAGGGGGGCGAGAAAGCAATAAGAGAAATTAGAAAGACAAGATGAGATAGACAGGAGAGGAGAGGAGAGGAGAGGAGAGGAGAGGAGAGGAGAGGAGAGGAGAGGAGAGGAGAGGAGAGGAGAGGAGAGGAGAGAGACACAAGACTATGAGAGATGTGAAACAAGAGCGCTGAATTAGACAAGATAGGCCAGGCGATACAAGAGTAGAGGGGAGGGTGAGAGGGGTGAGTAATGAGAGAGAGACGAGAGTTGCAAGGGACAGGAAAGATGAGAGCCAGGAGAGAGACAAGAGACAAGAGGGATGAGACAAGGAATGAGACATGAGACAAGACGATAGAGGGAGACAAGAGGGGGCAACAGAGAGAGATGAGAGAAACAAGGTGGGTGGCAAGATGAGTGGCAATAGACAAGTAAAGAGAGATGAGACATGAGATGAGGTGAGATGAGAGAGGAAAGGAGAGATGAGAGAAGAGACAACAGGAGCAGAGAGGAGAGACGAGAATGGAGAGACAGAATGTAAGAGACAAGAGAGGCCAGATGGGATGAGAGTAGAGGGGAGGGGGCTGAGAGGGGAGTGGGATGAGAGAGAGGGGTAAGAGTTGCAAGGGACAGGAAAGACGAGAGAGATGGGAGAGAGATGAGAGACAAGAGGGACGAGACAAGAGTCGAGAGGAGGGACGAGAAGAGAATCGAGTAGAGACAAGATGAGACAAGAGACGAGACAAAGCGAGACAAGAGGAGAGAAAAAAAGGAGAGGAGAGAGACAAGGTGACAGAGGAGAGAGATGAGACATGACAGGAGAGGGAACACTAGGCAACAGGTAACAGCAACAGATGAGAGACAAGACAAGAGAGAGACGAGATAACAGGTGAGAGGTGAGACAAGAGACAAGATGAGGGATGAGATGAGACGATAGAAGGAGACAAGAGGGTGATGAGGGAGGGGCAAGAGAGGCATAAGAGAGACAAGAAAGACAAAACAAGAGAGAGGAGAAGTGTGATGAGAGGAGAGATGAGAGGAAAAATTAGATGATAAGACAAGAGAGGAGACGAGAGGCACAAGGAGACGACATGAGAGACAGGAGATGAGATGAGATGAGATGAGACGAGACGAGACGAGACGAGACAAGAGGAGAGAGGAGAGATGAGGTGAGAATGGAGACAGGATGAAAGAGACAAGAGAGGCCAGACGAGGGGGGCGGGGGGGGGGGGGGGGGCAAGAGGCAAGAGAGGGATAAGGGATGAGAGAGACACAAGAGAGCGCTGAGACGAGGGATGAGATGAGAGACAAGAGGAGGGACAAGAGATGAGAAGAAAGTTGAGATGAGACAAGATGAGATGAGACAAAGTGAGACAAGAGGAGACAAGGTGAGAGGAGAGACACGATGAAAGACAAAACGAGAAGCAAGATGAGAGACAAGAAATGAGAGAGGAAATTAGAGGAGACAAGAGACACAAGTGATAAGAGACAAGATAAATGGGAGAGAAGAGAGACAATAGGTAAGAGGAGAGATGGGAGAGACGAGAGATGAGCCAAGGGGAGAGACAAGAGAGGTGGGAAAGAAGAGAGAGAACAGATGAGAGAAGATGAGAGAGACAAGGGAGATGATAGATGAGACGAGGGGAGAGGCAAGAGAGAGGGGAGAGATGGGGGAGAAGAGAGATTGAGGGGAGAGAGCAGAGGGAGAAGAGAGGGAGAAGGAGAGGAGAGGGGTTGGTGCGAGAGAGACGAGATGAGAGATTAAAGAGAGGGGAGAAATGAGATGAGAGACAAGCCAACCTAGACAAGACAAGAGGGGATAAGACGAGAGGAGACGAGACGAGGAGGGGAGGGGGGAGACAAGATGAGAAGAGAGAGAGGAGAGAGACCAGACACGGTGAAAGAAGCAAGATGAGAGATACAAGAGAGACTAGCTGAGGAGAGAGGGAGGGGGGGAGAGAGAGAGAGAGAGATGGGGGCCAAAAGGAGAGATGAGAGAAACAGGGGCAAGGGAGGGGCAGGGAGGGAGAATAGAGAGGAAGGGGCAAGAGGGGAGTGGGACAAGATGAGGTATGGGATGAGACAATGGAGGGAGACCAGAGGCTGACCGGGGGGGGGGGGGGGGGGCACCATACGACAAGAGATGAGAGAGACAAGAGCAACTTGAGAGAGTAGAGAGACGAGGGAGATGAGGGGACAGGCACAAGATGAAAGGTGGGATGAGGCAAGAGAGGAGAGATGAGAGATATGGGGGGAGATGAGAGAAGACATGAGAGATGAGAAATGAGACGAGAGACGAAAGATGAGACAAGACAAAATGAGAGACGGCAGAGAGAAGAGGAAAAGGAGAGGCAAGTGATGAGAGAAGAGATTAAGAGACTAGAGGCTACAGATGAGAGATGCGACGGGAAACAAGACGAGACACAAGCAGACAGAGACAAGAAGAGAAGAGAGGAGGAGAGATGAGAGTGAGACCAGACAAGAGAGGTGAGAGAGACCGCATGAGATAAGAGACGAGACGAGAGACAAGAGAGACCTGACAAGATGAGAGTGAGTGAGCGGCTGTGTGGTGTTAAGCTGCCTACTGGGGTTAAACCACAACAGCCCTTTTTGGCACCTATATTGGGTTTACGTGGCAAGGTTTTGGTAGCCGGGGGGGGGGGGTGGGGGGGTGCTTCTGCAGGGGTGGCTTCTGTGAGAAGAGATCAGGAGCTGCTCCCATGTTGGACAGAGCTAGTTTTAGCCAGCTCCAAAATGGACCCACCACTTCCCAAGGCTGAGCCAGTCAGCAAAGCTGGTGGTGCTTCTGTTAATAACATGTTTAAGAAAGGGTAAAAAATGCTGCACAGCAGCTGTGAGACACGAGGTAAGACACAAGGGGGAAAATGAGACGAGTGATGAGAGGAGACACAAAATGAGAGAGATGAGACACGAGACGAGAGAGGCAAGCCGACAGAGACAAGACGAGACAAGAGATGAAAGGCCAGGCAAGACAAGAGTGGCCAGATGAGAGACATGACGGACAAGGTGAGAGGCCAGATGAGAGGAAATGAGAGAGCCAAGAAGAGAGCGAGACAGGAGAGACAGTATGAGAGACGGGCAGGAGAGGAGGGGCGCAAGAGAGAGAGAAGGGAGGGGACAGAGGGAGGCACAAGAGAGGCGAGACGAGGCAAGATGAAAAAGATGGGGGGAGAAGGGAACAGTGGGAAAGATGGGAGAGAGAAACAAGAGGTGAGGGAGAGACGAGAGGTGAGATGAGAAAGAGATGAGGTGAAAGACACAAGGCAAGATGAGAGGAGAGGACGAGACATGAGACAAGAGATGAGACAAGAGGAGTGATGAGAGGAGAAGAGAGATGAGACATGAGAGGATGAGAGAACCGGGAGAGAGATGGGGAGATGCGATGAGATTAAACAGGACACAGACAACAGGACATAAGGGACATGAGGCAGCAGGAGAGGGAGGGGTGGGAGAGGGAGATGAGAGGGACATGTGAGAGATGAGGGGAGAAGGAGAGGGCAAGAGAGGGCTGAGAGATTAGATGAGAAATGTGGGAGACCAGGGAAGATGAGAGAAGAGAGACAGGAGAGGAGAGATACAAGAGAGTCAAGGGAGACTAGAGTGCGTAGGTAGGCGAGGGAGAGGCAGGGGGGTGGGAGAGGTGGGGGAGAAGAGGGGAGAGGGGAGAGGAGAAGAGACAAGGGAAAGGAGGGAGAGAGGGTCATAGGGGGGTGAGGGGGAAGATGAAAGGGAAGCAAAGAGAGGGGACAAGAGCTAGGAGGGAAGGGGGGGGCAAGAGAGGAGAGAGAGGGGAGGGGAGATGGCGGGGAGGCAAGAGAGGCACAAGAGAGGGACCAGAGGGTGGGAGGCGAGAGAGATATGGACAAGAGATAGGTGGATGAGAGGGGCAGCTGGAGAGGGGCAAGATAGGTTCAAGAAAGAGGGAGGAGGGGAGAGAGGGAGAGAAGGGAGAGCAAGGGGATGAGACGAGAGGTTCAGGGCGAGGGAGCGGAGAGAGGGAAGGAAGACAAGAGGGGAAGATGAAAAGGAAGGGGAGGGGAGAGAGGATGGGAGCTAGAGGGGAGGGGGGTGACAGAGAGAGGTAGGAGAGAGTATCCAGGGCTGAGAGAGCGCTGAGAGAGGAGCAATGACTGAGAGAGGCGCGATGCCCAAGAGATGGCTGGGAGAGAGACGAAAGAGGGGCGAGGGCCAAGAGAGAGCCTGGGAGGAGCAAGAAAGGAGATAGGGATGAGAGAGGGGCAAAGACCGAGAGAGAGATTAAAGAGGCAAGAGAGGACCAAGGCTGGAGAGGGGTGAGGTCCGAGAGAGAGCTCGGATAGGTGCAAGGGTCTAGAGATCTGAGAGAGAGAGACTGGAGAGAGCCAGGAGAGGGGCAAGGGAGGAGACAGCTGAGAGAGGGCCAAGAAAGAAAAATGAGGGCCATGAGGAAAAGGAGGGCTGAGAGAAAAATGGAGGGGCAGGAAAGGAGTAAGGACGGAGAGGGGGGGGAGTGGCAAGTGAGGAGAGAGTCTTGAGAGGGCCGAGAAAGAAATATAAGTGCCAAGAAGAAAAGGGCCGAGAGAGGCAAGAGAGGAACGAGAGCTGAGGAAAGAAGAAGGGCTGAGATGGGGGGGGGGGGGAGAGTGCAACACACCTTAGAGTGTGTGAATCTCTTGTATGAGATTCAACAAGGCTAAGTGCCGGGTCCTGCACTTCAGTCACAAAAACCCCATGCAACGCTACAGGCTGGGGGAGGAGTGGCTGGAGAGCTGCCTGGCAGAAAAGGACGTGGGGGTGTTGGTCGACAGCCGCCTGAACATGAGCCAGCAGTGTGCTCAGGTGGCCAAGAGGGCCAATGGCATCCTGGCCTGTATCAAGAAGAGTGTGGCCAGCAGGACCAGGGAGGTGATAGTGCCCCTGTACTCGGCATTGGTGAGGCCGCACCTCAAGTACTGTGTTCACTTTTGGGCCCCTCACTACAAGAAGGACATTGAGGTGCTGGAGCATGTCCAAAGAAGGGCAACGAAGCTGGTGAAGGGTCTAGAGAACAAGTCTTATGAGGAGCAGCTGAGGGAGCTGGGGTTGTTTAGCCTGGAGAAGAGGAGGCTGAGGGGAGACCTTATTGCTCTCTACAACTACCTGAAAGGAGGTTGTAGCGAGGTGGGGGTCAGTCTCTTCCCCCTAGTAACGAGTGATAGAACGAGAGGAAACGGCCTCAAGCTGTGCCAGGGGAGGTTTAGGTTAGATATTAGGAAAAACTTCTTCATTGAGAGGGTGGTCAAGCATTGGAACAGGCTGCCCAGGGAAGTGGTTGAGTCTCCATTCCTGGAGGTATTTAAAGAACGGATAGATACGGTGCTCGAAGACATGGTATAGATGGATTTGGCAGTGATAGGTTAACGGTTGGACTCGATGATCTTAAGGGTCTTTTCCAACCTTGACGATTCTATGATTCTACGATAAAGACAAAGGAGGAGCGAACTGAGAGAAAGATGAGAGAAAAGCCAGGGCCAAGAGAGAGCTGACAAAGAAAATAATAGAATAGAATAGTTCAGTTGGAAGGGACCTACAATGACCATCTAGTCCAACTGCCTGACCATTTCAGGGCTGACCAAAAGCATATTATTAAGGGCATTGTCCAAATGCCTCTTAAACACTGACAGGCATGGGGCATCGACCACCTCTCTAGGAAGTCTGTTCCAGTGTTTGACCACCCTCTCACTAAAGAAATGTTTCCTAATATCTAGTCTGAACCTCCCCTGACACAGCTTTGAACTATTCCCACATGTCCTGTCACAGGATACCAGGGAGAAGAGATCAGCACCTCCCTCTCCACTTCCCCTCCTCAGGAAGCTGTAGAGATCGATGAGGCCTCCTTTTCTCCAAACTAGACAAACCCAGAGTCCTTAGCTGCTCCTCATAGGACATGCCTTCCAGCCCTTTCACCAGCTTTGTTGCCCTCCTCTGGACACATTCAAGGACCTTAAGATCCTTTTTAAATTGTGGGGCCCAGAACTGCACACAGTATTCAAGGTGAGGCCACACCAGTGCTAATACAGCAGGATAATCACCTCTTTTGACTGGCTGGTTATGCTGTGTTTGATGCACCCCAGGATGCGGTTTGCCCTCTTGGCTGCCAGGGCACACTGCTGACCCATATTGAGCCTGCTGTCAACCAGCACCCCCAGATCCCTTTCTGCGGGGCTGCTCTCCAGCCACTCCTCTCCCAATTTATACTTGTGCCTGGTGTTACTCTGTCCTTGGTGCAGAATCCGGCATTTGTTCTTGTTAAATTTCATGCCATTAATGATTGCCCAATGCTCCAAAGCATTGAATGCCTCCACTTTTTCTTCATCCCTATTAGTCAGGTGACCATCTTCAACAAGTATCAGTCCAATGTTTTCTTTAGACCTCCCTCTTGCTATTAACATACTTAAAAAAGCCCTTCTTGTTGTCTGGCACAACACTGGTCAGTTTCAACTCTAATTGAGCTTTGGCCTTTCGTGTCTTCTCCCTGCATATATGAAGGAGCAAGAGCCTAGAGAGGAGTGAGGATAAAGAGAAGAGTGAGGTCCGAGAGAGAACAGAGAGAGGGGCAAGGACTCAGAGACGTGAGGGGTGAGAATGTGCATGAGAAAGGCAAGAGAGACCTGAGAGCGAGCAGAGAGCAAGCCAAGAAATCCCAAATGGGAGCAAGGCAGAGCCAATAGCTGAGTGAGGGCCAAGAGGAGCGAGGGCCAAGAGAGAGCTGAAAGAGGAGCCAGGGCCGAAAGAGAGCAAGGCGAGAGCTGGGAGAGGGGCAAGGACCGAGAGAGAGATCACAGAGAGGAGTGGGGACTGAGAGAGCTGAAATGTGAGAGAGGGCCAAGAGACAACCAGGAGAGGAGTGAGGGCCGAAAGAGCCAAGAGAGGGTCAAGGTCTCTGAGAGAGTTGAGAGAGGGGTGAGAAGGCTGAGAGGAACAAGGGCCAAGAGAGAGCTGGGGGAGGCCTAGAGAGCCAAGAGGGAACCCAAAGAGGGGAGAGGGAGGAGAGAGCCAGGGGAGGTGCGAGGGCTGAAAGAAAGCCAAGAGAGGGGAGAGGGCTGAGAAAGTGACACGAGAGGTACTGGGAAGGGGAGAGGGAGGAGAATGCTGAGACAGAGCCAGGAGAGGGACAAGAGCCAAGAGAAAGCCAAGAGAGGAGCGAGGGCCTAGAGAGAGCTGAGAGAGGAGCAAGGGGCAAGAGAGAGACAGGAGAGAGCTGTGAGAAGGGCAAGGGCATAGAGGGCTGAGAGCACGCCCAGGGAGGGGACATAAAGGAGAGCTGAGAGAGACCGCTGGGTACATGGCAAGGGCTGAGAACAAGCTGAGAGGGGTGAGTGCCAAGAGAGGAGCAAGGGCCAAGAGAGAGCCAGGAGAGGGTCAACAGTTGAGAGAAAGTGGACGGATAAGTGTGGGGCAAGAGAGAACCAAGATGAGCCAGAGGAGCAAGGGCCAAGAGCCAAGAGAGGAATGAGAGCCAAGAGAGGGGAGCGAAAGGAGAGAGAAGCAAGGGCTGAGAGGAACGCAGTCTGAAAGTGAGGAGCAAGAGCCAGGAACGAGGAGCGAGAGCAAGGAGTAGGGGGAGAGAGCAGCAAGAAGCAAGAGCCAAGAATGAGCAGGCAAGAGTGATGAGCAAGGAGCAGAGAGCAAGGGCCAAGATGAGGAAGGGCCGAGGGAGAGGGGAGCAAGTAGCAAGGGATGAGAGCTGAGAGAGTGGAGTGAGGAGTAAGAGAGAGGGAAATGAGGACAGGGGGCGGGGCAGGGAGTGCCAAGAGAAAGGAAGCATGACTGAGCGTCAAGGAGCAAGAGCTGAGCAAGAGGATAAAGGAGTGAGCAGCCAAGAGAGAGGAGCTATGGCCAAGAGGAGAGAGGAGTGAGAGAGGGCAGAGAGCTAGGACTGAGGTCGAGGGCCGTGAACAAGGAGCAAGGGCCGAGAGAGGGGAGTGTGAGGAATGAGGACCAAGAAGAGCGAAGAGCAAAGAGAGGAGAGGAGTGGGTGGCAGAGAGGGGAGCCAAGAGCAAGGAACCAGGAGTGAGAGCCGAGGAGCAGGGAGGGAGAGCTGAGAGAGCGCAACAAGAAACGAGAAGCCAAGAAAGATTAGCATACAGCTGAGAGGAGTGAGAGAGGACCCAGAGAGAGGGGAGGAAGAGGGTCAAGAGAGGGGAGCACAAGAGGCATGAGGGCCAAGAGACAGGAGAGCGAGAGGGGCAAGGGGGTTGGGAGGAGTGAGGGCTGAGAAGGGGGAGGGAGTGACAGCCGAGAGAAGGGAGCAATAGGTGAGTGAAATGGGTGTGGGAAGAGTGAGGCGAGAGTGAGAAGAGGGCAAGAGGCGCAAGGGCCAATAGAGGGGGGAGCGAAAGGAGGGTGAGGGCAGATAAAGCAGGGAGGGGGAGGAGCGAGGGCCAAGCAAGAGGAGGGTGAAAGGGGAGCAGGACCCAAGAGAGGGGAGAATGAGGGGAGGATGAGAGGAGTGAGTGCAGAGAGAGGAGAGCGACAGATGTGCAAAAGGAGAGAGGGCCAAGGGGGGGGGGGGGGGGGAGCTTGAGGAGTGAGGGCCAAGAGAGGAAAGCATGAAGGGAGCAAGGGCTGAGAAAAAAGGGCCGAGAGAGGGGTGAGCAAGACAAGCAGGGACCAAGAAAGAGGAGAGCAAGAGCAGAGAGGGCCAAGCGAGGATCCTTCTAGTGCCTAGAAAGGGCTGAGAGGATCCTGCAAGGGCCAAGACTGGAGAGAGGGCTGGAGGGGCCGAGAGCAAGAGCTGAGAGTGGGACGCAAGAGGGGACTCAGAGAAGAGGACTGAGGGAGGGGAGCTGAGAGAAGAGGGCGAGCTGAAAGTCAGGAGCGAGTGGAGAGAGAGCGCCCAGAGTGCCAAGTGAGTTCCCAGAGAGATCCAAACATCAAGAGAGTAAAAAGTAGAGCAAGAGTCAAGAACGGGAACACCAAGAGTCAAGAGTACGGATAGTCGAGAGCAAGACGAGAGAGTGCCCAGAGCGGACAGAGAGCTGAGGTGAGCATCCAGAACAGGCAGAGCACCAAGAGAGCCATGAGAGAGCAGAGAAAGAGACGATAGCTGAGTGAGAGCCCCAAGACGGCGTGCTAAGAGCCAAGAGAGCCAGCATCAAGAAAGGGAGCACCGAGAGTTGAGAGACTGTGTGATTCAACAGATGGAGCACCAAGTAAGTCAAGAGACACGAGAGTCTCAAGAGCTGATAGTCAAGAGAGAGTTGAGAGGGAGTGCTGACAGTCAAGAACAGAGCATTGAGCGAGCCAAGACCTGAGAGCAAAGAGAGTAAAGAGCATGCCGAGAAGAGAGAGGGAGTGCTGAGAGAAGAGAGGGAGAAGAACAGATGCACTGAGTGAGCCAAGAGCACTGACATGGAGCTGGGCAGGCAGGTCCAGTGAGAGTGTCAACAGGATCAAGCTAGAAAGCTGAGCAAGTGCGTCAACTGATCGCATTGAGAGTGCACACAGAGAGAGGGAGCAAGTGAACCAGATGGAAATTTACTAGCCGAATGTATTGGTTTTCGCTGGGACAGTTAATTTTCTTCATAGTAGCTAGTATGAGGCTATGTTTTGGATTTGTGCTGGAAAGTGTTGATAATACAGGGATGTTTTAGTTAGTGCTGAGCAGGGCTTACACTAAGTCAAGGCCTTTTCTGCTTCTCACACCACCCGGCCAGCAAGTACGCTGGGGATGCACAAGAAGTTGGGAGGGGATACAGCTGGGACAGCTGACCCCAACTGACCAAAGGGCTATTCCATACCATATGATGTCATGCTCAGCAATAAAAGCTGCATGGAAGAAGAAGGAAGGGGGGGACGTTCGGAGTGATGGCGTTTGTCTTCCCAAGTAGCCGTTACGTGTGATGGAGCCCTGCTTTCCTGGAGATGGCTGAACATCTGCCTGCCAATGGGAAGTAGTCAATGAATTCCTTGTTTTGCTTTGCTTGCACGCACAGGTTTTGCTTTACCTATTAAACTTTCCTTATTTCAACCCACGAATTTTCTAATTTTTACCCTTCCTGTTCTCTCCCCCATCCCACTGGAGGGGGAGTGAACGAGCAGCTGCATGGTGTTTAGCTGCCTTCCAGGGTTAAACCGCAACACTGAATTTCAACAAAAAACTTTGCATAATTGGTGGATGGGATTGAAAAATGAGTATCATGATTTAGTAAGCGCAGTCAACGATGCACTTCTTACATTCAGATCCATGTATATTTGTGAGGTATCTTTTCCAGCTATGATGGCCATTAAAACCAAGTATCGAAATAAACTGAACTTAGAGCCAGACCTTTGAATCGCTGTATCACAATGTGTTAAACCAAGATTTTAAAAAATAATGAAGCATATTCAATCACATTGCTCTCACTAAAAATTGTTAATAATATTTTTATAGCAAGAGCAAAAAGGTTTTTTGTAACATTAATAAATAAAATAAAAAATATTTTAAAAATATTGTTCCTTTCATCTTTCTCTCATCCTTCTTTAATTTCTTTTTTTTGTGTATGTTTTATAATGTACATAATATATTAGCACAGTAATACATGTATATAATTTATTTATAAATAAATAAACATATACTGGGGGTGCATGCTCAAAACCCTTTGTACTGATAGGGGTGCATGATCAAAAAGTTTGGAGGCCGCTGTTCTAGACTACCCCTTCGGCTGGGGCTGCACGGCTAGAAGGCGCGTCCCCTGGGTGGTGGATAGGGGATCCCTCTCTGGAGGGTGCACCGGATAAAATTGAAGAAGGTGCCGCGAACCAACGCAGCCTAAGGGAAGGCCACCCTGACAGAAAAACCACTGGCCCTCCAAGTCATGGGGGTTGGGCAGGAGGCCAACTACCTCCTCCCGGAAAAAAAATAAAAAAAAATAAAAAGTTGCAGAAACGACGAGCATCAACTCGGAGATGGAGAAAATCAGTAATGAAGTGAGGAGGAGGAGATGGAACTGGATCGGTCATGTCTTGAGGAGAAAACCAACAGAAGACTGCGCTGTGGCCCTTGGGACTCCAGAGCACGCAGCCGCAGACCGATCGAAGTGGAAGAAAGATGTTCGCGCCTTGTGTGCCTCCTGGCACTGAGAGAATTCAGATTCAGTTCTAGACTACCAGGTGGATACAGAAGTGAACCTGGAAAGAAGGTTGGGAAAGATTCATGTAATCTCCACTCCTGATTTTAAGTAAATAAAATCAGGTAAACAGATGAGTAGAATGAAAAATAGTAAAGAGCAAAGTATTACTATTGATGAGAACAGAAGTCAGAAAAATGACAGGTAATCAAAGGACTATCTCTAATCTGGTTAGAAAACTGGATGGAGATAATGAATGCAATATTTGTGTAACAAACATCAAGGATTTGGGACAAAAGAATGGAAGGAAGGGAACTACCTTGGTTAAATTACTGAAACTTGATACGAAAACTGAAATATAGTAGCATAGCCATCATTACTGAAAAATAGGTATTTTTTCAAATAGATTTTCTCACAAGACAGCAATAAAGATAGTTAATGTTTCATCAGTGTTATTAAGAGAGATTGCAATGATATAATCAAGTGTTGCATAGATAAAAGGGAAACTTGGTCTAATTCTCTGGAAAAAGTTGGTTCAAGAAGCACTTTTGAGAACCTGCTAGAGGGCAACAGATTAAGAATGAGTTTGGATAAAGATCTATGTGACATTTCAGAGATCTATAATAACAATTTCCATTAGTATTTGAGATTAATAATTTCTCAGATATAGGTTAGAAAACAACAGTCACAAATACTGGTAGGACTCTCATATTTCTAATTATTTCAACTGACACATTTCTTCTTTCAGTACTTAAAGGGGGCTTATAAGAAAGATGGGGACAGACTTTTTAGCAGGGCCTGTAGCGATAGGACAAGGGGTAATGGTTTTAAACTAAAGGAGGGTGGATTCAGACTAGAGATAAGGAAGAAATTTTTTACGATGAGGGTAGTGAAACACTGGAACAGGTTGCCCAGAGAGGCAGTAGATGCCCCATCCCTGGAAACATTGAAGATCAGGTTGGACGGGGCTCTGAGCAACCTGATCTAGTTGAAGATGTCCCTGCTCATTGCAGGGGGGTTGGACTAGAGGACCTTTAAAGTTCCCTTCCAACCCAAACCATTCTATGAAATAAACCTAAATCAACCTGAAGTATCTGATGCTATTAATCTCTAATGGTTGTGCAGAACCTTGTTGTTTTTTTATTTTAGTCTAATATTCTATAACTGCCACTGGGAGATAAAAATATTTCATTATGAGAACCAATTTAACATAAGTATTGTTTGAATTTGGCAGGGATGTCTGCTATGCAACTTCTATGACCCATTCATCCAAACCAGGGTACATAAACCCTCAAATACATACTGCAAGTGACAGACACTTTGTAAATGCACACAGGGAAGTAGAAAAACCAGAAGGTGGGTCTTGCACTAACTGTCATCTTCTCCAACTAGGAAGTGTACATCTCAGAGCTGTAAAGTTCTGACAGGCATATGGTAGCATAAGAAAAAAGACAGACTTGACTAAAGTCAATATACAGAAATCAGACTTCTTGTAAAAGAACTGTATTGTCTCAAGATGAGCTGTGGTCCACCATCCCTCTTTGTGATCAGAAAACAACTAGAATCAACTTAATTCCTCTGAACTTCTTAAACGCTTCTTCCACAGGAGGAAGCAAGTCTTTTTAAGCAGGGTCCCCAAAATGAGGGAGGGATATGAATAGAAGAATAGGGTTAAAATATACCAAATAATCTTCTTGCACTATCTTTAGGATTTACCTTTCCATGGTGATACAGTTCCAGCTATTGAATAGTGGGACATAATCTCCACAATGGAAAAAGGTGAATTGCACTAAAAATGCAATACGGGTTTAATACATCACACCAAATCTAGGCCATAGTGCTAAAAACAATTATACAATCAACCTGTTTTCACAATGAAATTTAAAACTTCTTTTCTTGCATTGTTTGATAATGTTAAGGGTCACTGTGAAACGAAGATAAAGACATCGACATCTGAGTTCCAAAGGGGGCGGGGGCAAAAAAGGGGGCCCCGAAAAAAGGGAAAAAACAAGATGGAGAAAACCAATACAAAAAGAAAATAACCAAGTTTTGAAGGAAGAAACTTGAAGGAAGTTTTATTTAAAAAAAAAAAAATATTTTGCAACATGTTAGTTAAAAACAAAGAATGACTATATTTGGTAATAATCCCTCTATACTACATAGAATTAACATTTCTCATACCCTCCTTCTCCTACCCTTATTCTGAAGATTTTGATCCTGTTCTCACTTTCTTCTTCTTCCACTTTACCATTAAGGTATGTATTTATCAGAACTCAAATCTCTCAAATCTCCATCCTCTATTTAAAGTCAGTCCAATGGTCCTATCCCTCCCAGATATCTGCTTTCACACACCACCAGTTTTTCTTCTACGCAAAATTTATTTTTCCAATAAATGTCTTCCCTGTTCAAGCTCCTGTTCAATTTAACTAAGTACCAGTAAAGGAAGTGGAAGATTAATTTCTTAGTATAGGATAATGAACCAATTTGCCAGTTAATCTTTTGAAAATTTTAAATACTAATTTTTATTTTGGCACTGTTTGCTACAGAGTTAGCTGAAGAGAGCTCACAATGCTTGAATCCTTTGAAATTTCAGCCTTTTGAAATCATTAATACTATTTCACATGTAGGTATACAATGCACAGCGGAAAAAAATACAGTGAAAGTCAAGAACTCCATCTTTAAAATTATCCCTTCTGGCATCCACTATGTCTTAACTCAGTCAAAGATTTTTGAGTAAAGGTCTTCTATAGAAGCATAACTGCTAAAATTCTCATTAACTGCTTCTCTACTTTTCTTCAGCCACCTCATTATCAACATAGTCCAGAAACCTCACAGTGGGATCACAGTGAATTGTCTTTCTATTGCTATGCACATTCTGACATCAAATTCAAAGCTGTTTTCCCTGATAAATATACAAAAAGTTCTAAAACCTTTTTAAAGCTAGTACACAGAATTAAAAAAAAAAAAAAAAACAGAAAGGTAATTAAAATATTGAGGCATCCTCAGAGAATATATGATCAAGTATTAACAACTGGGTGACTATTAAACATACATTATATTAGTTTCTGTCGATAGATTTAAGTTCAAGTTAACTTGCAACAAATAAATATGAAGTACAAAAGTTGGAGTCCAACTGAATTATATATTGAAATGCAACTTCAATGCTTTTACAGGACATTATACTGATTCCTGAATAGGTAGCTGGAGATGCACGCTCATGCTTCTTCTTCTCCTAAATGGATCAATTCCTGCTAGAAACTAATTAAACTAGATTTTGTTATTTTTATGTGTATATCACAAGAATAGCGATCAAGGACTGTATCTTTTCCTCTTGCTGAATTGCATATGACAATTCAGGCAGAGAGATAAGAGATGAGGTCAACAAATGTCTACAAAAACTTAATCAATCAACTTTCCATTAAAGATATCACAAAATTTAAAACACTAGGACCAGTTTCATTACATTTCAGATCTGAAAATAGAAGGGAGTAGAAAACCACTGCAGAACATGCTAAATAAGAAAAATGAAACAAGAAGAAAAAAAAAAAAAGTCTTTTTCAGGAAACACAGAAAGAACCCACTCTAGAATTAAAATAAGTAAGTCCACAAGGTGGCAGAAAAGAGACAGAAAAAAAACCCAGCAAATTTTCTTTAGTTATATTAAGAAAAACATCTAGCTTTAATGTCATTTCACCTAGCAACATGACAAAACACGGTCAGAAATAAAACTTGAAAGAAGATACTAACTCACCCACTATAGCTCATTTATATGCTTACAATCTTGTATAAGGATGCATTCATATATAAAAACCCCATCTATCATCATAGTACCTAAAGTTCTACAACTATAGCAGAAGCACACAGAAAGAAAAGCATATATTTACATAACTAACCCCTAAACCATTTATGGTGTAAAAGCTCAAAAATAAGTCTTTAAACTCTCTGAAACCCACCTTAATATCATAGAATCGTCAAGGTTGGAAAAGACCCTTAAGATCATCGAGTACAACCATTAACCTATCACTGCCAAGTCCATCACCAAACCATGTCCTCGAGCACCACATCTACCTGTCTTTTAAATACCTCCAGGGATGGAGACTCAACCACTTCCCTGGGCAGCCTGTTCCAATGCCTGACTACCCTTTCGGTGAAGAAGTTTTTCCTAATATCCAACCTAAACTTCCCCTGGTGCAGCTTGAGGCCATTTCCTCTCGTCCTATGTGTGTGTCCGACGTCCGGTGTGCGTCACCCAATTCACACACAGAGTCGAGGTATTTTCCTTTATTACGTAAATGCGCAAATACGGGTGCATGGTACAAACCAGCACACCGTTGATGTAAACTAACAGTTATTTATACAATCATCTAATACATATTCCTTGTCACTTTGTTAAATGATTGGTTAAAATTCTTCGCCTGCCATGTAAATTACTACGCATACTCACTATGATTCTCAAGACCTTTACTTCCTGAATCTTTTGGGTCGGTGGGTTTCTTGAGTGGGTGGTCCTTGAGTCGGTGGTCGTGATCTCCCCCTGCCGGAATTACCTTTCCCCTAAGTTCACTTAACTTCGGGAACACTAAGCAGTCCTTTACGGACCGTTAGCGAAGCAAACTATCATTCACTTTGGGGTTCTTTTGTTCTGAGACAGATATCCTGTTTCATGATGCCATAGTATTGTTAGGGTAAAATGAGCAAGGTTAATCTTTACCGACATCAATTTTATACATTCTGAGTAGCTGTTATCAGTATTTTCACAATTCTACTTATTCATCCTTGCTTCTATTGGCTCTCACAAGCCTCATCTCCACTTAAAGGTACAGTGTGTTTTAAAATATACAGCGCATGCTCAGTGGGTAGGGGTCTTTGCTGGGCCGGGGGCTTCATTGCTGGAGGTGTGGTTTTTACTATGTTAATTAGGATAGCTCACTCATGGTTCAAGTGATTCTCACTTCGGCTTTATCAGCGGCCTTGTTTTCTTGTGCTTCTCTTGGTATTTCCTTGCTACACTGTTTTGTGGTGTCCTCCTGTTTCTTCTCTCAGGCCAGGTCTTGTTAACTGTTTACAGAGGTTGATTAACGTCCTCTGCCTTAACATCCTTTGTCTTATTTCTCGCATATCTCCAACATTAGCTGTATCTTTAGATATACCAACATTTTAATGATGTAGCCATTAGCTCAGTGATTTCACTAAAGCATTCCATTGCTATCACCCCATTCCAAAATAATGTTGAAAATAAATAGACAAATAACTGAAAAATATGTGCACAAGAGAAATTTGGAGCACACCAATCTTTAGATCTAGATTTAGTTGGAGCAAACCAATCCTGTCATATAGCTGCAATCATCCCCTCTTTACTGGTATGGGCCACTGAATGGGCCACATGAGCAAGGGCAGGTATATCTGTTATTCTTCTTGCTGTACTCCCAAAGCCATTTTGCCTGTAATTCGCAGGAAGGTGAGTAAATTACAGGTTTAAGTTCACTGCAGGATGCTTCCTGACTCCTGGGTAGCTGTAGTACAATTAGTGTGAAGTGATCAAGTGAACTATAGCTTGAAACTGGGCTGGGAGAGAAGTTTTTTGATCAATAGGAGAGTCTCCCTACCTCTCCTTTACTATCTTCTCATCAATGGTGTGCTGGTTTGTACCACGCACCCGTATTTGCGCATTTACGTAATAAAGGAAAATACCTCGACTCTGTGTGTGAATTGGGCGACGCACACCGGGTAACGGACCCAAGTTTTTGGGACAACAGCTTTTGGCGACCCAGATGGGACAACGCTGACAGCCTTGCCCGGTTTGTCTTGCCACACCCGACGGGAGAAGGGAACTGAGTGGATTCCAGCACACACCGACCTGTTGATCGGGGGCTCCATCGGCTCCTCTCCTACAGTCGGGCAGTAAGCAACACAATGGTGCAACGCTTTTAAAAAAAGAGGTATTTTAAAATATTGTGAAAAGGGGGAGGACGGGTGAAATCTCTTGAGAAGCAGTAAGCCACTGGTAAGCCCTGTGTAAGGCGTATCAGAGAGGATACGCGGCAGTGGCATCACCCTGCGTAAGGCGCATCAAGAAGGATACGTGGCAGGGGAATAAGTGTTAAATTCTTTCCGGTACTGAAATGGGCTCTACTGCTTCTCAGGAGGCACCCCTTTGTTCTCCTCTAGGATGCATCCTAAAACATTGGAATAATTTCTGTGGGGACCCCATGACAAAAGATAAATTGAAAAGATATTGTAATCAACGGTGGCCACAATATCGTCTGCTTTTTATGAAAGAATGTGTGAATTAGCTTGAAAATGGGTACAAATTTGGATCTGGATGATGCTAGTAATATTAAATTGTTTAATATGTTGTTTATTGGCCAATCAGTGTCAAATATTAGGAAGAAATTGCAAAAAGTGGATGGTGCAGACAGAATGACAATTTCACAATTGATGTCAATTGCATATAAAATTTATAACAATTGGAATGAAGTGGAAGAGAAAAAAAACAGAGAAAAAAAACAAAGGAGAAAAAAACAAAACCAAAGCTACAGGCTTCCTTGTTAGCTGCCTTGGCAGAAAGACAAGGGAGAGGTAGAGGAAGAGGCAGAGGAAATTCACCAAGTGGATTTAGGGGCCGAGGAGGAGGCCGTGGAAATTCGAGAGGGAATCGGTGCAATGCCCCTTTAGGACCTAATCAATGTGCTCATTGTAAGCAGGATGGTCACTGGGAAAAAAAAAAATTGTTAGCATCGGTCAAATAGTCAGGAAAAAAGGGACGAAGACAGCCGCTGAGGTACTGGCAGAAATAGGATTAGATTGGAGGGGACCGGAGGAATCTGTTAAAGTTTCCCCAGCTGATCCTCTGGTTCCAGTAAAGCTAGGGAATGAAACAATAGATTTTTTGATAGATAGTGGGGCAACACTTTCCTATTTACAGACTGTAAGGGACCAAATCCATAAAATTAAAACTAGTGTAATTGGTGCCACCGGGAAAAGGACTCTAAAATCATTTCTGCAACCAATGGAGTGCACAATTGGAAACACTAAGGTAACTCATTCTTTTCTCTATATGCTGGAGTGTCCCCTGCCACTGTTGGGGCGAGATTTATTGTGTAAATTGAACGTGCAAATAACTTTCTCTGAAAATTCTGTACCGTTACATATTCCCCCAGAAAATGCTTGGAAGGCACAGATATGTTTGCTGATTCAAGAGGAAAACGATGAAGATGCGAATATTCCAGAAGAGGTATTTAATGCAGTAATACCATTGGTATGAACATCTGGAAAACCCAGACGAGCAAAGAATATGACTCCAATCAAAACTGAATTGAAACCTGGAGCACAACCGGTAAGAAAGGAACAATACCCAATAAAATTGGAAACGAGGAGAAAATTCATAGAATCATAGAATCATAGAATCGTCAAGGTTGGAAAAGATCATCGAGTCCAACCGTTAACCTAACACTGCCAAGTCCATCACTAAACCATGTCCTCGAGCACCCCATCTATCCGTTCTTTAAATACCTCCAGGAATGGAGACTCAACCACTTCCCTGGGCAGCCTGTTCCAACGCCTGACTAACCTTTCGGTGAAGAAGTTTTTCCTAATATCTAACCTAAACCTCCCCTGGTGCAGCTTGAGGCCGTTTCCTCTTGTCCTATCGCTTGTTACTTGGGAGAAGAGACCGACCCCCACCTCGCTACAACCTCCTTTCAGGTAGTTGTAGAGAGCAATAAGGTCTCCCCTCAGCCTCCTCTTCTCCAGGCTAAACAACCCCAGCTCCCTCAGCCACTCCTCATAGGACTTGTTCTCTAGACCCTTCACCAGCTTCGTTGCCCTTTTTTGGACATGCTCCAGCACCTCAATGTCCTTCTTGTAGTGAGGGGCCCAAAAGTGAACACAGTACTCGAGGTGCGGCCTCACCAGTGCCGAGTACAGGGGCACCATCGCCTCCCTGTCATCCCACAGCTTGTCACGGGCAGGCCTGATATTATCCCCCTCCCCCTTCAAGTCTAGCTTAAAGATCTGTCAGTGAGCCCCACTAGCTCGTGAGCAAAGACCCTCTTCCCCCTTTGAGAAAGGTGAATCCCATCTGACGCCAGCAGGCTTGGTGCCGTGAAGGCCATCCCATTATTGAAAAACCCAAAATTGTGGCGGTGACACCAGCCACGGAGCCACGTATTAATAGACTGGGTCCGTCTGTTTCTTCCAATGTCACTACCTGCAACTGGAAGGAGAGAGGAAAAAATAACCTGTGCTCCAGATTCCCTTACCAACCGTCCCAAGGCCCTGAAGTCTCTTTTGATTGCCCTTGGACTATGCGTTGCGGCTTCATCGCCACCCACATGGAAGAGCAGTAATGGGTAATAGTCCGAGGGCAGTACTAGGCTAGGAAGTTTCCTAGTGATGTCCTTAACCTGGGCCCCAGGGAGACAGCAGGCTTCCCTAAGAGGAGGGTCTGTCCAGCACATTGGACCCTCTGTTCCCCTCAGAAGGGAGTCACCTACAACTATAACCCGTCTTTTCTTCCTCGTGGAGGTGGCCGTGATACGGGGGGGGTAGGCCTTTCTAACCTTGGTGACATCTGGTGTAGATGGACCATCGTCCATTGACTGGCCTTCCACATCCAGAGCCTCATACCTGTTGTACAGAGGCACCTGGGAAGGCGAGGTGGGCAAGGAGAGGGTTCGCCTCACCAGTGCAGAGTACAGGGGCACGATCACCTCCCTGGTCCTGCTGGCCACACTATTCCTGATGCAAGCCAGGATGCCATTGGCCCTCTTGGCCACCTGAGCACACTGCTGGCTCATGTTCAGCCGGCTGTCAACCAACACCCCCAGGTCCTTTTCCGCCAGACAGCTCTCCAGCCACTCCTCCCCGAGCCTGTAGCGTTGCATGGGGTTGTTGTGACCCAAGTGCAGGACCCGGCACTTAGCCTTGTTGAATCTCATACACTTGAAGATATTGAACAGGACCGGCCCCAACATTGAGCCCTGGGGAACACCACTCGTGATGACTGGCCACCAACTGGATTTGACTCCATTCACCACCACTCTCTGGGCTCAGCCGTCCAGCCAGTTTTTAACCCAGTGCAGAGTGCACCCATCCAAGCCGTGAGCAGCCAGCTTCTCCAGGAGAATGCTGCGGGAGACGGTGTCAAAGGCCTTACTAAAATCCAAGTAGACAACATCCACAGCCTTTCCCTCATCCACTAAGTGGGTCACCTTGTCATAGAAGGAGACCAGGTTAGTGAAGCAGGACCTCCCTTTCATAAACCCATGCTGGCTGGGCCTGATCCCCCGGTTGTCCCACACATGCCGCGTAATGGCTCTCAAGATGATCTGCTCCATGACCTTCCCTGGCACCGAGGTCAGGCTGACAGGCCTGTAGTTCCCCGGATCCTCCTTCCGACCCTTCTTGTAGAGGGGCGTCACATTTGCTAACTTCCAGTCATCTGGGGCCTCCCCGGTTGACCAGGACTGCTGATAAATGATGGAGAGTGGCTTGGCCAGCTCCTCTGCCAGCTCCCTCAGTATCCTCAGGTGGATCCCGTCTGGCCCCATGGACTTGTGAGCATTCAGGTGGAGGAGCAGGTCAGTGACTGCCACCTCTTCGACAACTGGGGCTTCATTCTGCATCCTATCTCCTCCTCCCAGCTCAGGGGCCTGAAAACCCCGAGGATGACTAGCTTGACTATTAAAGACTGAGGCAAAGAAGGCATTAAGTACCTCTGCCTTCTCCTCATCCTTCGTGGCAAAGTTACCTTCTGCATCCAACAAAGGAGGGAGATTCTCCCTGGCCCTCCTTTTGTCACTGATATATTTGTAAAAACATTTTTTGTTATCTTTAACGGCGGTGGCCAGTTTAAGTTCCAGCTGGGCCTTCGCCTTTCTGATCTTCTCCCTGCATAACCTCACAACATCCTTGTAATCCCCCTGAGTCGCCTGCCCCTTCTTCCAAAGGCGGTAAGCTCTCCTTTTTTTCCTTCTCTTTCAATAGAGCACAAGATCTCTCGATTCCCAGGTGCAAGAAATCAGGCAAGGAAGGGAAGAGGCCAGCATGGCTTAGCCATGACCTGTGGGTCAAACTAAAGGGCAGGAAGAGAATCCACAGGCAGTGGAAGCAGGGACTGGTCTTGGGAAGAGTACAGGGACACTGCCCAGTTGTGTAAGGATGGGATCAGGAAGGCCAAGGCTTGGCTGGAGCTGAACCTGGCGAGGGATGCAAAGAATAATAAGAAGGGCTTCTACAGGTACGTCAACCAGAAAAGAAAGGTCAAAGAAAGCGTACCCCCTCCAATGAGCAAAACTGGCAAGCTGGTAACAACAGACGAGGAGAAGGCTGAGGTACTCAACAACTTATTTGCCTCAGTCTTCACTGGCAACCTCTCTCCTCACACCTCCCAAGTCAATGGACCATATGACAGGGATCAAGGGGGCAAAGTTCCTCCCACTGTAAGTGAAGATCAGGTTCGCGACCACCTGAGGAACCTGAACATATATAAGTCTAAGGGTCCTGATGAGATGCATCCATCTCTGGAGTCCTCAGCACAGGAAGGACATGGACCTGTTGGAGTAGGTCCAGAGGAGGGCCACAAAAATGATCAGAGGGATGGAACGCCTCTCCTATGAGGAAAGGCTGAGAGAATTGGGGTTGTTCAGCCTGGAGAAGAGAAGGCTGCGGGGAGACCTTATTGTAGCCTTTCAATACTTAAAGGGGGCCTACAAGAAAGATGGGGACAGACTTTTTAGCAGGGCCTGTAGTGATAGGACAAGGGGTAATGGTTTTAAAGTAAAGGAGGGTAGATTTAGACTAAACACAAGGAAAAAATTTTTCACAATGAGGGAAGTGAAACACTGGAATGGTTTGCCCAGAGAGGTAGTAGATGCCCCGTCCTTGGAAACATTCAAGGACAGGCTAGATGGGGCTCTGAGCAACCTGATCTAGTTGTAGATGTCCCTGCCCATTGCAGGGGGGTTGGACTAGATGACCTTTAAAGGTCCCCTCCATCCCAAAGCATTCTATGATTCTACTATGAAGAAAATTAACTCTGTCCCAGCCAAAACCAGCACAATAAGTCAGGGCCACTATCAGAACATGACTACTGTTCTCTTATCCTTTTACTAGCTTCCTCTCAACTTAAAGTGTTACTGTTGATATTCCAAGTTCAGTGGTTCAGGATGGGAGCTGCATCACCAATCAGATTTCCATCCCACCAAAGCAGCTAGATTCTTCTGATTCAGTGTAATTTATAAAAGCTAGGGCAGAATGTAAGGGAGAAAAGAAAATGGCGTTTTCTCTAAATTTAGTAAATGAGAAGTTAAGCATTAGCATGCTTAACATCTCATTTGCGAGCAAACTTTCCCACCACATCAGGTAGAGTATAACATAAAATAAAAACAAATAGATGCACTCAGCAGAACTAGATATTGCTCTATCCAGTGAAGTCAGAAGACTGGAAGGCTTACTGAAATAATTATGTATTTTTATTACAAAATCCAACAGGTAATTAAACACGTTACTTCTCTGACCAGAAAACGCAGTCCTGTACATGAACCTTATGACTCAGCTTCATCCACATTACACAAAACATATTTTCCACAAGCTCATGCTTCCCTAATTCTCAAGGTCAAGACAGACACACATCACAATGGAAAACTGTGTTTGTTTGGTTAATTTAAAAAATGAAATAATTTTGGAATGAGACTTCAAATACTTCTTAGTCAAATATCCAACACCATTCTGGAAGTTCCACTTTTTTTTTTTTTTAAATATACCTCAGATTCACAACTGACTCATTTTGACATGCATCTCTCTCTTTTATCTGTCACTTTGGAATCAACAGACATAAATTTATGGACTTGAAAACTCCATGTCTCTTAAAAGAGCCATCAAAGACTATTTTCCTGGTTTTGTTCACTCCAGACAAAAACAGTACTGATTCACAGAAATACTGCATTGTAGTCTCTTGCATCTACCTTTCCTGCATAAGCCATTTTAGCTTTAAAATCCCCAGTGACATGTCATGAAAAGAGATGCAACATATTCAAATATTGCTTTGTCATGGGCAAAACAGTCTCAATTTGGGGAGTTTTTACTTAATATACTGCCAAGTAACACAAACATCACTGATAGGAGGGGGGATAAAAGAGAGAACATAAACAGACACAGAAATAAATACCTTTCCTCCCTGTTTCCCAGGCTTGACTTCAGCCAAACACCTATCCTCCCCCTTCCTAGTCTCAACTTCCCTTATGTTCATTACAGGTTACACTCAGTCCATCCCAATTCCTTCAGTGAGGCAATAAGCAGCACAGGAGGTCAGGGTCATTGTGTAACAGGTTTTGTCTATCACTCCGCGCTGCTTTACTCATTCTCCTCTGCTGCACTTCGCTTCTCTCTTCTTCACTTCTTACTCTTTTTCCTCTGCTCCAGCATGGGTTGTCCATGGGCTGCAGTCTCTCACAGGTGACCCTGCGCCAGCATGGGTCTTTTGTGGGCCGTAGTCCCCTTCGAGGTGTACCCCTTTGGCATGGAGCACCTCCTTCCAAGAACATATCTCTAGCCATGTTTCCAACAGCGAGTCTTCAGCAGCACATCTCCAGCAGTGTCCTCAGCAGTGTGTCTCCTGCCCTTAGCGGCTTCAGCTTTCTTAAATATGTTTGATAGGACTAGAGGAAACGGCCTTAAGTTGCGCCAGGGGAGGTTTAGATTGGATATTAGGAAAAACTTCTTCACTGAAAGGGTTTTCAAGCATTGGAACAGGTTGCCCAGGGAAGCGGTTGAGTCCCCATCCCTGGAGGTATTTAAAAGACTTGTAGACGTGGTGCTTAGGGACATGGTTTAGTGGTGGACTTAGCAGTATTAGGTTTACGCTTGGACTCGATGATCTTAAGGGTCTTTTCCAACCTAAATGATTCTATGATTCTATGATTTGAGCAGGAGCACCACGTGTTCCTCTGCTTGGCTAAAGTTTTGGCACACGATGGGTTGTTTCCATCAGTTTTGGAGCTGCCTGGAATTGGCTGTGACTGGCACAGGGCAGTTCATGGCCTCCTCCCGCACAGGTCACCACTACAGCCCCCCTGCTACTGAAACTCTGCAATTTATGCCCAAGTTTCAATTCACAACCATATAAAAGTAGAGAATGCTATTGAAGTACTATGGATTTATGCAATACAGGTCCATAAAATTGGGCCCTCAGTATTTAATTAACATAAAAACAGTTCATTCATGTTCTTTTCTCTGTTTAGCAGATAATTGAGCCATAAACACAGTATATGATCCTAGAGTGAATACTATGTATGGATGAATTCATTCAAGGAGGCTATCATACATGCTGCAGTAGTATAGAAATAGCAGATGAGCCCCAGAAAATTTTCTTGTATTCATTCACAGAACTACATTAGTGCCAATGTAAATTTTTACTGATAAACCTTTAGTGTTTTAAAATTTCCTTCACACACAAAATATACTGTATTTTTAAACATTCTGTAATATTATTTAGCCTTACACTAACACCACTTAAATGGATTTTATTAGTTTTGTCATGGGACACTGTATTGGGTGTACGTGGCAAAGCTTTAGCAACACGATGGGCTGCATGGGTTTGGCTTCTGTGAGAAGAGGTAAGGGGCTGCCCTGTGCCAGACAGAGCCAGTTCTAGCTGGTTTGGCAATGGACCAACTGCTGGCCAAAGCTGTACCAATCAGCAAAGCCAGTGACACCTCTGTGATAATATATTTAAGAAAGGGCAATAGGATGCATAGGCATTGGAAGGAGTGAGGAAATAAGGTGTGAGAAACAACACTGCAAATGTCAAGGTCAGAAAAGGAGGGGGAGGAGGTACTCCAGGCACTGGAGCAGCTATTCCCCTGCAGCCTGTGGAAGAGACCATGGTGGAGCAGGTATCCACACTAGAGCCCATAGAGGACCCCATGTCTGAGCAAGTGGATATGCTCTGAAGGAAGCTGCAGCCTGTGGAAAGCCCACGCTGGAGCAGATTCTCCTGACAGGAACTGCAGCCCATGGAGAGGACACACACTGGAGCAGGGGAGAAGTGTGAGGAAGAAGGGGCGGCAGGGAGGAACTGTTATTACTTACCATAACCCCCCTGTTCCCCATACCCCCTTGTGCTGCGGGGGGGGGGGGGCAGGACGGGACATGACAGGGGAGTTGGGAATGAAGTTGAGCCTGGGGAAAAAAAAAGGGGGGGGGGGGGGGAAGGTGTTGTTTTGTCTTTGTTTCTCTCTATCTAAATCAATTTTAATTGGCAATAAATTAACTTAATTTTCCCCAAGTCGATCTCCCTGTCTTTATCTCGACCCACAAGCTTTTTCATCTTATTTTCTCCCCCATCCTGTTAAGGAGGGGGAGTAAGAGAACAGCTGGATGGGGGTCGGAGCCAACCAAAGTTAACCCACTACAGACACAATACCAAAAATAAAAAAAAAAAAAAAAAAAGCAAACACGTTATAACTCTCTTTACATATAGTTGGTTCTTCTGATCTGTTTTTAGACATCGTCTTAGATCTCCACCTTTCATTTTGCTTTTATGTC